>NW_017264784.1:0-423173 GCF_001477535.1 Pneumocystis jirovecii RU7
AAAAAAAAAAAAAACATTAAAAATTACAATTTATAATCATAGAGATATTTGATATATATAGATTAATAAATATAAGTTAATAAATATAAGAAATTGTTAATAGATTCTACTACACTATTTTTGTTGCGTTTTATAATTAATATTTTAAAAATACAAAAAATGTTCAATATTAATCTAGAAATAATTAAAATACTAAGACCGAGATATTCTAAACGCATAAATATTAATAATTGAACTAAATTTAGTTTTTATAAAATAAATTAGAAAAATCGAAATCTTAAAATTATTAACCATAAAACACATTTGTATAATTTTTATTTATAAACCTTGTATAATTATCTTTCAAAAATACATATAGTAATTTATTTTAATTACTAATAAAATTAATTTTTAAAATTTACTATTTATTAATTTACCTCTTATTCTCAAATATTAGGCTTTAATGACTAATAATGTTAAAGCACAGGGCTGACCACCTTTATTTATTTATTTATGTTAATCATTTAATAGATCCTCATTGCTTACTATCAATTCTTCTAATTCTTCATTCTCTACTTCTTCACCTTTATATTCACTTCCTTCGTCATCACATGTGTCATCGTAATACTCATAATCATGATTTATGTCAGCTTCAACTGTTTCAGCTCCATCTTCTGTTTTCATTTTCTTGCTAATATGTTCATCTTTAACTTCAATACATGTAGGTGAATCTTTATCTGATTTCATTGCATTTTTTTTTTCTTTAACAATTACTTCATGCACTAGATATTCATTAGTATATAAAAGATAAAGGCAAGTATTACATTTAAGTTCCTCTATCATTCTAGGGATAAATGAATCAAATTCAATGTTTTCCATTGCTTTTATAACATCTGAAGGAAGAATTACTTTTCTTGATGAGACTTTAGAGAGTTCAAATGCACTAAAGTTATTAGAAAGTGATAATGAATATTATTAAAAAAAACGTAGAAGAAAGATAGCTGATAAAAACAGATGATCCTCTCATTAAAGCTGTTACTGCATCTTTTTGAATATTTGTATGTTCCGGAATTACTTTTTTTACTAATTTTAGGACAGCAGTCCTAGGAAGGCTCAAATCCTAAAATATATTAATTTTAATAACTTATAAACGGATTTACATCTATAGAAACTGTTGCCTTTTTTTTCTTAGAAACTGGTGTTGAACGTGATTTTGATTGTTTTGATGTACTTTTTTTGCTAGTCATAGAATTCTGAATCAATTTTATATTAAGTTAATTTTTGTTTTTTAAAAAATTTTTCTTTTCGAAGTACTTTGTGCTTTAAAATTATGAAAAATTATAAAATTATATACATTATGTACAATATGTACAACAATAATTTAACCTCTTTTTTAATTTTTTCAATTTTAAATTATATTATTATACTTTTTTTATTTTACTGATCTATGTTTTTTTTAAAAAAAATTATATATTCTTGTAATAATATTCATTTAAAAATAGTAATATTATTATAATTTATTTTTAATAATATTTCATTTATATTTTAAATTAATTTATTTTTTGTTTTATATTTTTTTAATTTTGAGAATAAAATAGAACTTTTACGATTTTTATTAATGAAAGCTTTTCATAATTTTTAAATGTATTTTTGAAAAAATATTTTTTTAATAGAATATTATTAATTTCTTTAGAAATATTTAAGACTATTACATCAATATAATTAAAAAAAAAACATCATTATCAAAAATATTCAACTATATTGACAATATAATGCCAGTACTTTCAAATATTATTTGCAATCAACCTAAGCCTACAAACCAAGAAGATCAATTGATGTATCAGTCAGAGGATAGTGAATCTTCAAAAGAAGAATTGTCATTGAAAAGCTCAACATATGTTCAGCCATCATTTGAGAAAGAATTATCTACAATGAGGGTAAAATATTTATATTTTTATACATTATAATAGTTAATTACAAATCTACAGTTGTCTACATTACATACCTCTTTTTTACGTTCAGGTGCTTCTTTTATGTAAATTAACATTATATTTTTTAAATACTCATTAATAATTAGAGGTACACAACAATCTGGAAGAGCTTTATATGAAGTATCAGTGGATTTTCAGTATGTAGACCCTAAAGAATCATTTTTGTGCGGATATCTTCATATTCAAGGCTTAACCAAAGATAATTCATCTTTGACGACATATTTTGAAGGGGAAATTATTGGTTCAAAATATGGCTTTATTACCAAGCACCCAGAATGGGGGTCTACTGAAAAAATTGATCTTCAGCATTGGATAAGGTTTCAAGCTTTTAGACCATTTGCAAAAAATATTAAAAAGCCGGAATTCAAATATAAATATGAATTGTTTAAAGATCATGTTTTTATGAGATGGAAAGAAATGCATATAGTTTCTGATAATAACAACGAGCCAATGTCAGATTATAGTATGGCTCTTAATGGGATTAGTTATGCTGGCTTGTAAGATTTTTTTTGATGTTTAAACAATCTAATATTTTTCTAGTTATTATATATGTTTTCAGCAGTCTGTAGGAAGTATATCAGGGATATATTACCATAAAAATTCTGAGCAGTAAAGTAAATTACTTAGTATTTTTAAACTAATTTTAAAAATAGATTTCAACAACTTACTCTTCAACATGATGGTAATAGGACTTTTTCTATATTTGAATTCAGATAATTGTTTTTTCTTTTTTTGAATTATATATATTTTTGTTTTAAGATAAAATTCTTAGACAAAAATATTTTATTTTTGTTTTTTTTTTTTAGTTAATTTTTTCTTTTAATTATTTTTTTTATTTAAATTGCTAAGAAAATATTTTGATTTTTTTATTGAAATTCTGATTATTTGTATTTGTAAGCTTTGAGTTTTTCTAAGAGAATAATTTATTTTATATATTAAATTCTGAAATTATATATTGTTTCATTAATAATTATAATACTCATTAGTATTAATATTATATTTTTTATGATTATTAATTATATTAAAATATTAAATATAAATTAAAAAATATCATAAATTTCACTTTAAGACCACAAAAAATATATATTTGTTTAAATAAAAAATCAATTTTTTTACAATACATGCTTATTATTTAAAATTTTCTTTTAATTATACTGTTAATTATAAAAAAATCAATTATTTTAAAATTTTACATTTAAATAAAATAAAAAAAGTTAAAAATGTTTTATTTTCTATTATATATGAATAATATAATTAAACTATCCCCTTTTTTATTTTAACTAAAATAACAATTCAAATTCTTATTTAATATAATAACCCTAATATCAATAAAACTATTCTTCATTGTTAATGTTAAATTTTTAAATTAAATTATAATAAATATTAAGCTTTTAAGAAATATTTATTGCCAAAAATAAAATATATTATAGTAATATAAAAAATATAATTAATATTTAAATATTAGAAACTAAATAAGTTATATAAATACTGTGAAGATTAAATTATATATTGGTATATTCTCTAATAATGAATATTATCTTAATAGAAAGCAAATTTTATTAAAAAAATAAAAAAAAATTAATAAATCATCGTTTATATTATTATACTTAAATATATTGAATCTATAAAAGAAAATAGGTCAAATATAATTTTAAATGAAATAAAATTGGCAAAAATATATTAGAAATATTAAAAGCTAATATTTTTTAAGAATATAAAATACATAAAGAATAATACCTTACTATTTTTAATCTACATTTATCAAAAAGTTCAAAAAATCTTTTTTTAAAAAATATCAAAACCAATAATATGAATAAAAGGCTATCTTTGTTTACTATCTTTTTAACTTAAATGTTTTCAGATTAGAAAAATCGGATTAACATAATATAAATGAGAAAAATTTTTAGATGATACTTTTTTGACTTTAATCGTTTAGAAAAATAATGATACAAAACATCTCTAAATAAATATTGCAATGAATTAAAGAAAGATAATGTAAATATAAAAAATATACATCTTTGGTTGAAAGATATTTCTAGAAGTAAAAAATATATCTACAGGTTTAATAGTTAAATTAATTAAAAATGCAAAACTATTAACTTAGTCTTAAAAATTATTTGTTCAAAAAATCAAGCGTAAGTTACATATAATCATTAAAAATTATAAATAAAAATATATGTTTTTACGAGTCTCTCATACCTTTAAATAAGCATTTAATATAACATATACTAATTATTAACTAATAAGTATTGTGATTTGGTAAATAAAGTTTTTTAAAAGCCTTAAGAAAAAATGTTTGGAAAAAAGTACTTAGACAGAGTTTTCAAGCTACATAAAGTTTAATATTAAAGATAATATGTTTATATTTAGACATCTTAATTTCATTTTCATATCTAGTTATATGAGAAAATGTTTAAAAAAAGGTCTAAAATTTCCAAAATATTAAAAATGTCTTTAAAAATCCAGAAAATAAAGCATATTTTCGATTATTCAAAAAATATTACGTTTATATCTCAAATTGTAACAATAGTTTTAATCATAACAGACTTATAGAAAGGTATAAGAAAAAAGGAATCATATATCTATATTTAAGGCACCTTTTTGATACAATAAAAGACTTTTTTTGAGAAAATAAATTTCAAAAAAAAATTGAAAAATTAATATTTTATAGCTTTATCACTAAAAAATATAATATAAAAACATACTTAATATTTTGCTAATATTTCATATATATCTATTTTTAAAATAAAGGCTCAGAAAAACAATTACAAAAACAAAATATAATTGTTATATTTTACTGATCAAATGGTTTTAAAAGATACAGATTCCAAAAGAAGAGCAAAAAAAAAGTAAATATGGAAAATAAAACAATATTAAAATAAAAATGTTATATTCTTAAAATAAAAATCCGAAATAAAGATATCAATATAAATTATGATCACGAATTTCTATAGCATACAAAATATTTCCAAATAGTTTTGCAATATCATTTAAAATATATTGCATTGTTATATTTGGATCTAAAATTAATAATTATAAGAAAATTATAGAAGAATAAACAAATAAACAATTACTTATTAAACCGACTGATCATTTATATAACTCAAAAACGGGCTAGCGCAAAGAATTAGTGATAATACTGTTAAATTTGTACAAATCTTTTCAAAATAAGAATGTTTGATATCTCAATGTAAACATTGGATGTTGAGTATCATCCATGAAAAGATTATAATAAGCTAAAAATATAAAAATCATCTATTAGATAATAATGAAGCTTCTGAATACTATAATAAAAAAAATATGCTTATGTTAGTAATTTGAATAAATTAAAAAATATTTTTTTTAAGTATTTTAACAATAAAAATCAAAAATTACGAAAAATATTAAGTTATTTTTTTTACATCTTAGAAATACAAAAAAATTAATTATTATAGCTCCAAATATTTTAAGAAATCGAAAATTTTGTAATAAAATTAACTATGAATAGTCAAGAATTTTAGAAAATTTAACTAAATTTAAAAACATTAATAAAAGAAATTAATAGGAAAAATTTATAGAGATACAACTAAATTAAGGCTATAAAGATTTAGAAAGTTATTAAAAGTTGAAAAAACTAATAAAAGCATAGATGAATTTGACATTTTTAATAAATTTAGAAAAAAATTTAAAAAATCAAATACTAATTTGATAATATTATTTGTTAAAAAACACATAAGAATCAAATAATAAATAAGAAAAGTATAAAAACTAAGAAACTATAAAAGTAGTTAAATATATTATTAAATTGAAAAAAATATATTAATAAATATGGCATAAATCAAAGTTATAAAGAAAAGAACAAAAAAGCTGTCAATATTAAAGTTAATATATCCGAGCTAATTACATATATATTAAATATATAAAGTTGAAAATAATATACAAAACATTATATTGAGTTTAGTTTTTAAAAAGGGTCTCGAACTTAAAATTATTTATAAGTCGAAAAAATATACAGAAAATTAGAGCTATTTAAAATCTATTTAAAAACAATATTGATGATAAACATCGCTGATAACAAGGACACCAATATCAACAGTGATAATAATAATAGTGAAAAGAGAAAACATATTCATAATAATAACAGAATGAAGAATTTACATTAATACATACCACAAGTATATTACTATATGTGTAACGTTAACATATATTAATACTATATATACACCAATACTGATGTTAATTATAATATTAAAAGAATATAAATCTATGAAATTTACATATATCACCGATAAATCTATGGATATAAACCAACTAAAATATTGATAACAAATGAAATATTATAAAAAATACAATAATAATAATAATTATTTTAGTAATTATTTAAAAAATAGATCTTTTAAAAACTTTAGATAACTGTGCATATTTGGAGTTAAAACAAAATGAAAGAAACGAAAGAAAAAAAATATCTGAAGAAAAATAAAAAATTATAATTGTTTTTAATTTTATACTAATTTTTTATGCTTATTCTCTGTTCATTATTTAATTAAATTATATTTCTACTCCAATCTCTTTATAATTTATCAGTTTTCTTTCTTCTCAGAAAGGGTATTTCAAAATAAATCAGTTAGAATATATCAATATATCCCTAATAAAAATTTATTTCAGTTAAATATTAAATTTTATTTATTTTTTTGAAAAACATTTATTCTTTTATAATCTACAATCAAAATCATAGTTAAAAATCACATAAATTATGAAATTTATAAAAACATACTACATAAATAAATCAACATTTATCTTATGTTTTAAGGATATTTTAAAATATAACTAAAGACTCTAAACATTTTTGGCATAAAAATGTTTTTAATTCTTTTTATACATAAAAAAGATTATAATATAAACAAAGAAAAAATCTTTACAAAAAAATACTAATAACTATCATTTTTAAAGTATATTTAGATTAATTTAATTCTTTATATTTTTTTAAGTATTTTTTATGTTACAATTAACTGAAAATAGAATTATTAAATCTAAATTAGCAATAGTGTCAAATAATTAAAGTAAAAGTGGAAAAAATGATAAAAAGATAAAATTCAAACTAAGTAATTTTTGCTTTTAATTTTAGAAGATTTAAACAAAGAAATAGAAAAAATAAGAACCGGCTAAAAAAATAAATCTAAGTCCAAATAAAGTAAACTTAAAACTTTAAATGATAGACATAAAGTGTAAGAATTTTATAAAAATTTGAAGAATAATGATTTCAAAGAATTTACTAATTTTGAGATGACACTAAAATATCCTTAAAATCATTATAAGTAAATAGTGAATATATGAAAATAAACAATGGTACTTATTTTAAAGAATAAATATTATGGTAAGGTACATTAGAATTCAGGAAATTTGGTTGAATTTACATAGAAAAATTATAAACGATTAAGACAAATCTTAAAATTAAAAATTGTTTTTTTAAATTGAATAAAAAATAAACAAATGAAAAAATATACTTATGAAAAGAACTTAAAGAGCTTTTTGGAGTGACAGAAATAAACTGCTATTCTAGAAAAATAAATCAATAATTTAATTAAAAACACTGCCAGTTAAAGGGCATCTTTTACTTATATTATTTTACTTTTACACGCTAAATAAAACAATAATTATAAATATAAATATAAAAGGTCTAAAGATAAATTCAAGGGAAAAAACTATATACATATTGTGAGGATTATCTTTTAATTAAAACGCTATTTATTATAACTATACAAAGAATAGACTTAAAGAATCTTTAAAACAGTAGTAAAAGACCGTCTTTTTAAAGGCGTTATTCTAGAAACTAAATATTGGTGTTATAAATCCAATGAGTTTTTAGAAATAATATTAAAAGTTAAAAGAATATGTAAAGAATTGACGGAATATATGATATAGTTGGTAATAAAATAAAAAACATCTAGTAATCTAAACATTTGGCTATTAAAGGGATCAAGATTTTTAAGATTATATGAAAAATATTTTTTAAAGAAAAAAACAAAACCATCATCAGGTCAAATGGATTATCAAAAAGATGGACGATGAAAGTAATATAACTAAATTTTATTTTTAAAAAGATTTCTTAAGTTCTAAAAAAACATTCAGAAGCTTGAGGATATATATTGTACAAAGAAATGAGTATATCGACTACTAAATTATTAAAGAATAAAATATATTAGGTATTTTCCAATCTAACATTATTAAATAAGCATAAAAAATATTAAAACCTTAATAAATTAATATTAAAAATTAAGTAAATATTATCTGCATTATTGCTTACAAAATTATGGTATATATGAAGAATCAATAGAACGTTAAAAACTGATAAAAGCTTTAAAAATAATCAATATCTTTAAAGACACTAATAAAATAGCAAGATTAAAAGTATTATAATTCTTTTTAACATATAATATTATGTTAACCTAATAGTTAAAGGAGAACATAGAAACATTAATAAACACTCGAGTCTGAAAGATTATTACAGAAATTTCAACAGAACTTTTATATTGTAGAAAAATGATATTGCTAAAACTAACATAAACTTCAGAATCGACACCTCTAGCAATTTTTTTGGATGAGCTGAAAAATAATACGTGGTGTTATTAACCTAATTCACGGGATTCACAGAAAAATTAAGCAAAGGAATAAGTCTTTTTAAGAGCTCAACATAATAAAGTTCTACAGAAAAATATTAGTATTATTTTGTTAGTCTCTAAAATATTAAATAATGAAGATAATTATAGTCGATGATAGAACTAAGTAACTAAATAATGCTATCTTCATTTCATTTGGAATAATTAGAAAAAAAATATTATATTAGGTTTTTAAAACTGATACTTAAAAACATATATATAGCTTTTAAATTACGATCTTAAAGATATAAAACAGTGCATCCTAAATATAATAGCTTTATCCGGAACTATAAAGGAGTAAACTATATAATTTTAAATAGACTATACATATTTTAATTCAAATACGGGGCTTTATATTTTAGTATTAAACTAGAATTTAATTATACTTTAGGTAAACTTTAGTTTTATAAGTCTTTAGGCTCTACTAATTTTTTTAGTTAAATAGACTTAATATATTAAATAAAAATAATACATAAATTAATATAAATCACTGTTAAGATACATGAGTTACAGAATATATCATTAAGTTCATACGATTTAGAATGTTCAAAATTAATAGTTTTTAAAAAAATAATTTTTTTATGAAAACTCTAAAAAGTAATATGCTTATTTTATAGCATCAGACTAATTATTATATGGATATTTACTTTTTTTTTTAAGTACCGAAATTCACATGATTTTTTCATTTTAAATATAATTTTAAAAATTTCGCATCGTCTTTAAATAACCAAAAGCAAGGTTCTTGCTTTCATTTAATCCATGAAAGCCCTTGTATTTTCTCTTTTTTTTTGCGCAGCATCTGTTTTTTCAAGGAGCGTTGATACTTCCAGTTAGATTTCTCTTTTTTTTTTTGTAATTTAACTTTTTAGAGCATCTTAGTAGAAGATCTGGATTAAAGACTGATTTAGAGTATGAACTCCTTAATGTGCACCATATGTTAGTCATTAATGAGTTATATTTAGTGAATTAGTTCTTCAGTCTATATTTTTTTCAGGTTATGATTGCAACAGATACCGTAAATCGTTATGTATGTCATGGTATCGGCAATATGGTGGCTCCAAAGGATTGGGTAGCCAAATGAATACGTATTGTGGAAGATATGGTGCTATTAACTGTGATGAAATTTACGAGCAACTTGAGCAAAAAGCCGAAGAACTTGAAGAAACGTTATCAGAATTAAGGCATCCTACAACCACTCAATGTCATCACTTTGCAGGACTATGTTTATTTTTAAAACCTCTTTTTCCTGAGCTTGAAGATGCTTGCAACAAATTTGGAGCTAGATGTTATATGCAAACACGTCATGATGCAGCAGTTGGTGTTCTTTTAAAAGGGCTTACTGGTAAAATGGATACACCAGAGAATTGTAGAAATGCATTAGGAAGTCTTTGCCTCTACCTTTCTGGACTTTTTCCGGAACTAAGATCTTTATGTCTATTTTGGCCCGGTACATGCACTCATCTTAAGAAAATTGCAGATGAGCAATGTCAAAATCTTGAAAATGAATTAGAAGCTGTATCAGGTGAAAATTCCAGTGAAGAAAAATGTCAATTAGTTGGAGAATGTTCTCACGTTTCAGGTAATTGTAATGATCAGGTGAAGGCAGACTGTCAAGAACTTACTACAGCATGTGCAAAGAATAAACATGCAAAACGTTCACAATTAGACGAAATTCCACATACAAATAAGACTTTGGTGGAAGGTGTTTTCAATAAAACACTTGAAGAGACAAGCGTTTTTATACAAGTTCATGAAGCAGTTAGTGAAGAACCACATGATCCTTCATTAGCTCTTATGCTTTTGGGTGAAAATGGTCATCATCGTCATCATCATCGTCACCTTGAATCTCAATGTCATCGGCATTTAAACAACTGTTCTCTTTACGATACTGATCCACTTATCAATGAGTTATGTACAAATGGCCATGAAAATTCTAAAGGAGAAGAAGCTTGTCACAAGTTTCCACATAGACTCACTCGGCCTAGCAATGGTTATCTTGCTAATCTTACGAACTTTTTTTCTCAAGGAGGATCTGTTTTAGGAGATACTGATCCTTTCTCTCGTTTATATTCTGCTAATGTTGATGTGAGTGAATGTGAATATGTTTATGGACTGTGCTATTTTTTTGGTCATTATGGAGGCAAACATATTCAAGATGAATGTATTAAATATACAGCACATTGTTATGAAACTTCATTAGCAAAAGCAGCTCTTGAACATATATTGGGTAAAGATTACAATGATTATTCTAGCTTAACAAGTGATTCGCAATATTGTCAAAAACAACTAGCCAATAACTGTAAAAAAATACCTCCTTCAGATTTATTTGGACTCTATTATTGTCTAAAACTTGATTCTACATGTGATACTTTAGAAAGTGTTTCTGAATCCCTATATCAAGAGTCGGAAGACTCGGAAAATGGTCTCTTAGAAGAGGGTCCTTCAGAAAATGATGAGCCTTCAGATGATGATAAACCTTCAGATGATGGATCCTCAAATGGAGAGCCACCGAAAATTGATTAATTTCCTAAAAATGATGAACACGCGAATTAGATTTTGCATTAAATTTCATTTTGCTTTGTTTTTTGCGGAATACTTGAGCATTTAAGTTTTGTTTGATCATGTATATTCTATAAAAGCAAATGTGTTTTTTTAATGGTAGTCTTATATATTAAGCTTATGAGCTTCTAATTAAGGAACAAATAAAAATGTATAATGATTTTAAGATGTATTTTTTAGATTTAATTTTCAAAAGTATGTAATATGGGGAAAAAATGTGAAAAAATATAAAAGATAATGTAGAATTTTAGAAACTTAATGTTAAAATACATAAAATAAACTTGTAAATATTTTTATAAATAAAAAAATAAAAATCTTCAGAACTTGAAAACGTAGTTTAAAATAAATATATTGAATTTATATACCGAATTTAAAAAAAGCTTTTAGTCGATAAGCACCTTCAAAATTAATAAATGGCAATTATAAAGAAAATAAACAAAAATTCATACTTTCAGAGGAAATATCCCCTAATAATGTCGATGTTTACAATAATCTAAGGAACCTATATTGTCAGAAGTATGACAAAACGATTAAGAAAGCTTTTTTAACAACTAAGAAAAATTTAAGAAATTAAAAAAAATATTATTTGAAATTAGACAAGAAAAGAAGCAAATTGATGAAAAATAATGCAAAAATGTTTCAATATTAAGTATACATCATATCTCTGAAAAAAATAAATGATAACTATAAAGATAACCATTGCTAGGCCGAGTGAGTCTATGTGGAAACTTGTGACAAGCTTCTTCTCCTTTAGAATTTTCATGGCCATTTGTACATAACTCATTGATAAGTGGATCAGTATCGTAAAGAGAACAGTTGTTTAAATGCCGATGACATTGAGATTCAAGGTGACGATGATGATGACGATGATGACCATTTTCACCCAAAAGCATAAGAGCTAATGAAGGATCATGTGGTTCTTCACTAACTGCTTCATGAACTTGTATAAAAACGCTTGTCTCTTCAAGTGTTTTATTGAAAACACCTTCCACCAAAGTCTTATTTGTATGTGGAATTTCGTCTAATTGTGAACGTTTTGCATGTTTATTCTTTGCACATGCTGTAGTAAGTTCTTGACAGTCTGCCTTCACCTGATCATTACAATTACCTGAAACGTGAGAACATTCTCCAACTAATTGACATTTTTCTTCACTGGAATTTTCACCTGATACAGCTTCTAATTCATTTTCAAGATTTTGACATTGCTCATCTGCAATTTTCTTAAGATGAGTGCATGTACCGGGCCAAAATAGACATAAAGATCTTAGTTCCGGAAAAAGTCCAGAAAGGTAGAGGCAAAGACTTCCTAATGCATTTCTACAATTCTCTGGTGTATCCATTTTACCAGTAAGCCCTTTTAAAAGAACACCAACTGCTGCATCATGACGTGTTTGCATATAACATCTAGCTCCAAATTTGTTGCAAGCATCTTCAAGCTCAGGAAAAAGAGGTTTTAAAAATAAACATAGTCCTGCAAAGTGATGACATTGAGTGGTTGTAGGATGCCTTAATTCTGATAACGTTTCTTCAAGTTCTTCGGCTTTTTGCTCAAGTTGCTCGTAAATTTCATCACAGTTAATAGCACCATATCTTCCACAATACGTATTCATTTGGCTACCCAATCCTTTGGAGCCACCATATTGCCGATACCATGACATACATAACGATTTACGGTATCTGTTGCAATCATAACCTGAAAAAAATATAGACTGAAGAACTAATTCACTAAATATAACTCATTAATGACTAACATATGGTGCACATTAAGGAGTTCATACTCTAAATCAGTCTTTAATCCAGATCTTCTACTAAGATGCTCTAAAAAGTTAAATTACAAAAAAAAAAAGAGAAATCTAACTGGAAGTATCAACGCTCCTTGAAAAAACAGATGCTGCGCAAAAAAAAAGAGAAAATACAAGGGCTTTCATGGATTAAATGAAAGCAAGAACCTTGCTTTTGGTTATTTAAAGACGATGCGAAATTTTTAAAATTATATTTAAAATGAAAAAATCATGTGAATTTCGGTACTTAAAAAAAAAAGTAAATATCCATATAATAATTAGTCTGATGCTATAAAATAAGCATATTACTTTTTAGAGTTTTCATAAAAAAATTATTTTTTTAAAAACTATTAATTTTGAACATTCTAAATCGTATGAACTTAATGATATATTCTGTAACTCATGTATCTTAACAGTGATTTATATTAATTTATGTATTATTTTTATTTAATATATTAAGTCTATTTAACTAAAAAAATTAGTAGAGCCTAAAGACTTATAAAACTAAAGTTTACCTAAAGTATAATTAAATTCTAGTTTAATACTAAAATATAAAGCCCCGTATTTGAATTAAAATATGTATAGTCTATTTAAAATTATATAGTTTACTCCTTTATAGTTCCGGATAAAGCTATTATATTTAGGATGCACTGTTTTATATCTTTAAGATCGTAATTTAAAAGCTATATATATGTTTTTAAGTATCAGTTTTAAAAACCTAATATAATATTTTTTTTCTAATTATTCCAAATGAAATGAAGATAGCATTATTTAGTTACTTAGTTCTATCATCGACTATAATTATCTTCATTATTTAATATTTTAGAGACTAACAAAATAATACTAATATTTTTCTGTAGAACTTTATTATGTTGAGCTCTTAAAAAGACTTATTCCTTTGCTTAATTTTTCTGTGAATCCCGTGAATTAGGTTAATAACACCACGTATTATTTTTCAGCTCATCCAAAAAAATTGCTAGAGGTGTCGATTCTGAAGTTTATGTTAGTTTTAGCAATATCATTTTTCTACAATATAAAAGTTCTGTTGAAATTTCTGTAATAATCTTTCAGACTCGAGTGTTTATTAATGTTTCTATGTTCTCCTTTAACTATTAGGTTAACATAATATTATATGTTAAAAAGAATTATAATACTTTTAATCTTGCTATTTTATTAGTGTCTTTAAAGATATTGATTATTTTTAAAGCTTTTATCAGTTTTTAACGTTCTATTGATTCTTCATATATACCATAATTTTGTAAGCAATAATGCAGATAATATTTACTTAATTTTTAATATTAATTTATTAAGGTTTTAATATTTTTTATGCTTATTTAATAATGTTAGATTGGAAAATACCTAATATATTTTATTCTTTAATAATTTAGTAGTCGATATACTCATTTCTTTGTACAATATATATCCTCAAGCTTCTGAATGTTTTTTTAGAACTTAAGAAATCTTTTTAAAAATAAAATTTAGTTATATTACTTTCATCGTCCATCTTTTTGATAATCCATTTGACCTGATGATGGTTTTGTTTTTTTCTTTAAAAAATATTTTTCATATAATCTTAAAAATCTTGATCCCTTTAATAGCCAAATGTTTAGATTACTAGATGTTTTTTATTTTATTACCAACTATATCATATATTCCGTCAATTCTTTACATATTCTTTTAACTTTTAATATTATTTCTAAAAACTCATTGGATTTATAACACCAATATTTAGTTTCTAGAATAACGCCTTTAAAAAGACGGTCTTTTACTACTGTTTTAAAGATTCTTTAAGTCTATTCTTTGTATAGTTATAATAAATAGCGTTTTAATTAAAAGATAATCCTCACAATATGTATATAGTTTTTTCCCTTGAATTTATCTTTAGACCTTTTATATTTATATTTATAATTATTGTTTTATTTAGCGTGTAAAAGTAAAATAATATAAGTAAAAGATGCCCTTTAACTGGCAGTGTTTTTAATTAAATTATTGATTTATTTTTCTAGAATAGCAGTTTATTTCTGTCACTCCAAAAAGCTCTTTAAGTTCTTTTCATAAGTATATTTTTTCATTTGTTTATTTTTTATTCAATTTAAAAAAACAATTTTTAATTTTAAGATTTGTCTTAATCGTTTATAATTTTTCTATGTAAATTCAACCAAATTTCCTGAATTCTAATGTACCTTACCATAATATTTATTCTTTAAAATAAGTACCATTGTTTATTTTCATATATTCACTATTTACTTATAATGATTTTAAGGATATTTTAGTGTCATCTCAAAATTAGTAAATTCTTTGAAATCATTATTCTTCAAATTTTTATAAAATTCTTACACTTTATGTCTATCATTTAAAGTTTTAAGTTTACTTTATTTGGACTTAGATTTATTTTTTTAGCCGGTTCTTATTTTTTCTATTTCTTTGTTTAAATCTTCTAAAATTAAAAGCAAAAATTACTTAGTTTGAATTTTATCTTTTTATCATTTTTTCCACTTTTACTTTAATTATTTGACACTATTGCTAATTTAGATTTAATAATTCTATTTTCAGTTAATTGTAACATAAAAAATACTTAAAAAAATATAAAGAATTAAATTAATCTAAATATACTTTAAAAATGATAGTTATTAGTATTTTTTTGTAAAGATTTTTTCTTTGTTTATATTATAATCTTTTTTATGTATAAAAAGAATTAAAAACATTTTTATGCCAAAAATGTTTAGAGTCTTTAGTTATATTTTAAAATATCCTTAAAACATAAGATAAATGTTGATTTATTTATGTAGTATGTTTTTATAAATTTCATAATTTATGTGATTTTTAACTATGATTTTGATTGTAGATTATAAAAGAATAAATGTTTTTCAAAAAAATAAATAAAATTTAATATTTAACTGAAATAAATTTTTATTAGGGATATATTGATATATTCTAACTGATTTATTTTGAAATACCCTTTCTGAGAAGAAAGAAAACTGATAAATTATAAAGAGATTGGAGTAGAAATATAATTTAATTAAATAATGAACAGAGAATAAGCATAAAAAATTAGTATAAAATTAAAAACAATTATAATTTTTTATTTTTCTTCAGATATTTTTTTTCTTTCGTTTCTTTCATTTTGTTTTAACTCCAAATATGCACAGTTATCTAAAGTTTTTAAAAGATCTATTTTTTAAATAATTACTAAAATAATTATTATTATTATTGTATTTTTTATAATATTTCATTTGTTATCAATATTTTAGTTGGTTTATATCCATAGATTTATCGGTGATATATGTAAATTTCATAGATTTATATTCTTTTAATATTATAATTAACATCAGTATTGGTGTATATATAGTATTAATATATGTTAACGTTACACATATAGTAATATACTTGTGGTATGTATTAATGTAAATTCTTCATTCTGTTATTATTATGAATATGTTTTCTCTTTTCACTATTATTATTATCACTGTTGATATTGGTGTCCTTGTTATCAGCGATGTTTATCATCAATATTGTTTTTAAATAGATTTTAAATAGCTCTAATTTTCTGTATATTTTTTCGACTTATAAATAATTTTAAGTTCGAGACCCTTTTTAAAAACTAAACTCAATATAATGTTTTGTATATTATTTTCAACTTTATATATTTAATATATATGTAATTAGCTCGGATATATTAACTTTAATATTGACAGCTTTTTTGTTCTTTTCTTTATAACTTTGATTTATGCCATATTTATTAATATATTTTTTTCAATTTAATAATATATTTAACTACTTTTATAGTTTCTTAGTTTTTATACTTTTCTTATTTATTATTTGATTCTTATGTGTTTTTTAACAAATAATATTATCAAATTAGTATTTGATTTTTTAAATTTTTTTCTAAATTTATTAAAAATGTCAAATTCATCTATGCTTTTATTAGTTTTTTCAACTTTTAATAACTTTCTAAATCTTTATAGCCTTAATTTAGTTGTATCTCTATAAATTTTTCCTATTAATTTCTTTTATTAATGTTTTTAAATTTAGTTAAATTTTCTAAAATTCTTGACTATTCATAGTTAATTTTATTACAAAATTTTCGATTTCTTAAAATATTTGGAGCTATAATAATTAATTTTTTTGTATTTCTAAGATGTAAAAAAAATAACTTAATATTTTTCGTAATTTTTGATTTTTATTGTTAAAATACTTAAAAAAAATATTTTTTAATTTATTCAAATTACTAACATAAGCATATTTTTTTTATTATAGTATTCAGAAGCTTCATTATTATCTAATAGATGATTTTTATATTTTTAGCTTATTATAATCTTTTCATGGATGATACTCAACATCCAATGTTTACATTGAGATATCAAACATTCTTATTTTGAAAAGATTTGTACAAATTTAACAGTATTATCACTAATTCTTTGCGCTAGCCCGTTTTTGAGTTATATAAATGATCAGTCGGTTTAATAAGTAATTGTTTATTTGTTTATTCTTCTATAATTTTCTTATAATTATTAATTTTAGATCCAAATATAACAATGCAATATATTTTAAATGATATTGCAAAACTATTTGGAAATATTTTGTATGCTATAGAAATTCGTGATCATAATTTATATTGATATCTTTATTTCGGATTTTTATTTTAAGAATATAACATTTTTATTTTAATATTGTTTTATTTTCCATATTTACTTTTTTTTTGCTCTTCTTTTGGAATCTGTATCTTTTAAAACCATTTGATCAGTAAAATATAACAATTATATTTTGTTTTTGTAATTGTTTTTCTGAGCCTTTATTTTAAAAATAGATATATATGAAATATTAGCAAAATATTAAGTATGTTTTTATATTATATTTTTTAGTGATAAAGCTATAAAATATTAATTTTTCAATTTTTTTTTGAAATTTATTTTCTCAAAAAAAGTCTTTTATTGTATCAAAAAGGTGCCTTAAATATAGATATATGATTCCTTTTTTCTTATACCTTTCTATAAGTCTGTTATGATTAAAACTATTGTTACAATTTGAGATATAAACGTAATATTTTTTGAATAATCGAAAATATGCTTTATTTTCTGGATTTTTAAAGACATTTTTAATATTTTGGAAATTTTAGACCTTTTTTTAAACATTTTCTCATATAACTAGATATGAAAATGAAATTAAGATGTCTAAATATAAACATATTATCTTTAATATTAAACTTTATGTAGCTTGAAAACTCTGTCTAAGTACTTTTTTCCAAACATTTTTTCTTAAGGCTTTTAAAAAACTTTATTTACCAAATCACAATACTTATTAGTTAATAATTAGTATATGTTATATTAAATGCTTATTTAAAGGTATGAGAGACTCGTAAAAACATATATTTTTATTTATAATTTTTAATGATTATATGTAACTTACGCTTGATTTTTTGAACAAATAATTTTTAAGACTAAGTTAATAGTTTTGCATTTTTAATTAATTTAACTATTAAACCTGTAGATATATTTTTTACTTCTAGAAATATCTTTCAACCAAAGATGTATATTTTTTATATTTACATTATCTTTCTTTAATTCATTGCAATATTTATTTAGAGATGTTTTGTATCATTATTTTTCTAAACGATTAAAGTCAAAAAAGTATCATCTAAAAATTTTTCTCATTTATATTATGTTAATCCGATTTTTCTAATCTGAAAACATTTAAGTTAAAAAGATAGTAAACAAAGATAGCCTTTTATTCATATTATTGGTTTTGATATTTTTTAAAAAAAGATTTTTTGAACTTTTTGATAAATGTAGATTAAAAATAGTAAGGTATTATTCTTTATGTATTTTATATTCTTAAAAAATATTAGCTTTTAATATTTCTAATATATTTTTGCCAATTTTATTTCATTTAAAATTATATTTGACCTATTTTCTTTTATAGATTCAATATATTTAAGTATAATAATATAAACGATGATTTATTAATTTTTTTTTATTTTTTTAATAAAATTTGCTTTCTATTAAGATAATATTCATTATTAGAGAATATACCAATATATAATTTAATCTTCACAGTATTTATATAACTTATTTAGTTTCTAATATTTAAATATTAATTATATTTTTTATATTACTATAATATATTTTATTTTTGGCAATAAATATTTCTTAAAAGCTTAATATTTATTATAATTTAATTTAAAAATTTAACATTAACAATGAAGAATAGTTTTATTGATATTAGGGTTATTATATTAAATAAGAATTTGAATTGTTATTTTAGTTAAAATAAAAAAGGGGATAGTTTAATTATATTATTCATATATAATAGAAAATAAAACATTTTTAACTTTTTTTATTTTATTTAAATGTAAAATTTTAAAATAATTGATTTTTTTATAATTAACAGTATAATTAAAAGAAAATTTTAAATAATAAGCATGTATTGTAAAAAAATTGATTTTTTATTTAAACAAATATATATTTTTTGTGGTCTTAAAGTGAAATTTATGATATTTTTTAATTTATATTTAATATTTTAATATAATTAATAATCATAAAAAATATAATATTAATACTAATGAGTATTATAATTATTAATGAAACAATATATAATTTCAGAATTTAATATATAAAATAAATTATTCTCTTAGAAAAACTCAAAGCTTACAAATACAAATAATCAGAATTTCAATAAAAAAATCAAAATATTTTCTTAGCAATTTAAATAAAAAAAATAATTAAAAGAAAAAATTAACTAAAAAAAAAAAACAAAAATAAAATATTTTTGTCTAAGAATTTTATCTTAAAACAAAAATATATATAATTCAAAAAAAGAAAAAACAATTATCTGAATTCAAATATAGAAAAAGTCCTATTACCATCATGTTGAAGAGTAAGTTGTTGAAATCTATTTTTAAAATTAGTTTAAAAATACTAAGTAATTTACTTTACTGCTCAGAATTTTTATGGTAATATATCCCTGATATACTTCCTACAGACTGCTGAAAACATATATAATAACTAGAAAAATATTAGATTGTTTAAACATCAAAAAAAATCTTACAAGCCAGCATAACTAATCCCATTAAGAGCCATACTATAATCTGACATTGGCTCGTTGTTATTATCAGAAACTATATGCATTTCTTTCCATCTCATAAAAACATGATCTTTAAACAATTCATATTTATATTTGAATTCCGGCTTTTTAATATTTTTTGCAAATGGTCTAAAAGCTTGAAACCTTATCCAATGCTGAAGATCAATTTTTTCAGTAGACCCCCATTCTGGGTGCTTGGTAATAAAGCCATATTTTGAACCAATAATTTCCCCTTCAAAATATGTCGTCAAAGATGAATTATCTTTGGTTAAGCCTTGAATATGAAGATATCCGCACAAAAATGATTCTTTAGGGTCTACATACTGAAAATCCACTGATACTTCATATAAAGCTCTTCCAGATTGTTGTGTACCTCTAATTATTAATGAGTATTTAAAAAATATAATGTTAATTTACATAAAAGAAGCACCTGAACGTAAAAAAGAGGTATGTAATGTAGACAACTGTAGATTTGTAATTAACTATTATAATGTATAAAAATATAAATATTTTACCCTCATTGTAGATAATTCTTTCTCAAATGATGGCTGAACATATGTTGAGCTTTTCAATGACAATTCTTCTTTTGAAGATTCACTATCCTCTGACTGATACATCAATTGATCTTCTTGGTTTGTAGGCTTAGGTTGATTGCAAATAATATTTGAAAGTACTGGCATTATATTGTCAATATAGTTGAATATTTTTGATAATGATGTTTTTTTTTTAATTATATTGATGTAATAGTCTTAAATATTTCTAAAGAAATTAATAATATTCTATTAAAAAAATATTTTTTCAAAAATACATTTAAAAATTATGAAAAGCTTTCATTAATAAAAATCGTAAAAGTTCTATTTTATTCTCAAAATTAAAAAAATATAAAACAAAAAATAAATTAATTTAAAATATAAATGAAATATTATTAAAAATAAATTATAATAATATTACTATTTTTAAATGAATATTATTACAAGAATATATAATTTTTTTTAAAAAAAACATAGATCAGTAAAATAAAAAAAGTATAATAATATAATTTAAAATTGAAAAAATTAAAAAAGAGGTTAAATTATTGTTGTACATATTGTACATAATGTATATAATTTTATAATTTTTCATAATTTTAAAGCACAAAGTACTTCGAAAAGAAAAATTTTTTAAAAAACAAAAATTAACTTAATATAAAATTGATTCAGAATTCTATGACTAGCAAAAAAAGTACATCAAAACAATCAAAATCACGTTCAACACCAGTTTCTAAGAAAAAAAAGGCAACAGTTTCTATAGATGTAAATCCGTTTATAAGTTATTAAAATTAATATATTTTAGGATTTGAGCCTTCCTAGGACTGCTGTCCTAAAATTAGTAAAAAAAGTAATTCCGGAACATACAAATATTCAAAAAGATGCAGTAACAGCTTTAATGAGAGGATCATCTGTTTTTATCAGCTATCTTTCTTCTACGTTTTTTTTAATAATATTCATTATCACTTTCTAATAACTTTAGTGCATTTGAACTCTCTAAAGTCTCATCAAGAAAAGTAATTCTTCCTTCAGATGTTATAAAAGCAATGGAAAACATTGAATTTGATTCATTTATCCCTAGAATGATAGAGGAACTTAAATGTAATACTTGCCTTTATCTTTTATATACTAATGAATATCTAGTGCATGAAGTAATTGTTAAAGAAAAAAAAAATGCAATGAAATCAGATAAAGATTCACCTACATGTATTGAAGTTAAAGATGAACATATTAGCAAGAAAATGAAAACAGAAGATGGAGCTGAAACAGTTGAAGCTGACATAAATCATGATTATGAGTATTACGATGACACATGTGATGACGAAGGAAGTGAATATAAAGGTGAAGAAGTAGAGAATGAAGAATTAGAAGAATTGATAGTAAGCAATGAGGATCTATTAAATGATTAACATAAATAAATAAATAAAGGTGGTCAGCCCTGTGCTTTAACATTATTAGTCATTAAAGCCTAATATTTGAGAATAAGAGGTAAATTAATAAATAGTAAATTTTAAAAATTAATTTTATTAGTAATTAAAATAAATTACTATATGTATTTTTGAAAGATAATTATACAAGGTTTATAAATAAAAATTATACAAATGTGTTTTATGGTTAATAATTTTAAGATTTCGATTTTTCTAATTTATTTTATAAAAACTAAATTTAGTTCAATTATTAATATTTATGCGTTTAGAATATCTCGGTCTTAGTATTTTAATTATTTCTAGATTAATATTGAACATTTTTTGTATTTTTAAAATATTAATTATAAAACGCAACAAAAATAGTGTAGTAGAATCTATTAACAATTTCTTATATTTATTAACTTATATTTATTAATCTATATATATCAAATATCTCTATGATTATAAATTGTAATTTTTAATGTTTTTTTTTTTTTTTGATTTTTTTTAATTCATTAATTTTTTAATTCATTAAAAATGCATTTTATGTATAATTAATTTTCTTTGTAAACAATATAAGTCGACATAAAAGCAATTGTTACTTTTTCTATTGTTATATTAATTAAAGCTATACTACTCTTTCCTTTTATTTATTGCTAATTTCATAAACAATTTTAAGATAATATCAGATATATTCAAAAATATTCAAAATAATATATCTAACTATATTTTACAAATATAACCAAAAATACAATAATTAAGCCAAAATTATTAATATATAATTTATTAAAAGTTAAATATACAATTACATAAAATACAGAAAATATATATAAAAATATTTTAAATAATCACATATTTAATAATTATGAATATATTTCCTAAAAAAATAATCTAACAAATATAAATTATTTATAACATTAAAAATTTTATTAAATTCTAAATTTAACCATTCATTTTAAAACAATTTTTTATATATTTTAATAAAACATTGAAAAACTAATATATTTAAACTAAATTTAGAAAATAACCAAATAATAAATAAATCAAAATTAAATGAAAATTTTAATTATATAATATCATTTTGATATTTTTTCAAAAGTATATTTTTTAATGTCATTATAAAGAAAAATTTTGTGTAAAATTCAAATTATGATTTATTAAAATATCGATTAATAAATTAAAACTAAAAAAGCAATTATATTAGAGTTCATTATTATTATTATCTTTAATATGCATATATTATTGTCTATTATTGTATAAAATAATGTTAACTCATCAAAATAAAGTTTTTCTGCGAATTTTACGTTTTTAATAGTCAAATATTTCATGAAATTAATAATAATACTAATTTTAATAGATATTTCTATATAATGAGAAAATTAAAATTCTTATATTTATTTATTACTTTTTCTTTGATTCAAGCAATTTTTGAAAATGAAACAATAAGTTTTCATATTCCTTTAATTGGTCTTCCATTGAAGAATTTTATTTTTTTCTATAAACCTATTTCTAAAGATATGTTGATTTATATAGCAACAGAAAAAAATATTCTTGCTGCCATTAATTCTAAAAATGGCAATTTAGGTAATGAATTTTAAAAATTGAAACTATTTTTTCATTTTATATTTTTAGTTTGGAGACAAGAATTTGCAGAAAATGACCCAATTAATATTGTTAAGCCATTGAATTCAAGTAATTTTGTATTTTTTTTAAAACATAGTCTAATTAATATATCAGGAATTATCACTCTTTCTAATTCATCAATTGTTAGAGCATGGAATGCTTTAACTGGTTTTTTGATATGGGAAAAAACATTTTTAAGTCCTTTTCCAATCAATAAATATGATATTAATTTTTTTGAAAACAATACAACCTCAAATAGTGATATTATAATTCTAACTTCAAACATAATATGTTCTTTAAATAGTAATACAGGAGCTCAGATTTGGAATTATAATCAAAAAGCGTAATTTCTTGACATTTTTAGTTTCTAAAAACTTATTTTGGTAGAAAAACGTCTCCATTGTTTTTATCAATATCTAATTCATTTATATATCTTATCGAATCAGTAGTATTATCAAATATTTATTCTTTTTCAGTATCGAAACTAAATGGGAAAACAGGAGACATAATAACATCAAACTATTTATCTTCAATACCAAAACCTGAAGACATTATTTATGTAGGCAGTTTGCCTCTACCTATAATCGCATGGAAAAATTCCAATACTAATAGTTCTATTTATATACATATTTTTGATAGTAATATTACTCATGTCATAAATACAGAAGTATAATTATTACATTCATTTATTTTAAATTAATCTATTTAGTCATCTTTCGATTTTGTTAAATTTTATGTACCCGAATATTCTAACACAACATCGCCGTCTGTTTTACTTCATTTTACCTCTAGTCCTACTAAAAAATCATGGGCAAGTGTTTACTTGTTTAATTCAAGCTCATCTATTTCAAAATTATACGAAATATCATCAGTTTCATCTATGTCACATTTTTTTTCTACAAATTACATGTCTAATACATTTTTCATTCATTCTTTTATCAATAGACTTGGTTTCATAAATATAAATATTTATAGTGATAAAAACAATTCTATTTTAAACACATGGAATATATTTCAAAATCGATCTTATCATTCTTATCTTGAACAAATTGTATCAAAAATTTTGAAAATAACAGACAAATCAGTTATTATAAAGTCAATTATAGTAACACACGATGCGTTAATTTATATGGTAAAAGAATCATCTATTTTATGGACTCGCGATGAATCTTTAGCTTATTCAATTCATGCAGAATTTCTTGAGCTTCCTCAAAAACAAATTGTTTTGTCAAAAAATAGCATAAAAAAAAAGCAAAAATCATTAGTTTCTACTTATATAAATAGAATTATTAGACATATTAGTGAATTAAAAGAAATTCAAAAATATCTATATTTATTTAGAGAAAAAATTATAAAATTTTCTAAAAATACAATAATCATTAAAAAAAATATATCAGGAAAGGATATATTTGGTTTTAGAAAAATTATTATTGTCATAACATCTAAAGGAAAAATATTAGCACTAGACTCTTTTTATTCTGGTACAATTTTATGGTCAAACCAATTGGGAGACGAATTTGATTACAAAGGATTATGGATTGTCAAAAAAAGTAAAACATTAAATGATTCTCCTCCTGTTATTGCTATTCTTGGAATGAATTTTAAAAATATGTATTTCTGGAGAATAAACGGTCTAACAGGAGAAACTCTTAGTCTTAAAAAAGTTAGCAATAATATAAAGAATTCTTTTATTCTAGATCATCATTTAATAAAAAATTTTGATGAAAAAATTATAGTTACAATAACAAATGATAAAAAGGTTAATATCTTTACATTTATTATCTATTATTAATTTCGAAAAGATTATACTTTTATATGATACTTCAAAAAATTTTCCTATATCTGAGCTAAAAAATCTATCTAACGTATATTTTTCTACTAAAAATTCCAACACCTTAGAAGGATATTTTATAAATTTTAAAGTAAAATTATATTTAATAAATTATTATTTTCTAAAACTTATTAGAATTTATATGCTAATACTACATGGACTATTAATTTTCCATCCTCTCAATTTATTATTTCTACTTCATTTAAAAATAAAAACGAAAAAATAGCATCTATAGGACGTGTTCTTGGTGATCGCTCAGTATTATATAAATATTTAAATCCGCATTTGTTAGCAGTTCTAACAGGAGATAAAATGGATTTAAAATTGAATGTTTATCTAATAGATATAGTTAAAGGAATGATATTGTATACTAAGCACTATAACAATGTTGATATTTCAAAAGGTGCAAAAATATTGTTAGCAGAAAATTGGATAGTGTATCAATTTTGGGTTGAAAGCCCTACAAAAGGATATCAAATCGTTACTTCAGAACTATACGAAAGTAAAGAAAAAAATAAAAAAAATAAAGAGTAATTATTTTCTTCATTTTTATTTTTATTTTTTAAGTTTATTAGAACAAATTTAAGTTCAATTAACAACGTCCCTTTACCGTTTGTTATATCTCAAGCATATCTTTATCCACGTAAAATTCAAGCACTAACTACAGTATTAACACGGCATGGAATTACATCACGTGATATTGTTTCTTATGTTGATTCTAATAAAGTTATTATGATTCCTAAAAAACTTCTTGATCCCCGAAGACCAATCTTAATTAATAATAAAATGCCAGCAGAATCAATTGAAGAGGGCCTAATTCCATATCAAGTGAATTTATTTAAGGATTCAGAAATTGTGATTAGTCATAAAAATGAGGTATAGTTATAAAAATTGCATTATTTTTTGTAATTATAGCAGATTTATGGAATCAAGAATATATTATCCAGCTCAACATTATTAGAAAGCACATCAATTATATTAACATATGGTCATGATATTTTTTTTACATATGTTACTCCAAGTAATTCTTTTGATATTCTTAATCCTAATTTTAATAAAATACAATTATTATTAACTATTTTTGCACTTATCGCAGGACTTTTTCTGTTAAGATCAATGGTAAACTACAATTTCATTTAAAGATTTAATCTAATAGAAAAGATAAAAACTAAATTATTAAAAAGACGATGGAAAGTATTGTAAAAAATTTAAAAAATAACATTATGTATTTTATGAAAACATTTCTTTATATACTCTAGATACATTTCCCAATATACATTATTCATTCTATTAGTTTTTTTTTGCAATCTTATTTTGATCTATAGAAAAAAGCCATACAAAACAAAAAAGCAAAAATGCAAATATTGTCGTAGCAACTCCTATATAATAAGGAAAAGCAATAAAAAGATATCGTGGGTACTAATGATATTAGTATTAAGACAAATATCAAAATATATTACTACTAACCTCATCATGTTTATAGTGTCTAATAGTTATAGTAGACCGTTCTTCTATATAAGATAAACCTGGCCTTTTATAGTTTACCTTAAAATGAAAAATTCCATAACGATCAACTAAAGAAACTACAGTAGAATAAACAGAAGAATTCGAAGTTCTAGATGCTTCTTTAAGAGTTGTTCTTATATAAGGATCTAACATAATAAGTTCTAATTGAATGTCTGAAGCAACAAAAGGATTCCATGAATTATTCTTATATTGTGAAAATACGATCTCAAATACCTGCATTTTTCCTTTAAGAATATATATTTTATATAATCATTACATACCACTTTATCTTTTATTTTATAGACATTAGGGGACGTATGCAATGTTTTATTCAAAAGATTATGTTTCATTGAAATAACTTTCAATACACTTTTTTCTTGGAAAAGCCATTGAGTGATCTCTTCAACAAAATAGCGATTCCCAGATTTAACATTTTTTTCAACATATGAATTAAAAAAACTGGAAATATTAGTCTGAATAAAATAAATAAATTCCTTATACGTATTTGAGAACATTTCAATGCTTCCAGCAACTATAATTCGAGCATTATTTCTTGCTTGGAAACCTGTTACAAGAGATACTTGAGTGCCTGCTACACAGGGTTCTTTTACAAAATCATGCTCATCTTTTATGTCATAAGTATACGCTGTTCTTTCAGCCCCAAGAATAGGGACAATAAGCTGATTATTTGTCAATAAGTGGGCAACTCCTCGATAGAGTATTGGCGGTCCCTGAGTAACTTCATCACTCAATACATAGTTGTTTTTCTTGAAATTTTTAACAATAAGTAAAGAATGCTTGTCTGAATCCGATTTATTATATGAAAAATGATCTACAACAACAGTCTTTTCCCTAGCTAAATAAATTCCAAATTCTCCTGTCAAATTACGGATATCTTCTGATATAACAGAGCTTCCAATTAAAACATTCCCTCCCTTGTTAATAAATTCAAGAATTTCTGAATTGGAAAAACCATGTCCTATCCATCTAATCAACCAATATATCTTTCAGGTTTATATAAATATTAATTTACTATTATTTTTCGTTTTTGTCAAAAACAAAATAAGATGATCATACAACCGTTCTTCATACTTAAAAAGAGATATAGTATCTGTTTCCAGCTTTTTAAAAGTTGTCTCATATTTACGATCTTAATATAATTCTTTAGCATTCTTCTTTTATCCAAGTATTACATACTTTTAAAAGAATCAAAAAAAATAGAAAAGTCATTATATGATATATCTGAATTATGGATAATTAATAATCTATTACCTGCTGCTGATCTCCCTGAAACTATTGTAATTCTTAAAATAAATACTAATCCAAGAAACAATTTTAATAATTTATTTAAAGTCTTCATTTTTTTTAAACATTGAAAAATTGAATCGAATTAAAATTTTATCAATTATAAGACAATTAAAAATAAAATGAGTGCTTCAGGTGAATTTAAATATGTTTATCATAAGAAGAAGAAAAGAAAAGAAAAAAAAACACTAGAATGGCTTTTTCTTCAATATGAAATACAAACAGAGGTCTTAATTGCATCAGGCTTTTATTATGTTTCTTCTAGTTTTATTTTTACAAGTTTTTATGGCTTTTATAATTTATATGTAGATATTATTTCTAAATTGATATTTTCAAAAAGATCAATTAGAATATCTCGTTTAGTAATGTTAGGATTAGGAAGTTTTCAAGACAGTTTGCGGAGCATAACTCAACTTTCATTTGGAATCAAAATAGCAGAACGTCTTGGTACTATTTCTGCTAAAATTTTTTTATATTAAGAAAAAAATAGGTCTCAAAGAAAAAATAGAGGCATATGATCCAGTTTTTACTTTTTTGGATTGTCAGCTTTTAAAAAAACTTAATATTAATTTTAATTTACATAATTCATTAGTAAATTCTTTTTATAATAAAAAAAATAATATAATTTTTAGGATTTTCTATACAACGCAGAGCAGCCTGTCATATTTTATATGCCACATTGTCCAATATCATTATACGAATTATTACTTAAAGAAAATTGGTCACCAAAAAAACTTTGTAATATCTTCTTAATAGGAAACAATCTAACAACATACGATTTAACAATGTAATTTGCCTTTATATATATACATATCCTAATCTATTTCAAGAAAAAATACGAAAAAAAAAAAATACCCGTTTGTTTTTAAAGCATGTCGTAAATCCATATTATTATTTGTGAATCAAATGACATTTTTAGCAATGTTCGAATCAATTCCGCTTTCAGAAGATTATGAACAACCAGAAACATTTAATAATCTTGCCTTCCAATGGTGTGAAAGAGATATTGTAAAAAAAATGATCAATTTAAACAATGATGAATGTAAAACATAATCCAATAAAGAACGAGATATATGGCTTAAATACTAAATAATTAATTATATCCTAAATTCCGCTTCTTAGTCATAAATGTCAGTTTCATATTCTATAAATAAAATAAATAAACTATGTAATATGTTTTATTTTTATAAATACCATGGTACTATTTTAAAAACCAATACTGATTTATCATCGCTTCCACTTATAATTGTTTTTCCATCTAAGCTAGAACATATGCATAAAATAGAATCGTGATGCCCAAAACACTGTTTTAAGCATTTTCCAGTCCTTACATCCCATCTCCTGATTGTTCGATCTGTTGAGGCAGTCGTAAGATAAGGCGTATTAGAAACAAAAGAAAGAGAAATAACAGCGCCCTAAAAACATTAAAATAAATAAATAAGAAGACTTTTTCTACATCGTGAATTAAAACGTTCCTTAATTTATAAGTAAAAGTATCATATAATGCTACAGTACCATCAACGCTAGCACATGCTACTATTGGAAGTCTAAATAAAAATTATTTTAAAATTTAATTATTTATGAAGAAATACACATCACAATATGAAATACTTTCAATGCTTTCTTTCTGTTCATTGAGACTTCCTAAAAGAGCACCATTAATAAGACTAATTATTTTTACTTTTCCTGCAACACCACCAACTGCTACTACCGTGCCTTCTTTGTTATATGCTAAACATGTTAACCCACCACAATCAAATCTTGAATCACTTGGTGTCATTTTGTGAATTATTGTTGCATTTTTGGGATCCCATACAATCAATGAACCATCTTCTGATGCTGTAACTATTTTCTTCCCATCAGGAGTAAAAGATCCAGCATTTACTGCCTTTTTGTGAAATTTAAATAACTGCATTACGTCACCAGAAGGAACTATGCACTACTGTAAATACAAAGCAATTTTTTTCTACAAAATACTTTTCCACATCCAAACATTTGCATCATTCGAACCGGAAAGAAGAACATTTCCCCTTGGATGCCATTGAACCCACTATATATTTAATTTAACCCATTTAAAACAGTGCTAGCCCTCACCAAGATTTCATCACCTCCTTCTAAAGTTGTAACAAGTTCTCCGTTATTTTTGTACCTCCAAATCAAAATCAGTCCATCCATACCGCCTGTAGCAACATATTCTCCATCATATGAAAAAGAAGAAACAGTAACAGAATCTGTATGACCTATTAATGTTTATTATTCCTTGTAAAAATACATTAATGTTCATCAATAACCCGATAATTTACAGAGTCTTTCTCTCGTTGAAATACGCCAAATATATGCCACATCATCTCCTCCACCACTCACAATAATATCTTCATCTACTGGATTCATATGCAAGCAATATACACTTTCTTTATGATCATAAAATCCACCTGCACTATCATTTGTTAAATTTTTTTCATCATCCATTTCTATTTCTGTGCTGATTTCACTATAATTATCTGACACTGGAATATCCTCATCCTGATATTCAATTTCTTCCTGGATTTCCTGTAAGAATTCATCTATTATATCATTATTATAAGACATTTTAAACTTTATCTTTTTTAATATTTTTTTGAAGTCGATTCTTTAACATTTTAATCTTTTTTCTAATTAAGATGAAATTAAACAAAAATTTTTATAAAAAATAGTATATATTGTACTTAAATAAAGGATATTATCTAATATATATAGAGTGGTTAATCTTTGGAAAATCAAATTTGATCTATGATTTTAAAGACTTTGGAAAAAAAAGAAAAAAATATTATAAAGTCAAAAAACCTTTTTATACTGTATATTAGAAACAGAATTAGATGTTTTATGAGTGGAACAAAATGTAATAAAGAGATCAAAAAGACAGGACCTAAAGAAAAAGATGAATTGGCAAAGGACAATATTGATAAAGTTCGTGTTCAAAGAAAAAATTTAATATCTACATCTACAATACAATCTGAATGTATTCAATGGCTTACAGATCCAATGAAGGGAGAAAGATTTAAAAAGCTGCAATCTACATCAGGTAGAAATTTTATTTCTGGAAAAGAATATCCATATCCTTCAAATCCAACATTTAAGCCACCAATTCCGTTAAGTCTTAATTTAAGAAAAGACATTGAAAGAAAATGGAAACAAGGAAAAAGTATAAAGGAGATTTCAGAAATGTTTGGAATAAGTTTTATACGTGTAAAAGCAGTGCTTCGTCTTCTCAAAGTTGAATCTAAATGGCATCAAGAAGTAAGTTTTACAGTTTTATTGAGTTTAATTCAGCAAAATTATCATTATTTAATAATATCTAAATATATATGATGATTTTTATACAATCGATTAGTCTTGAAGACAAAATACTGGTTAATTATTAATATCTGAATTTTTTTTTCCAAAAAAAGCAAGTTTTGTATATAATACTAATATATTATTAGGGAAAAGACCTCAACTCATATGCTCAGGTTATACATCATATGCTTGGTTCTACTACAAACCAAACTATTAATGAGCCTGATTTTTTCACTTCTTTTCCCTCTGATACTCAAAAATTTATTACAATACCTGAAAATTCTGAATTTACACCTAAAGATGCGTCAGATCAGTTACAAAAGCCACTTTATTCTGATGTTAAAAAAAAATTAATACAATCTCAATTAAATGATTATAAATATAATGACTCTAATTTCTCTTTGAATAAAAAAATAGAAGTAGAAAATAAACAAGTAATTGAATCAGTTGCAAAAAAAAGTAGATTTGATTTAAAAATTATCGATTCCTATACTGGTGATATTTGGATAAGATCTAAAGAAGGTGTTTTAAGTAAAATAAAACCAAATGATAGTCAAGTAAACTAAAACTAAATCATTATTTTAAAAAAGATTACACATAATTATTATTTAAAACAAATAGTTGTATATTTAAATAACATTTAAAAAAATGTATTACTTTATTTTTCAAAATTTTATCTCATGAATTTATTTTTTATTTTGATGTATTTGAAAGAAAGTAAATGCATTTTTTGCATTATTTTTGTACTATTATTTCACATTCTTAAATGTATAAAGCGTATCTTTAACGATAAATTATTTTAATAAAATTAATTAAATTTTATAATGTTTTCATTTAAATCATTTTGGTCTAATTCTATAAATTATGCTGTTAGTTTCTTTTGATTGTTATAGAGCTCTTTTTTAAAATATATTAACATATTTATTAGAAATGGGCAGCTGAAGAAAGACCTCATCTTTTTTATTCTTTTTGTCTAGGATCTTTAGGTATATAAAATACTATCTATAACTACATTATATTTAAATTTAATAGGCCCAATTATATTTCTTATTGTTCCTCCAATTCGAAAAAGTTTGGGTTATGTTCCTCCTGAACCTATTCCTAAAACTTATCCTTGTAAATTTAATCAATTATATACTTTATACTAACAAAACAATTATAGTACCAAAAAGGAAAAGAGAAATTCTTAAGGGATATGATGATTAAGTAATTTTTTATTCAACATCCATATTTTTAAATATATATAGAATTAATACATATAAATATATTTCCATATTAAAAACATTATTATATAAATACTATTTTAAATACTATTCACCAGATAACCACTTTATATTTTAACAAATTTCCTTTTTAACTTTATTATTAGCTGAATTGTCGAAATAATACTAAATTAAAAAAATATACCTTAAATATTCTTTCCTTTATCTAATTTAGTACAGTGCTTAGATATATATCTCAATAAAACATTATTTTGCCTTTTCTCTTCAAAAGCAGATTGAATATCTTCAAAATTCTCCTCATTTAATAAATCTCTATCAATTTGCTTATAAAAACGTTAAACTTATTTTATATCATAATAATCCATTTACCTTAGGTTTCCGCATCTCTTCTTTCTTTTGAGGTAACAAGGAACAAGAATTGGATGATTTTATACTATTATCTAAGTCTTTTTGGACATCTATGAATTTTTTCACTTCATTAGTTGCACGTATACCATCCATCACTAAAGAATCAAACATATCACGAAGAAAGTTTGATCTAGTATTTGTATTTATTTGAGTGATTGTTAATAAAGAAGAAAATTTAGTAGTAAAAAAATCCTCTAACAATTCATCACTTAATATTACCATTCTAAACTTTGGTAAAGTAATATATAACTCCATTGTTGTATCCAGCGTTAATTCACTAGAAATGTCTAATTTGTTTATACTAGACAAGGTATCTTCATAAGATATATCATCATTTTTCTCTGCATAAGTAAAACAATTTTTTATAAAATTATTAATACTTTTTAAACAAGTATCCTCATGTTCTTTTTGCATAAAAAATAGAAGGCATTCACTCATTTTTAGAACTTCATCTTTTACAATTTTCCCATCATTATCAGTATCATATAATTCAAAAAAATAAGTTATTGAATGCATCAAATCAAGAAATTTAAACTCTGCAATCCCTGATATAACATCTTGAAAATCCAATCCCTCTGATGATAACTTATTCCATTTTGAAAATAAAGACTTCATAAAAATCTCATGAGTATGATCATATTTTTTTAAATTATTTTTCTTAATATATAACCGGTTAGATGTCTTATTATCTTGTGGCCAAGTAGCAATTCCAGATAGAAATCTTTTGAATGAATTATAATCCATACGTGTATTACTGGGCCCTAGACCAATTCTTTTTTGAAGTAGTGCGGAATGAAACCTATCATAAATAATACTAATCTCAGATGGCGTTAAATTCCCTGTATTATGTAAGCTTCGTAGCTGAGTTCTTTTTGCAAATCCTTCAATGTTGTTTAACACTTCATTCTTATATTTTTGACGTTGTTTATTAAGCAATTCAATAGTTACAATATCAAATTCTTTTAATGCACAAACCATTAACTCTTGAAAACGCGTAATGTTTCTATGTTTTAAATTCGATGAATCAGGATATGCTGGTTCATCTAAAGTATGAAAATATTCTTTTAAAATAAAGACCAATGATCCATCATCATCAGCCGCTAAAAGTTTTTCCCCATTTAACCTAAGAACAGCTATTCAAACTTAAGTTAAATTTTTATAAACTAATTTATTATCTACCTAATCCAATCTGAAATAATACCTTAGGTCCCTCAAGAAAAAAACAATCTAAGATACGAAGTGCAAAAATCAAAGGCACACAATTTATATATAGTGAAAGAAACCAAGGTAAACTAATTAAACTAAGTTGAACATCTGACTTTAAAAAGTGCTCCCATAAAATTGGCATAGTTTTTTCTAACAGAGATTCAAAAACACGCTGATCTAGCAATACTCCGTACATAGTTGTACTACAAAATCATCAAAAATAATTAATATAAATTTGATAGACAATTACCTATAGTACCCTGGTAATAAATTATCACAAAGTGTATTTAATAACCAATAAGCTTGCTCTTCAGTGGTATAACTAATAAAAATTAATATGTATTCCTGAATATTAAAAAATATACATTAAAAATGTTGCAACAATAATATTCATTGCCTGACAATATCCAAGTTCAGGATTTTTCCAAGAATATGCAGTAAGAACTCTGCGAAGAGCATCCTTCCCTTCATCTGTTTGATAAGCAGGATATTCGGGAAGACTCCTATTCAAATCTTTTTCTATTTCTTCCATACTAATATTCGTTTGTCCTTGATGTTGCATTTGAAGTTTTTCATATTCATTAATATGAAGCCACCTCATTAACATACTTCCAGAACATAATTCCCATATTTCTCCTCTAAGCCTATTCGGCAGACCAATTTGAATAAGTTTGTAGAAATCAGGAAAACGTATAAGAGTTAAATTTCTACCATATAATTGGAAATATTCTCTCCAAAGACGTACTTTACTCGAATCATGAAGCCTAATATTATTAATTAAATACTTATGCATAATAAAATTACTTTTTATAATCTCCAGGATAGCCAAAATTAGGATTTGATCCAAGTCCAGTAGGTAGTGAAGAATATTTATGCATCTTTTTATTCATAAGCATATATTCAGAAAAACACGACAAGAGAAACGGTTTAAGAATTTTTATAAGAATAGAACTTGACTCCAAACTCTGTTTAAAGCAATTGCAAAATACTTTAACAATAAGTTAAAATAAAAAGAAAAATCAGAACTAACATTCACAATTATGATAAGGCCCTTCAAGAGAAAGAACAAACTTCATCATGTGCCATGTGAAAATAGAAAAAACAAATAAATAGCCCTTTGTTTTGACCCTTTCAACTTTACGTATTGTAGAAAAAGGTAAAGCAAAACTGCATGCTTTTTTAGTATTGCTCATAAAACAAAGACAAGATGTTGATATATATACAGATCCTTGATATTTTTTTTCAGTTAATCCAAAAAAAAACGTGACTTCTGCTGGTAATTCATACTTTAACTGCTCTGTTTCAGGCAACCGGAACATGTTTCTAAACTTTGCATTTTGAGAATACGGTGAATCTACCATCAAAAGACTTGCTTTACGCTTTATTACTCCAATAGCTTTCATTGCAACACACGGTCTTATTCTTAATTTTTAAAATCTCAAATTTACTCTTTTTTATCAGTTAAAACACGCTGTTTAGAATTAAGCTTTAAGAGCCAAGCTGATTTATATCTTAATATCTAAATCTATCCCTAAAACAATGAATGCTTTCTCAATAAACACTATAGAAACAGATCAGTTAGGTTTATAAGAAAAATGTATTTTTCTATATTTTTCGTAAACTCCGATTTGACTATTTATAGAAAATTATGTCTAATTAATATATAAAAAGCATATTACATATACATAATATATATAGTTTTTATAAAACTATATTTTATGAAAAAAACATTTCTTACTAGTAAAATTCTTTTATTTTTTTTTTATAAATATTCTGAAATTTAAATTTTATTAAAAAATTACTATTTCTTAATAAAAGTGGTCAATAAAAATAAATAATAAAACGAATTCAATTCATTTTTTTTTAATATGATAAAATTATACAATCTTTCTTTTTATATTTTTTTATTTGAAAAAGATAATATTCAAAAGATCTATCGAGCATAAATATACAATCAACTTTAAAGAAAATACTATGGACAGTAAAAAACTAAAAAATAATGATATTTTAAATAATTTAACAATATCAGATGATTGTGATGAATCACAAGAAGCCAAAAATCCATCTATTTCAGTAAAATTGAAACAAAAAGATACAATCTTTAATATAATTTTTGATCGTTTTGATCCTGGTAAAACAGGAAAAGTAAATGCATAGTTTTCTATTCCTAAATTTATATTTTAAGGTTTCAATACGAGATTTTATTAATTTTATGAATGAACTAGAAAAGATACAGCCTAGTGATTCAGATCCCATTTTCGATAATATCAGTCGAAAACAAGCAGAAGAATTTATTTCTGAAAATCAGAACCTTGAAGTCAACAGGAATGATCTGCTTGCATTCATTGAATCATTGACAGGGAAAACCATGGCATCAATTATCGAAGAACCCTTAGTTCACCAAGAAAATACTATAAATACGGATTTTTTATCTTCACGCCCACGTTCTGCTGCTCTAAACACATTAGCGTTGCAACATCCAAGGCCTCGTCGTTCTAATATTAAAGAATGTATAGAATCTTCAAATTCTCTAGAAAAAACAGTTTTAGAAAATACTACTTTTGAAGTAATAATTTCTCCAAAATACAGCACCAATTAACATATCCTAGGAATCCTTAAATCCACAGAAACCTTCTTTTATGAGTTCTTTTGTTTCTCATATGACTATGAGTCGACAGTTGTCCCCTATATCTCATTCTACACCTAACAAAAAACAATTTAATAATGTAACATCCTCTGAATATTTTAAAACTCCAAATAATCAAGAGTCGTTTGGTGAATTGTATAAAGATCCATTTACAAAATCTGATTATGCAGCACCAAAAGTGGAAGATAACCTTGAAAAAATAGTCCTTGAAGGATTTGGAAGCTCACCATCTTCAATTTTATGCAGAGATATTTCAGAAAGCTCTTTTCTTGAAAAATCTCCTCGAACTTTACAAAAAGATGAAAATATACTTTTTTTAACCGATTTGATTAGAAAATATAAAGATACCGAACGACAAACTAATGCTTTAATAATTAGTCATGAACAGCATATTGATGAATTAGAATCTAAAGTTGAAAGTTTATCATTAGAATTAAAAGATAAAAAAAAAGAGTTATTTGAAACTAATTCAAGGGAAAAAAATCTTTTTGGTCAAGTTACTATACTTGAAAAAGAATTAGAAAAATTGCAACATGATTTACATTCTTGGGAAGAAAAATATTCAAATATGAAAATAAATTGTGAAGAGCAATTAAATGAAATAGAGACAGTAAGAAAAATAGTAAAAGAAAAAGAAAATGAGTTAATAAAATCCGAACAATTAATAAAAGATTTAAAAGAAAATAAAAATTCAGTAAGTAATTGATAATTATGAAAATTTACTTAAATATTAAGTTGGAAGCTGAACATTTTTTTTTTTCTGATAAAATTTCACTTTTAAAAGAACAATATAAAGAATTAGAATCAAAAAACCAGGAATTAGAAGAATATAAATTTGAAAATATACGTCTAAATGAAGTAATAGAAAGACTTAATTGTGATTTAGAAGATATTAAAAAAGATAAACCAAAAAATAATTTGTTAGATGATGTCACTATTAACACTAAAAGGACCTCAATGGTATTTATTTTATATATAGTAATTATTTCAAAATTATTAATATTAATATTAGAACTTAGAAAATGAACTTTTATCCGAATTTCGAGATAATGAAATAGAAACAGGTATATTAATTAGATTTATAAATATATATATATATTATAACCTAGAAAAAGATCGAGAATGTCCATTAAATGCGGGAAAGTTTTCTATAAATACATGTATTAAAACATTAGATAAAGGTATACAAGTAGATACTTTACAAAAAACAGATATCCTTTTTAAAGATAAAAATGATGATTTTTCATTAAATTTTACAGGTATTTTTTTCTTTAAAAAAATAATATTTTAAAATTTACTTTTCTAAGATTCATCTAAAGCATTAAATTTCATAAAAAATGAAAATATAACGGATTCAGAAGAAATTAATAATCAATATAATATACTTTCTCATGAAATGAACCTTCAAAATCATTTGATTGAAAAATTGTTTTGTCATAAATTTAAAACTCCTAAAAAAATTAATAAATTTTTAAGAAATAATTTGAAATATAATAATTCATTTTTATTTTTAAATAACATATTTTTTAAAAAATCTTTAGGTTGGGTTGCATTAATATCATATGTTTGTATTACACTTTTTATTGGCATTTGGATAGCTCATCAAGAATGGTTTTTATGGTTTGGGAAAAGACCAAAAGGTATTACATATGCTGAATTAAAGGCATGGAAACGTGCAAATTCTTTGAATTTTAAATTGTATGAAAATGGAATCATAGGTTTCAGAAGAACATGGTTTGAGGGAAATTGGAGATGGATTAATTGCTTAGGTTGGTGGATAGATAATTCGCTTAGAGATGCAAATACACAATGGCCTAGTTGATGAAAATTTTTTAATGATGTTTTTAATAGTATATTATTTATCTGCTTACTAAGATTAAAAATTGGTTTTATATCATTTCATTTATTGTGGTTTATTATTTAGTATTTTAAATATTATTTATACCTAATTTTATATAAAATTGTTTAGAATCAAATAAATTAACTAAAAACTTTTTATTAAAAATTCAAATACAATAAAATAGATATTAAAGTAATATACTAAGTATATATGTAATTGATAATTAATTACTTAAATTTATTTTTATTGAATTTTAATATTTTTATAATTAAAATAAAAATAAATTTTTAAAAGTATTCTTTTTATAAAATTTATAGAATAATCAACATAAATATTTTATTATTACTATTTTAAACAAATAAAAAAAATCATGTCAACGCTTGATAAATTAAAAGGTAAATTAGAAAAACAATATATTAATTTATCTAACTTTTTTTTTAAATTAGAAACAGGCACTGGTAAAGAATGGTGAAAAATATATAATAATAATAATAATTTTTACTAGTAATAGTGGTAGATAGTGGTGATTTTGAAAGTTATTATATCTTACAAGAATTTTCAAAAATTTTTAATAATATATAGTTATTGATACATATAAACCAACTGATTCAACAACAAATCCATCACTTATTCTCGCAGCAATAAATAAATCTACATATTCAAAATTAATAGATACAGCGATTGAATATGCAAATAAACAAAATTGCTCTATTGACTCAAAAGTGGATATTGCTCTTGATAGACTTCTCGTTGAGTTTGGTAAAGAAATTTTAAAAAAGATACCTGGACGTGTTTCTATTGAAGTAGATGCTTGTTTGAGTTTTGATACCCAAGCAACAGTAGAAAAAGCTATTTCTATAATTAATCTTTTTGAAACTTTTGGAGTTTCCAAAGAACGAATTCTTATTAAAATTGCAAGCACATGGGAAGGAATTCAAGCTGCTAAAATTCTAGAGTCAGAATATAATATTCATTGTAATATGACTCTTATTTTTTCATTTTGTCAAGCAGTAGCATGTTTAGAAGCTGGTGTAACTCTTATTTCTCCATTCGTTGGACGAATATTGGATTTTTATGTATCACTTACTCATAAAACTTATTCACCTCAAGAAGACCCTGGTGTTGCTTTTGTTACCAAAGTTTTTAATTACTATAAACAAAAAAATTCTAATGCATAACTTTCTTTTTATATTAGAGATTTATTAATTTATATTAGACAGTTATTATGGGTGCATCTTTTAGAAATGTTGATCAAATCAAAGAATTGGCGGGATGTGATTATCTAACTATATCTCCCTCTCTTTTAGAAGAATTAAAAAGTTCAAACGACCCTGTTATTAAAAAACTTGATGCTGGAAATTTAAAAACATTAACAGAAATAGAAAATATTTCTTTTATAAATAACGAATCAGCGTTTAGATGGGATTTTAATAAGTAATTAAAATACTTTTTAAAATATATTTAATGTTATTAGTGACGTTATGGCAGTTGAAAAATTATGCACAGGTATTAATAAATTTCATAGCGATGGAATTCTTCTTAAAGAATTATTAAAAAAGAAATTTTAGTATCATTTAAGAAAAAATATTAATTTTATTAAACTTATATTAAAAAATTAGAATTTAAAAAATTTCTATTTTCTAGGAAACATTATAAGCTATTATCATTATAAATTTCGTAATTAGAATATTCTAATATAGTCTTTATTGTTAAAATTAAGTTTTTAAAGATACATTGTAATTCAATATTTTTTGAACTCAATTTTATATGTAATTTTTTCTTTTAAAAGCTAAAATATCCAGTTAGTTTTAACAAATAAATTCTTTAATCTGCAATTACACTATTAACTACTATTAAAAAAAATCAAATATTAAATTATAATTACAAAATTAAGAATTTTAAATAATATACGCATTTTTAACGTAATATTTAACCTATTATTAAAACAAAATTACATTTCAAAAATTTATTCTGAAAGAAACAACTAAAATTGATATTCAATACATAACATTTCCTAATTTTAAAGACTTTAATCTTTAAAAATAGAAAAAGTTTTAAAAATATACTATAAAAAGATATTAAATCTAAAAATGATCAAAAAAACAAAGATGTATCTCTATTGTCTTTTTTCCTTCCTAAATGCATAGAGTTACGAATCTCTCTTCTCCATTCATCTATACCCCCATAATTAAAATTAACAGCTTTTTCCAATCCTGATGGAGATCTAATATTATAAGGTCTCGAATAAAATACATCTCCAAGTTTAGAAAACATGGTATTATTTGAGGTAGAAACTTGTGAATGACATGAATGCGTTGGTACAGGAGGAGGTGTCCGACGATAATGACATAATGGACTTAATGAATCAATCATTCCTGTTTCTTGATCATATGGAGGTGCGCGATGAGGCTGATATAAATTACAATTTAATTTTGTTGCAAGAGATATTTCATTTGTAAAAATCCGCACAGGCCGAGCATTATCACGATGATCTATAGAGCCTAAAGAAGTATTACTAGACATACAAGATGATGGTACAATGCTGTCGTTTTCAATAGTATTAATAAAAAAATTATTAGTATTATTTTCTTCCGGCAATATAGTTAAAGAACTTTTCCTGTCTTCCGGTAAAACGATTAAAGTATTATTCCTATCTTCAGATAATGGCTTGTTTTCTTTTCCATTCTGAGTCTCCAAAATTTCTAAAGCAGCTATTTTCCTTTTAAGCAAAGAAAATTCACTATTTTCATCTATCTTTTTTGAAAGATGATTAGCATTTGTCAAAGTATTCGAAGCATATAAAGTGAACGGAGAATCTTGATCATGCTTAGGCAGCTCTTTTAAATTAAGTGAAGGGCAAAAGTTCTCCTTATACTGAGATGTAGATGAAATAGGCCGTTGAAAAAGCAAGTTTCTACTTGAAAACGTACGCTTAAGATGCAAAACAAATCTCCCAGCAGCAGACTTCTTTTTAGTCGAAGAACGTAAAGATAATGTACTGAACTTATTCTTATAAAGCGTCTGAAATCGAGGACATTCTTTATCACTATGAAAAAACAATGGTGCTGACATTTTTTTCTTTGGAATACGATAATGTCCCTCTGAAATAGACATAAACCCATTAATTCCAGCTGCTACTGACTGCTGATCAATAGATCCCAAAGAAATAACATCTGTTTGTGTATCATCGTTCCACATTTTAGACTCTTCAATTGGCAAATGAAGATGTAACTGTTTTAACATCGCTAAACGTGCTGCATGAAGTGCTGCCGGCCGTGACTCAGAAACTACTGATCCCATAGATTTTGAACGCATATTAACTGTTTCTTAATTAATATTTCTACAGATACTGCTCAATCATGCAAAATCTTGCAATTATTTGACTGCCAGCAGCCGCTTTTTAGATATTTTTTTGATCGATTTGTAATAACAACATTGAAAGAAATAAGACATTAAAGAACCAAAAAGAAAAGAAAATTCTTCAATACAAAGATAAATACAGGAAATATCTATAAAGTATAAGAAAAGCAAAAATAAAAAGCTTAATAAAATACCCAATATAAATAGACCAAAAACCACCCTTTAAAAAATATTAATAAATATTAATATATAAAATGATTAGATTTTTTTGATTTCTATTAAGAATGTAGTGAAAATAGAATATTGATCATGTAATGTTAATTCCAAGTTTCAAATATCTATTTTTTAAGAAATTAAAAGATATAGTTATTATGATATAAATCCTTTAAAGAGAATTTGTAAATATATATAGCTGATAGGGCTTATTGAAGTCACTGTTAGTACCTATATTAATAACACTGTCTAATGTAGTGGCATAAAGTTTTTCATTAATAATCTAACATTCTCTGCAGAGTCATAGTCCAATTTGTTTGCTATTACTTAGATACTTATTCTAGATTCTTATTAAAAAAACATCAGCTCCTAGAGATTCAAACGCCCAAAAAATTTGCATCTTTTAAAGTCCCAGAGATCTTGATTTAAATATTCTATTTGGTTTTTTTGATTTTTCTTTTTGATTTTAATGTTGCTAAATGACACAACATAATTGATCAAACTTAGATAGAAATAATTCAAGAAATCCTTGTATTAGTCAAAAAATATATGTCAAAATATTATTTTTTTTAAAAAATTTTAGAATTTGTTTTAAACATAAGTTCCATTTTTAAACCCTAATAAAATAGTATAATCGTTTTTATTAACAAATTATATTGAAAAATGACCATTATAAAGTGATCTCATGCTTTTAAACAAACAGTTGTATTATATAGTAAACAAGAATAATGTTAAAACCTTCAGTAAATAACTAAATATTTTCAAAAATACCCCACAATCCCTGTTTTATTAAATTATAAAAATCATAGAATAATCTTACAACCTATAATATCATTTTAAAACCAGTTATCCTGTATAATATATATTTGCTTTATTATAGAGTCAGTTACTTAAATTTTTAATCACAATTATTAATTTATCTGTCAATTACAAAAAGAATTGACCACTACTGTTCTATCTACACAAAATATCCATTAAAACATTAAATACAAATTAATATAAATATATAGACTTTAATATCCATTGCCTCCTCTCCCCTAAAAAGATATTTCAACCTGTCTCGTCATCCATATCACATATCCATTATATATCTTTTTACAACCCAATTACAACATAAATCATTGTTATTCTATAAAAAAGTACTATCATCATCTTCTAAAAACTTTTTAGATATTTTCATACATTTAATATAAACTACTAAAAACATATATATAACGCCTATATTAATGTATCTAAATAATACTTATAAAATATACTTATAAAATATACATATAAATACATACATAAAACTACCATATTCACATGAAACCTACAGAATTCTATTTTAATCATATATATTCATCCTCTAATCCATATAATTTCTCTTTCACTATATCCCACCTTTTATAATACTATTCTATTTTCTCATAAAGCGTATAAACATTAAATAAACTGTATACTGATTATCATATATAAAAATACACCATATTTTCTTACTAAATCACTATATAACTATTTTATTCTATTAATAGTATTAATCTAATTTATATACTAAATAGATAATGTTTGAAAATAATAGTATAGATTCATCAAATCATAAATTTACTAAATAATTTTCTTATTTAGTTATAAACCTTAATGTGGAGAGGTTTACGGCTCTGACAATGTACCAAAGTGGTTACTGGGTTGCACTCGAATTGCGTTTTCGCATGCTATGCAATGGGCTCTGCCCGCGTAGGTTCAAATCCTGCCATTGTCGTACCTTTTCTTTTGAAAATTAGTAATAAGGGAATTATGTATATAAATTGAATAATATATATGAATATATGTATATTAAAACAAATTAATAAGAAAAAATCATTATTTTAAATTTAATCTTAAAACATTAACAAATATATTCATTTATTAATTATATTTAGCACGCCTTAAAAAGAACACTAGTAGTTTAGCGGTAAAATCTTCGCTTCCCATAAGGTTTTAGCGAAGGTCCCGGGTTCGACTCCCGGCTGGTGTAGTATATAAACCTCAATGGGGATGATTCTTGATTGTCTTTAAAGATAGCAAAAAAATCTAAGACTAAATATATAAAATAATATATAAAATCAATCACATAGAATAAATGCAATAAATATTTAAAAATTTAAATACCTCAAAAATGACTATTAAAAATACATATGAAACCTAAAACTGGATATAAGATAATCCAAAAAGGTTTGTTAATATAATATAAATCCTATTTAAATTATTTAAATAAATAAAAACCACTTTAAAATAAGCTTAAATGAAACAAAACTATCCAATATATAGTTTTAAAAATATCTTTAATAATTTTAAATCCAATTCCTAGGGTATCACAAAACAAGAATGTAAAAATCTATAAAAAGTACAAAATACTATATAAAAAATTTAAGTTAAAGTTAAATTGACTAAACTGTTAACATACGGCGTAAAATAGGCCTAGATGAAAAGCTATTTGGTGAACGAAAAAAACAAAAAGGACGATGCTGATCAAAATTTTGTGTATCGCGGTCCCAATGACTTAAGCGCCTGTTTGAAAAAATAGAGATAAAACCAGACGTTATTAATAGTATAAATGTAAAAAAAGAGCTCTTAAAAAAAAACCTTTTAATAAAAAAGCCAACAGTCAGAAGTATTATTACGAATGAAAAAGAAACCCACAACATATGAATGTAAGATAAGCCAATAGCACAAGACGGGTCTAAAACCCGATCAATAACAAGAATCTGACCGTATAATGTAGTTTTTCCTTCACCAAGAATATTAACTTGTTGATAACAATTCTTAGACGAACGAAAAATAATATGATACAAAGAATCATGAATTTTTGAAGCCGTTATATTAATCCCACTTTTATGTAAACTCTGACGAGGATAAATATCTTTCAAAAAATCAGAATTGTTTGATACAGGTGGCAATAAGTGTAATTTGATGATTTCCTGTAAAGCTGAATGTGTACGGGTTGTACTATTAACAATTTTCCAAGCACTATCAATTGGTGCTAAAATAGTAAATTTTTCTTCAAGATTTAGTGCGTAAAAAAAATTAGTAGATTCAATTGATCGAGGAAACAAAGAAATATTTTTAGCTAAAAATAAATGTCGTGGAGTAATATTAAGATTTGGTGGCATAAAAACACGTGAAATAGTATGCGCTACACCATTTTCCAAAAGAATATTACTATCTTCAATCTGAAATATATGAGAACTATTTCCCGAAACAATAGAAAATTCAGGCAATTTTTTTTGTATGATCAATTCAAGACCCATAAGAGTAGTAACTGTTTTATTTGGAATCAATTCTTCAAAATAAAAGAGACCATTAAAGATAGTATTAAGTAAAACTTCACTAAGTATATCTTTAGATGAGTCCAAAACTAAATAATCCCGAACTAAACCTAAATCGTCCCAAGCTGAATTTAAAGGAACCAAATATGTAATTAATTCTCTATTATACAAGCGTGTATCAATATTTGTATTATATAAATATTCCATAGTTGTAGATATATGAAACATTGGAGCAGCCGCTGCAGGAAATGAAAGAGGTGGTACAAGCTCCGAATCAACACGATAAATCTTGGTTTTACCTATTGTAACTAATGAAAATTTAGTGTTTCCTATAATAATAAGAAAAATTACATGGGCCTCCTAAGATTAATGATCGATCATTTAACCATAATTTCCCTTTTTTTCTTGAGATTTTAATTTTTTGATTCTTTCCTCCAAGTAATTTTCCTTTCATTCCCGTTGTTAAAAGTTTCTGATCTTCTAAAACATTTAAATCAAACCAGCCAGATATGAAGTGATATTTAATTTCTTGTACAATTCGATTATTTTCCATATTTGTATCCAAATATAGTGAAGAATCAATAGGCGCGAATATCACTTGTTCAATAGTTTTATTATTAATAGTATTTGCTAATCCTGCAAAAAAGATTTCATCTGCAAATTTCCTCGTATCCATACCATAAAGATATTTAAGGGGAGTAAACTCTAAAGACATTGGAACAAGAAGATTAGATATCTTATGAATTACACCTAAAATATCAATTAATTTTCATATATTATTTTAAATTACCATTTTTTGTAATAATATCATATTTAATAACTTTATATCCATTTATATAAAAACCAGTTGAATTTTTGCTAAAACTTAAAATCTCATTTGCATCAGACTTAGCTTCTAAATATTAGCTATAAAGATAAAAATGCAAAAAACAATTACAAGAAAATTTATCAATAACATCACTTTTATAAATAACAGTATTTGTCAGCAAATGATTAAGCATAAGTATTTTTAGATCCAAAACCCCGTATTTAGATAAAAGATAAGTATATTCTATATTATTAAAAATTTTAAATGCATCATTACTAGGTGCAAATATTGTTATTTTTTTATGTTTAAAAATTCCATGATCTATCAAGTTCATAAATGTAGACATGTCGGGATCATTCAAAAATACTGAATCTATTTATAAATTAAATAATAGTAATTTGAAGCATAGTATACAAACACATGTCTTCTGGAAGTACCATTATTTCATTTGTTACTTGAATTACACCTGTAAAGAAATAAGAAAAAATATTAAAGAAAAAACATTAAATACCGTTACGCGTAATGTAATTCCCTTTAACAATAGAAACTCCTCCTATGTTTATACTTTTTTTTCCCGTATTAGGATTCACAATCCTTTTCACTTTTACTCCTACAGAACATTCCTGTCCATTGAGAGTATAAATATGGGATCTAAAAATAAAACCATCGTCTACTTTATCTGTGAAAAGCAAACCATTAAGAATATGATATTTCAATATTTCTGTCGTCAATTTTGTTCTATTATAAAATGCTTTTTCAGTTGGCGCAATAAATGTCACATTTTTTAACAAATTCACATAGTTAATCAACCTTGCATGCTGTAATTGTTTAATTAATGACCTAAATTCATCCGATGATGATAAAAAATCAATAACAGAAATAGATCCTATAACTATTTTTTGATCACGTTTTCTAACAAAAGAATTAACCATTAATTCTTTAATTCCTTCTTTTTGTTGGAAAATGTACATCTTATCAGTAGAATTAATAAGCAGAAACCTGTCTTTGTCTTTCTATATTATACTATTAAATACAATATTTTAAATCAATTAAATATTTTTACGTATAAAAATTCTTAAAAAACACTTCAAATATAGTAAAAACTTAATTCTTTTTTATAATTATATTAATCATAACACTCCTTTACTCTTTTATTATTTAATTTATACTTTTCTACTTTATTTTCATTTTATGAAGTTAATATATTTCTTCGAAATTATTTTAAAATTTGGAATGAATGAGTTTAACTAGAGAAACTATATTATATAATCAAGAAAATATTAAAAAAATACATATTGTAAGTCTTTTCAAGCATTTTTTAGTTAACATTTCATAGATTCCAAGTGTTTCAAATGATCTAACATCAGTAACGTTTCAAATTATCAAAGAAGACCATACACTAGCAAATGCTTTGAGATACATAGTTATGAAGAAGTAATGAATAATATAAAATACATTTTTTTCTAATAAGAAAGTCCTGATGTAGAATTTTGTGGATATTCAATTCCTCATCCATCAGAACCAACGCTTAATTTTCGAATTCAAACATTTAGTATTTTTTTCATTTTAAAACAAAAAATAGGCAGCTGAACTAATGTAGGAAACATTTCTGCAGTCGATGTTTTTATTAAAGGATTAGATGATCTTGTAGCTCTTTGTGATCATGTTGCAGACACTTTTCAGAAAAAATTAAATATGAACAAATATGAAAATTGTCATAAAATGTTCATAGAAATGTAAATATTCATTAAATATGTATTAATTTAAATCATTCTTTTGAATTCATGTATAATTCACTCGGACTATTATTTTAATATTAAAATGTTAAAAAAAAAAATATTTACAGAAGAAATAACCCTTTGTATTGTTCAAGTGATTTCTTTCCTTGGTATTCTTTTTTTTGCTAAAGGGTTCTTTCCATATAAACCTATGCTTCATGGATTTTCAGAAGATTCATCAATGATACAGGCACCTTTCAATCGACTAGTGTTTATCTTAATTGATGCTTTACGAAGGTTTAATTATCATTTGTTAAAATATAGATATTAATAACTTAGTGATTTTGTTTTTTCTAATAGTTCCTCTATGACTTTTACACAAAGGTTTTATCTTTATAATGAATTAAAATAATTGAACGTTTACAGTTTAATATTCTCTGGAAAAGCATATCCGTATACTGCATATGCATCACCACCAACTGTAACATTTCCACGTATTAAAGCATTGACTACAGGCTCTATTCCAGTATTTTTAGATGCAGTTTTTAATATCGCAGAATCAAATACATTATCTTATATTAATCAAGATAGCTGGCCAGTACAGATTGTCTCAAAGGGTAGGAAAATTGCAATGTATGGTGATGATACATGGATAAGACTTTTTCCGGGATTATTTTTTAGATCAGAAGGAACTTCTAGTTTTTATGTGACAGTAAATATCTTAGATTTTCATCTATCTAGCTAAATTTACAGGATTTTACAGAGGTAGATACAAATGTGACAAGGAATGTCTATCCTGAAATGCAAAGAAACGACTGGGATGTTTTAATTTTACATTATCTTGGATTGGATCATATCGGACATTTAGGAGGTCCTTATAGGTATCTTTTTTTTCTATTTTATATAAATAATTAAAAAATTTCTAAAAGTCCACATATGCCTCTAAAACAAATTGAAATGGACCATATTATTAAGGATATTTATAAGTTTATTGAAGAACAAAATCAAAATTCTAAATTTAACACTCTTATGGTAATATGTGGTGATCATGGAATGAATAATGTAAATATATATGAATAATATTTTTGTCTAATTTTATAAGGCAGGAAATCATGGAGGTTCTTCAAAAGGTGAAACATCAGTAGTATGTGTTATATTTTATTCCATTTAGTTTAATAGCTTTTTATTTTAGGCTTTGCTTTTTATATCGTCACTTTTTTCGCAAAAAAGGCCTTTAAATAGTTTTGACGTACCAAATAAAGAATTTCAATATTATTTTTCTGCTCAACAAGAAGATATTATACCAACTTTAGCATTTTTATTAGGATTTAATATTCCTAAAAATAGCATAGGAGTGGTATTGCCTGAATTGTTAGACCTTTGGCAAAGTAATAATTTAATATTTTCTTTTTTTTTTTTTAAAGTTATATAGATACAACAGATCAACTAAAAATTTTAAGAACCAATTATAATCAAATCTCTAAACTAATAGAAACAGCTTATGACCTTTTTTCTGATATTCCAGATGATCAATCATGTTCTTACGTTCAAAACAATATAGAAAAATTGGCTTGTATTAAAAAATATATAAGAAAATTAGAAGATGAAGGAATTGAGTTAGAATACCTAAAAGAACAGTATTTCAATGTATGTTCTTAATATTTCATTACTAATTATTACTAATAACTTATTATAAAAAGTATATGAAAACAGCACAGAATGTTATTTCTACAATGTCAACAAATTACAATACAAATTATATGGTTTTAGGAATAATTTTATCTATTTTTTCATTACTTATATCTGTTTTTTATAACTTCCAAAAAAATTACCATGTTTACTACTTAATTATACTAGGAACAATATTCGGTATTCTTATGTTTGCAAGTAGTTATATAGAAGAAGAACACCAATTTTGGTATTATTTAGGAACTAGTTTTTGCTTTTTTCAATTGTAAGAAAAATAATTTTTAATAATTATTAACTAATTCATTATTATAGATTTATCAACTTTAAGTATAAAAAATCATATTTTCCAATTATTAAATTTTTTGTATTACTTTATATTGCTAAAAATTGGAATAGGACAGGTAATTTTTTAAATTAAAAACTTTTTAATAATTTTCAAGGTCAAAAATTCCTAGATTTTTCTGATATTGCAAAGTATATTTCTAACAAAAAGACTTTATTATTGTTTTTGGTTATAAGTGCATATATTTATATATTTTTTAAATTGTTACATCAAACATTTCAAATATTGCCTTGGATTTATAATTATTTTTTATCTATAACAATTCCATTAATTGCATTTTTTTGTAAAATTATTCTAGAAACAAAATCTGAAACGTTTCAGACAGAATGGAGCTCTGAAATTAGAAACTGGATAAGTTATAAATATTTTGATTTAATAATATTTTCTCGTTTAACATTTTTCACTATTTTTATGGGAATTGTTATTTTTTTATTAGCATCATTAGGAAAAATTAATGGTAATCATATTATTTTTATTAAACTTTAATAAAGAATTTAGAAACTTCTACTTTAATGACAGGACTACATCCTTTATTAAGCATATTTTTAATCACTGAGAATCGTATAATTAATATCCCACTTTTTCTCATATTTCATTTACAATTAGATATCATTTCTTCTTACAAGTTTAACTTAGGACTCGTATCATTAATAAGTTTAATTTTTCAACATTATTCTTTTTTTGCTTTAGGAAATTCAAATTCTATTTCTTCTATTGATTTATCAAATGCGTATATTGGTATTAGAAATTATAACGTTATTATTGTTGGAATTTTAACATATATATCTAATTGGTCAGGCCCTTTGTGGTGGTACTTTGGATGCTTTCGTCTTTTTCCAAAAAAATATCAAAAAAAAATTTTTTCTAAATTTTCTATATTATTAATGATTTTTTATGTATTTTCGCAAACATTTCTTTTCATTTCATGTTATATTTTACGCAATCACATATTTATATGGACAGTTTTTTCTCCAAAAATACTTTATCATATAGTTTGGTTAATTTTACACAATCTTATTTGCACTTTTTTTGGATATAGTATATGGTTACTAATGACTAAAAATAAAAAAAAAAACTTAATGCTTCATAATTTTTTCATAATTTTTTCATAATTTTTTTCATATTAAATTTATTCTACTTAGTATATTCAAAAAATGATTTAGAATTAGTTATTTACGGACAAATGAAAGCAAATTATTATGATTTAATCTACACAAGTGCGTTACTTTAAGGATTACAAAAACATTTAAGTTATAATTCATATATTTAAGTTATATAAGAATTTACTTTACAAAAATATATTCTATACTATTCATAGAGCATTTTCTATATAGATCATTTCTTGATAAAACATATTTATGTATTTATTTATGTATTTATTTATGTATTTATTCATGTATTTATTCATTTTTTATAAATACATCTTGAAGTTCTAAAAGAAAAATATTAAAAAAATGGTATTTTCTGAAAAAAAACTCAAAAAATTAAAACTACTTATAATTGGAAATGGAGGTATTATATGTTCCTAATATTTTTGTATTTCATTAAGTTTTAGGAAGAGAGCATGCACTCTCATGGAAATTGTCAAAATCCCCACGTGTAGAAAAGATATTTGTTGCTCCAGGTCAAAATACAGAAATAGCATTTTTGATCTAATATATATTATGTAGGAAATGGAGGAACAGAATGTTTATCTGAAAATGTGCAAAATATAAAGATTGGTATTATGGAATTTAAAAAACTAGTAGATTTTGCCCTTGAACATGATATTGATCTTGTTATATCTGGTCCAGAAGCTCCATTAGTTGCTGGTATTGAAGAATGTTTTAGAAAAGGTGTTAAATATACTAATTGGTTCTTAAACATATAACCATAATAGCTGGAATATATTTTTTTGGCCCATCAAAAGAAGCAGCACAAATGGAAGGATCAAAAGCATTCTCCAAAGACTTTATGAATCGACACAATATACCAACAGCTAGATACAAAGTATAAATATATTTATACTTATTTATATGAAATAATATCTTTAGAATTTCACTTCATATGAGCTGGCAAAAGAACATATATTGCAATTAGATTATGATGTTGTTATTAAAGCATCTGGATTGGCTGCAGGAAAAGGAGTGATTGTATCAGAGTCTAAATCTCATGCTCTATGTTCTCTTAAAGAAATTATGCAAAATAAAATTTTTGGTGATGCTGGAAATCAAGTAGTTATTGAGGAGCGTTTAATTGGAGAAGAATTAAGTATTCTTTCTTTTTCTGATGGATATACCATAAAAACATTACCACCTGCAAAAGATCATAAGCGTCTTTATGATGGCGATAAAGGTCCAAATACAGGTGGAATGGGTTGTTATTCACCTACTCCTATTTCAACACCATTCTTGATGGAACAAATTCATAAGGAAATTTTAAAACCAACTATTGATGGAATGAGACAAGAAGGTTTTTTAAGTTTAATGATTTAAAAATTATATTTAAATTTTTAGGTTTTCCGTTTGTTGGTCTTTTATTTACAGGTATTATGTTAACTTCAAATGGTCCAAAAGTTTTGGAATACAATGTACGTTTTGGAGATCCAGAAACTCAAACAATCCTGCCATTACTTCATGATGATACTGATTTGTTAGAAATAATCTTGGCTTGTATTGAACGAAGACTTGATTTTATTCAGCTTCATATCAATCCACTTTTTTGTGTTTGTGTGGTAATTGTTGCAAAAGGTTATCCTCATTCTTATGAAAAAGGAAAATTAATAGATATTGGTGTTCTTGAAGATGGTCGGATATTACTTATTTTCATAAATTGTGTTGATTCTGTTTTTAGGAATTATTATTTTTCATGCAGGAACAGATATTTCTGAATCAAAAAAAATTATTACTGCAGGTGGAAGAGTTTTATCTATTTCAGCTACTGGAGCAACACTGAATGAAGCTTCTGAAAATGCGTATAAAAATATTAAATCCGTTTTTTTTGAAGATATGTTTAATCGTACTGATATTACATATCGGTTATTAACCAAGAATAATTAAAAACATTTTTTAAACATAAATAGGGAATCTAATGTTACTAATATGGGTCCAAAAGAGGCGATTACATATTCAATTTCAGGAGTTTCTATTGAAAATACTAATAATTTTTTAAATATAATTAAATCCAAAATTCAATCTACAAAACGTTTAGGTTCTGATGCTATTATTGGAGGGTTTGGTGGCATTTTTGATCTAAAGACTTTAGGTTATAAAGATCCTTTGTTGGTTGGAGCAATAGATGGAGTTGGAACAAAGATAAAAATAGCACAAATAATGGATAAACATGATACAATAGGTATTCATTAATTTTTAAATTATTTTTTATTAAAATTTTTAGGAATTGATCTTATTGCTATGAACGTTAATGATTTAATTGTTCAAGGAGCAGAACCTCTCTTTTTTCTTGATTATTATGCATGTAGGAAACTCAATATTGATAATGCAGTATCATTTATTCAAGGTATATGTAATGGCTGTAAAATAGCAGGTTGTGCACTTATAGGTGGAGAAACAGCTGAAATGCCAGGAATATATTATGATAAAGATTATGATACAGCTGGTGCAGCTATTGGCATTGTAGAAAGACAAAATCTTTTACCAGCTTTTGATAAAATAGAACCAGGAGATGTGATTCTAGGACTAGGTTCGAGTGGTCCACATTCAAATGGGTTTTCTTTAATAAGAAAAATAATTGAACACTCTAAATTAAAGTACAGTGATATAGCACCATGGGATTGTTCAACAACAGTAGGGCTAAGCCTTCTTACACCAACAAAAATATATGTTAAATCTCTCTTAAATTTAGTAAAAAGTGGTGTTATTAAAGGAATGGCACATATTACTGGTGGCGGATTTGTAGAAAATATCCCAAGAATCCTTCCTGATAATCTTATGTCTGAAATAGATGTAACATCATGGGAATTGCCTAAGATTTTTCATTGGCTTAAAAAAGCTGGAAACGTTCCTATTGATGATTTTTCAAGAACTTTTAATATGGGTATAGGAATGGTAGTAATTGTTGAAACATCTAAAGTGTCAGAAGTACTTTCAAAACTAAAAAGTATGGGAGAAAATGTTTATAAAATTGGGAATATATTAAAAAGAACACCGCAAGACCCAAAATGTGTATTAAAAAATTTAGATGTGTGGATATAAAAAAAAAATATATGCATATAAATGTACAAATAAATAAAACAGAATGTATGTTTATATTACCCAAATTATTTTATGAATTAATTAATTTAATTTGAAATGTACAACCAGGGAGTCCTGATATATCTGCGGAAACATTACATTGTTCTCCCAAGTTAGCCATAATACCCCGAAGCATACCACATGGAAACCAAAGGAACTATCTAATATTAAAATTAAACATATGTATATGCATTTACGAACAATTTGTGCTTTATCAATTGCGTCTTGACCACCTATTTTTGTTGACATTCGCGAAAACCATAAAAAACAATGGTCAGTTAAAACATAAACACCCTATTATAAGTATAAGTTATATACATAATTTTAAAATATTACTTTATGATTTGTTTTAAGATTATCAACTTGTTTTTTAAAAAGCAACATCCATAAATCTTTACAAATAAATTTGATCATATCAAGATGCCCCGAAAAACGTGGTTTATCTCGTGAAAATCTACTGGATCAATATTTATATTTTTCTTCAGATCGGCAAACCGTTCAACAAGCCTTTGACCCACTTTAAAACCTAAAGATACTAATTTATCATAAACAGCCTCCCGTTCATCATCTTCATACTGAATAGCTGCTAAATTAGATGCTTCAGAGCCCAAATATTTAGGAATCTGGGGAGAAGACATTGTCATCAATGTTAATCGTTTCATTAAAGGAACCATTTCAATTAAAAGAAAATCCATACATGAAGCATTCACAAATATAGAATGAGGATCCACCTGCATTTTTTCTAAAGAAAAATAATAAATTATTTCTAATAAAAGCCTATTTTTAAAATTTCTAAGATTTTTCAGATATTTTTATAGTAAATCGATATCCGACAAGTAATGATAAAAGATATCAAAAAATATGTTAAAAAATGCAATATTTGTACAAAGAACCAAATACGAATAATAGAAGATTATATTAGAAAGTCATGAATGTGTTGAATGAATATCAATAAAGTTATTTTTTCTAAATTCATCTTGCCAAATATATGAATTATCTTTTGTAGTCCATAAATCAGTGGATAATGGATTCAGAAATGTAGACGGAGTGCTAATCTCTTTTATATTATTATCCTCCAAAGGCCTGCATAATGTAGAATATTGTTTTGAGTCCAATGTTGATAATTTTATCGAATTTAGAGATTGCTCAGTATTTAAAGGATCAGTTGATAAAGGAAACCTAGTTTCTATCATTTTTGGACTAAGAAGATATGTTCTTGGTATATGAGGAAGTGATGATAAATTAATGTTAATTTTTGGAAGTTCAAGACCAGAAGATAATTTATTTGTAGGTGTTTCGACAGAGTTATTTTGATATTTTTTAAATGGTGGAGAGGGAATATTATTCTCATCGTCACTGTCAAGTGTTAAGTCAATTATGGCAGATGCAGAACGTTTTTGAGATGATTTAGGAAGTGATGATAAAACTGAATGACCTTGTCCAAAAGAAGTTTCATGAGTAGATTTATCTGCAAAAGACTCGGAATCTTTCATCGGGGTATTCGAATATTCATTATGGCCAGATAATTCATTATTTATATCAGATTTTATCGTTGACCAAGTTCCATTAGGATTTATTGTAACTGATTCTACAAAAGATGAAACAGAATTTAAAATTTCTAAAGTATAACTATAACATTTAAATAAAAAACACTAGATTTAAAAACAATACCTATCGATGGCGAGGTCTTCTAATTTATAAATTAATTTATTACATATTGGACATTGCCAAGTAGGTGTCTGTTCATTTAATACAAGAAATGAATAAGCATCAAAACATTGTAAATGATTGCAATACAAAGATCTACACGGCAATTCAATTCGAGTATAAGAAATAGGATCTTTAAGAGAAATATCACTAGCAGTCGTTATAATATCTCCATCTTCAGAATCTTTTTTTACTTTAAAAATTAGCTTATGAAAAAAATAAAAAAAAAATACATTTATCTAATAAATAGTCCTTTGATAAATATTTCCCAACTTTAATTCGTTCAATAAGATCGTTAGCTGTATATTTTTGTACCAGATACACACCAAATGAATATCTCTATTAAATAGATAAAAATAAAATAGTAAATAAAAAGGTGAACAAACCTTTTCTGTACTTGCACATGTCATTTCAATTCTATTGATAATTTTTGAATCCAAAAACAATAAACTTGTAATATCTACAGGAGGTGCTGTACCAGGTTTTTTTTTTAATCCTCGAGTATTAGCATTAACATGTTTTCCATTCACTTTCAAATCAATATGAACAGGAAATTCTATTAACGCCAGCCCAAAAGCGGCTGAATCTGTTGCAGTACAAAAAAGATAAACTCGATAACTTTCATCGGACGTCAGTTTCTCAACCGCTTTTAACGAAAGTTGTACAGGTGTTGTTATAACATCACGTAGCGTTGCTAGACATAAGTAAAAACAATATAAGCTTTTGAAATTTATTTACGTAGACATATAATAGGACTATTGATAGTCTCAAGAATATTATAAAACGGACTAGGCTTAAAGTTAATCCTTTGGAAAACTATATGAAAATAAGATCAACATTTTGAAAACCATATCCTATCTTACCATTAATTTTTGGCAAAGATAATGATGAAATCGGTGTATCTAAAGATGGAGAAGACACAGATGGCATACTATAAAATTGTGAATAAATACAAAAAAATAAATAATGAAGAATACTTCTTCGACCCATAGGAAACAACACATGATGAATGTGGTTGGAAATGAATCCCCATAATACTATTTTTAAGACGTTCATACTGGACAACATCTTTTGTTTCAACCACTTTATCAAGCAACTCTCGAACACGGGTAATCAATGTATGCTTTTTCCCTGATACAGGAAGCCCATATTCCCTAAGAATAACCTTTAATGTTGTTACTAACAGTCTATTTTCTAGATGATTAACGATTAACTAAAATATACTATTAATAACTAAAAAATTGTCCTTTTTTTATAGTTTTTCTAACCGGATAATTCTGAAATGGAGGTAAATATTGCATGCTTTTTTAAGAGAAAAATTAACACGAAAATATCTGTTTTTTCTGAACTTTCATTATATTTTTTAAAATAGACGTTGTAAATATCTTCGATCATTATTTAATTAAATCTAATATATTGGAAAAAACTTTCATAACTGTTTGTATATATTAAATTGTAGTTTAAATCATAATTAATATGAATATAGGAATATGTTTTTCTTATTTGTTTAAAAAACTGGACTTTAATATACTGTAAAGTATTATTTTGAGTGACATTTTGAAGATTTAAAAATGGCCAAGTCTATTCGATCTCATAAAAAGAAGCATTTTCGATCAATCAAACGCAAAAATGTCTTTGAGCCTCTGTATATAGATCGTATAGAAAGACTCTCTTTACGTTTAAAAAATCTTTCTAATAAAGATAATGATAATTTGGATGAAATGGCTGTTGATAATGATCAAGAAAATATAACCGATCGTGCTGAAGGTACATTATTTTTTCATTTTTATTAGCTTTTCTTTGTCAGTTTTTTCAATTTAATATTTTTTGTTTTAAAATTTACATAATATTATATTTATATACTAATAAAGACGGCATAGATATGTATATAGATGATATTCCGGTTTCCTCAATGAATAAAAAAAACAATGGTGCTGATGTATCTACAGCATCTTCACGAGTAAGCTTGAAGAAAAAAATATACCGAAAAAAATTCTATAAAAAGCGGTCTTTTGGTACAATTTTTCCTGAAAAAAAACAGAAAAAAAAAAAAAACGTTAAATTACATTAAAAATACAAGGAAGAAAAGCGTTACATTCTATCTAGATTCCATATTTGTTTCCAAGTTTAAAAATAACATTGACATAAATAGTTTTTTTTTATATAAGTTTATTATTTTTAAATTATAATTATTTTTTAAAAAACATCTAAATATTTTACATTATCCGTTTCTAATTACAAAGAAAGAACTAAATTTAAACTTTTCAAAATCAAAATTTAAATTATTATTTAAACCTTTACTCATTCAATATTTAAATTACTCTAATCCTATAACAGATACAAGATAACCGTTATGCAATTAACAATAAAAAAGACAAGAAAGAATAACCGTCAAATGCTTAATGTACGATTTTTTGCAAACAATTAATAAATTAACGTATATTAATGCAGAAAATTATTTTAATGCATCAAGACTGGAAACCAAACGAACTGCATTCATCCAATGACCCCACAAAACTGTATCAGACCCGCATGTTTTAGCAAATAATTTAGCAAGAGTAATACGAAGCCCAAATTCTTTTTCACTAATTTTATTTCCAAGTTGACGTTGTTTAACAAAATCGGATTGAATTTTTTCAGAAATTTCATTTGATATTGTAACTGACAATTGCCTTGTAGTAGCAAAATACTTTCTAAAGTCCGATAATTTATCAGAAGTAATATACGAAGACGATTTTAAATCAGATGTCATCTGAGACTTTATAGGAATAGAAATATCTATCTAAAAAGTAAGATTAGTATAAAAATTATGTTATTTAGACTAAAGTTCATACTGGTAGTAACGTTTTTCCGCTTTTACTTAAAATAATTATCTATGAAAATAAAAATCAAATAAAATTTAGAGGTCTATATTACTGTAAGATCAGTTTCTATTTCAAATTCACTGAACGAGAAATGAAATGGAAGAACTTGAGATACAATTATTTGATTAAGAGAGCGCAAATTTCGTACACCTTTTATACATTAGATTATATATTAATAATTGTTATATGTGTAATTATACCAGTATCATTCAATGTCCCTTCATCCATGTTTGTCTCATCAAAACATACAGTAGTTCCTTTGGCTAACTGCATAATACCAGCCTGCAATTTCTCACCATCACTTAAAGGATAAAATTTATTATTATTAAGACTAGGAATATCTATTTTTTCATATACAAAAGCAGGAAGAACACTGCTAAGAAACTCTCTAAATCTCAAAAGTATGCTAGGTGAACAATTCCGAATATTAATAGGAAAAGAGCCTAAAACCATAGTTGGCAGTCTTGAGGATCTACTTTTATTTAAGTAAAGATAAATATATATATATATATATACTGACACGTTAGACACTAAACTTAAAAGAATAAATTCTGCAACTAAAGTGTCATTACAAAATATATTTGCTAAATAATCAATAATTTCAGTCTTTATTCTTAATATATTATCTATAAGTCTTAGAAAAAAAAATCCAGATAGCCTTTTTACCATCTCTTATTGACCCAAGATTCCGGGTAACTAATTTACTGAGATTAATCGTAGTCATATGTATAACATGTATAATAGGAAGTTGTATTTTAACGACATTCTGGTCACTTGTCATATACTCTTGGATTGTTTCTGTATCTTTTTCAAAAATACCAACCACTTCTACAACGTCACAAACACGAAATCGTGTTTCCATGCCAGCATAGACTTTTAAAATGACAGCAAGGTGCTTTTGATTTTTTAATGGAAATCTTTCGGAAATATATGTTTCTGAAGATGTATCAAGTGACAATAAATTTAACGTTGTAGCAAGATCATGATGCAGCCATTCAGATTCACCAGGAATCGAGGTAGCATACAAACAGTGTCTTTCATCTAGCAAAATAGTCGGATCAGATGGATCCAATGTAGTTCTTCCAGGTGTAAATAAATCATAACGGGAAAGCATCCATCCCTTAAAGAATATAAGTCATTACATATATTTTTCCTAGACTAAAGACACGTACTTTGCCTTCTATTTTATATGCACCCATACATATTTCCTGACCAAAATTCGTATCCTGAATCATACCTAGGATGTTTTAATTCTTAAACAGCAAATACAATGTCTATGCCACTATACATGTCATTCTAACAAGTTTTCCTGAAAAAAGAGCATCACTTGGTGTTTTTTCTAATGATGGTATCTATTATGTTTAGATATATAAAAAACAAATTCTTTATCAAAAAATATACTTTTTCAAATTGGAGATCTGAATTAAATACTTCAAGAAAACGTTTCTGAATGTCAAAATCCGAAAAAATACTTATTGATTCGTTTTTTCTGTATTTTTCTGCTTTTTTCAGGTTATAATAAACATCATAAAAAGATTCCAAAACCAACCAAAAACAGTGTCAATTTCAATAAGAGGATCCTCTAACCATTTACTAACAATTGATTGAACCATTCTTTAATTTATTATGTTTAATAACTAAAATCAAGGCTTTTTAAGAATCTGTTTGTATTAAACAGTTCAATATTCTATGGTTATCGATGGTTTACTGAACTTCATTAAAAAGTGATGAGCAATACAAGTGACAATAAAACAGAAAATTGTGCGTTTAGTAGCAATAAAAACTTTTTTAATAAAAAAGACGACTATGATCTTCCATGGTATCTTTTTTCCGGATTAATTTGAGCGTAAATTGACTATTTAACAGGGTAGAAAAGTATCGTCCAACACGTCTTGAAGATATTGTGGGAAATACAGAAACAATTGAAAGATTAAAAGTTATTTCAGTTAATGGGAATATGGTATTTCATTTTAAAAAGTTGAAAAAATGTTTATTTTCTATAGCCACATATTATGATCTCTGTTTATTCTTTTTAGAAAAAAATAAATGTTAATGATATTATAGGGGATGCCAGGGATTGGAAAAACAACATCAGTAATGTGTCTTGCACACCAGATGCTTGGAAGTGCATTTGGAGAAGCTGTACTTGAATTGAATGCATCTGATGAACGGTATTATATTTTTTTAATCTATTATGATTCTAATTTCAAAAAGTGGTATTGATGTTGTTCGGAATCGTATCAAAGGGTTTTCACAAAAAAAGGTTAATCTTCCTCCTGGAAAGCATAAGATAATCGTTTTAGATGAAGCAGATAGGTAATAAATAACATGTTTTATATTTTATTAAGTTTTAAAGTATGACTCCTGGAGCACAGCAAGCACTTAGGAGAATTATGGAAATTTATTCTAATACTACTCGGTTTGCATTTATATGCAATCAATCTAATAAGATTATTGAGCCAATACAATCAAGATGTGCAATTCTTAGGTATTCTAGATTAACTGATCAACAAATTCTTCAAAGATTACTTGAAATATGTAAAATTGAAAATATTCAATATAATGATGATGGTCTTTCCGCACTTATATTTTCTTCAGAAGGCGATATGAGGCAAGCTATTAATAATCTTCAAAGTACGGTGATGGGTTTTGGATTTGTTAAAGGAGAAAATGTATTTAAAGTAGTTGATCAACCATCTCCTGGAGCAATAAAGAATATTATCCATAGTTGTGAAAAAGGGGACATTAATACTGCAATTGAGACACTTAAAGATCTTTTGAATTTAGGATATAGTGTTTTAGATATTATTACAACATTTTTTAAAGTTGTAAAAATGATGGATGAATTACCTGAATATACACGTTTAGAGTATATTAAAGTAATCCTTATATATGGAGAAAAAATGTTTTTAATATAAATTTAGGAAATCGGAACAACACATATGATTATTCTTGAAGGTGTACAAACATCATTGCAATTATGTGGTTTACTTGCGCGTTTAACAAAAAAGAATATGGACCCTAAATATTTTACTGTAGAATGAAATGAAAAAAAAATATTAATAAATATTGAGTTAATTATATTGATCCTGATAGCATTTTATAAAAATGAAAAAAATATGTACAATAGTGAAAATATATAAAATGATCCCATCGAATTAAAATGTTAATATGTATTCCTTGAAATTAATCGAAAGATTGCATCAGAAAGGCTGTGTCAGTGGCTTGAAAAAAATGATAAATCCAATAAATCCAAGCCATAACATTATATAATAAATTACCGTTTTAAATTTAGAGTTATCAACTAATCCATACAACTGTGGAAATTCTATCCAATTACAAAAAATATGCACTGCTACAATTGACCAAAGATTTTGATTGTATAAATACAGATATGAAGTAAATCCTCCAAATATTGTAGTATAAAAAAATTGAAAAAGATACGTCAAGAGTCCAGTTTTAATGTAACCAGGATATGAACGGCTATATTCATAGAAATGATGTATATGTGCTATACAAATGAATCGTAATAATAAATCAGATATTATTTACCTATTCCAAATAACAAAGAAGCAACTATAATTGTGTTTGATGTCGACATTTGACGCAATAGAGGAATCATACATGATCGAAATACAAATTCTTCAGTAAATGGACCCTGATAATGTTAATTATTTATAGATATTATTATTATCATACAACTACATAATTTCTCCATCTGATCCAACGTCGGGTATTGCGATCAGCATGTGTTAATGATATTCTAGACGAAAAAGATCTAGGAAGTCTACGTGTAAGTCCAATTCGTTTCACAAAAGGCCCCAAAAATAAGCAGAAGACTAAAGTCAGAGACCGTAAAACATCTCGTCCTTTACATGGCCAAATTCCTAAAATAAAAAAGGCATGTGGAAAATGCTTTATATATGATGGCCGTGTAAGCCATACTGTTGAGAAACCACAAATAATACACAAATATAAAACAGCTTTTATTCGACGTTTAATCATAATCGGTGTATTTCTCTGTACAAGATTTACATCTGTTGAAGGAAAATATAGAACAAACACATAAAGGACTGCATAACTAAAGCAAATAACTGATCCAATTGGCTGTGTGGTAGCGTATAGAACCATGCACGATAATATATAATATACAATATAAAGTAATATGATCGAAATAGAAGTGACTGGTTATAAAAAAATATAGCAATATTAAAAAAATGTTCAATAATGTTTTTAAAACTTCTGATGAGTATATGGTAACCAAAACTCAGGTTCTTCTGCCTGTTTGTCAATCCAAAGAAGAGATTGAGACAACAAATCTTCCTAGTACAAATGAGCTAATAAAAAAGATGAATAATATAAATACAAGAACGTTTGAAATACGACATAGATCCCATTTCAGATTATCTTGAAGTAGCTTTAAAGAAACATGGCCTAAAATCTGTTAAAAGTAATTAGATATAAATATTAAAAAAGAAGAGTTAAACTTGTGCAATATTCAAAACTGTGAATTGATCTGGATTAAGTTCATTTGGAAGTGAACATATCATGTTTTGCTTTCCAATTTGGATAATTTTAAGTCCAGATGAAAGAATATCAAGTGTTTTAACTGATTGCAAAATATCTTCTCTATATTGATTAAACATGTTAAAAAAAAATAATACAATATACTCAGAAACAATATTCCCTCCTGAGTCTTTACGCATTTCATTGATATATTGCAATGCTTGTTGAACCTCAATTAGCCCTCCATTTTCTTGTCGTGTATATCGACAAAGTTCTACAATCTGAACAGATAAACCAAAATAAAAATCACGAATATCAAGCATATCTGACCAGAATGTACGTTCTTTAGAGCCTGTTGATGCCAATGGATCAATTCCAATTGCTTTGCACATCTGAGAAAACGCACATCTAAATGAAGGATTGGAGTGAATATCTTTCCGATATTTAGAAGAAAATTCTCTTAAAACTGCTTTAAATGCAGATAACTGCATAGAGAGATCCTCTGAATGTGTTTTAATCAAATCTTGGCTTAGTTCTTCGTATTTTTCAGCATATTTCTCCTGATTTTCAAATGCACCTAATCCAACTCCTCTTCGGCTTCGTATCATTTTTATTAATAGAAAGAGAAAAAGTCTTTTTGACTGAAATATATTATTTTTTATTATAAAATATAATATAAATGTCTTTTTGTCTTGAAATAAGAAACTTTTTATAACTTTTGATAAGTTGATCACGATAAGCTTTAGTTTTATTAAATAGAAAATAAAAATAAAAAGTTCATATATAAAAATGGATAAATAACAAATATTGTAATAAAAATATTGATATAAATATATTTTACAGATATTTTTTAAAATTAAAAAAGCTGGGTTGAACAAGTTATAAAACAATCTTTAGCAAAAAAATTAAAAATACAATTAAATTCTTAAGTTTTTTCTTTCAAATTACAGTATTTTACCTATATTTCTTGCCTTTTTTTAAAAAAAATTAAATTTAATTCATACTAAATTGCAAAATGATTTAAATAAATTTTAAGATTTATTTAGAAAAGTTATATAGAGACTATGTTTATATTTAAACCATAAAAATCAGGATATTATACCAAATTATAAAAAATATGTATTAAATCTTATAAGATATTTTTTTGAGAATCTTTTTTTAAAAAAATAGAAATAAAATTTTATAAAAACCAAAAAATATAGATATCAATACACCTTTTCTGCATTTTAAAAGATGCAGAAGGCTTTTTTGAACACAGATCAAAATAACGATGAAATATTATACATTTATTTATATTGTTGAAAAAACTTGTTTTCAAAAAAGTCATTTTAGTAATGATTTTTTCCTCCAAAATATGCAATTGCCTTGAATTAAGATAATAGCTGGCTTACATCTTCTTTGTATTTTCTAGGCTGATAATTTAATTAAATTTGATTAAATAAATACTGTTTTTTCATGTACTCACTATTTTATAAGATAAATATTAACATCAAGCCATCTATCAACACAATTTTGAAGACATGTCTCTTCATTACGATCTAAGCTATTTCCAAGTTTGCCTAGAACACATCTTTTAAAACATCGATCTGTAAACTCAAGAATACCTTGACAACTTAGTTATATTTAAATAAAAAAGAATTAAAAACCCTGCTGAATCTTTGCTCTTCCATTTTCCTGCTCAATAAACTGAGAAAGTTCATCACGGCTTTTATTGTCAAGATCTTCTAAAAGCTTTAAAGCGTCTGTCATTTTTTTTAAAAAAAATAAATTTTAAAAAATAAATCCGGTTTTTAGAAAAGTTATAAGTAGAAAAAAGATATCAGAATATTTTAACATCTTAAATATCTATACAAATGTTTTTCTGTATTTTTATGTCTATATAAGTGTAAAAATAGTTTTAAATAAACAAAAAGATTAATAGTATGTTATTGTGTATATTTAATTATAAAAAAAAAAGTACATACTGCTTTCTATAAAATCCTATTTTTTAAATAGACATTATTTTCTTTTTTTGTTTTTATTTTCTGAAAAGAATTTATCTATATTTTAGAGAATCATAGATTTAGTGTCTTATAAAAACCAGTTTTTTATAAAAATATAATCTAATATTACAATAAAAAATGTTCTCAAGATAAAACAAGATAAAAATTATAAAAAATAAATTTATTTTAAAATATCTAATATCAAAATTTTTTTAATTAGATTTTAATATAAAAAATATTCTTTTTTTTTAAAAAATTTCAAAATTTATAAATTTATAAGAATACAAACATTTCAATAATACTAAATCTTTTCCTTCTATAGATTCCTTGATATTTTTATATTAGAATTCTAAAAAAAATAATTTTAAAGTAAATAAAATTATCCTATAATTATTTAGAATATTCAGTGTAAAAAGATAACCCTTTATCTATATCTTTCTAGAAACGTTAGAACTCAAATATTAAAACAAATAAAGCTTACTCTGATTTCTGGGAGTGCAGTCTTAAGAAGCTGTTTTTCAATTTCAAAAACGAAATCAAAAGAATGAACTTTTTCAATCCCGTCTTTCTAAAAAAAAATAAATTAGAAACAAATAGTTTTATTAAAATTACTACTAACCCCTAATACTAGAGGAACAGAAAAAAAACTAAGGTTATTAATTTTTTCCATAATTTCATTACCACCTGAAATTCCTGGAAGATAAACAAAAGAGCATTGAACAATACCAGAAACTCCTGTCTTTGCGTAAACTAATATAAGTAAACTTCTATAAAATATTAAGAAACCTATCTTTAATATTGCATCAATAAGTCTAAAAATATTAGTAATAAAGAAAGAAAAATCATTCTTACATAAACGCAGAATATCTACTATAAATATAATTATATTAAAATTAAAAAAAAAAACTTACGCCATACTGAGAGTTGCAGAACCATTGCGATCTTTTGCTTTGACAACTTCATCTCCCGCATACTGAACCTTGTGTATCAATGATCTTAGTTGTTCTTCACTCAATTCAACTTTAGGATCTGATTGACTTATAAGAGGAATAATAGTCATGCCACTATGACCACCAACAACAGGAATAGTGTAATGACCAGGTTCTACATTTTCACTGACATATTCAGTAATAAATTTAGACAACCGAACAATGTCTAATGTAGTCACACCAAATAACTTTCTCGGATTTAAAACATTACAATCTTTAAGAACCTAAAGAACATGATAAAATTAAAACCAAAAAGATAAGAATAAATACTTGAGTTATAATAGGCACAATAGAATTAACAGGATTAGAAATAATCAAAATAAAGGCATCTGGAGAACATTTAGCAATCACTTTAGCAAGATCATAGACTATTTTAGAATTTGTAGCAAACAAATCTTGATATTTAAGCATTTCAACTTGCAAATTTCAATATACTTGCCATCACGGCTCATTAAAGGCTTTTTTTAATCAGCATAAAAAAAGTAAGGAAAAAAAAAACCTTTCTAGGAATACCTGCCGCAATTATAACAATATCAGAGCCTGTTAATGCCTTTTCAAGACCATTGTCCGAAGGAAGATATCCTACTACTTGAGATGACGTAGAAATATGACTTAAATCTACAGCAATACCAGGTGTATTGACAATATCATAAAGAGACAGATGACTAATTAAGGGACTATACGTGTGTTAAAGCCATTATTCTTGTCAAAAAAATCCAACTTCACAAAACACTTACTAACTCCTATTTGTTTATTAAAACACATTTTTTAAAAAAAAAACATAAAAAATATCACATACTTGCACAAAAGACTTAAAGGCTGGCCAATTCCTCCTAAATCCATAATAAACTTTTGTCAAAACGAAAAAAAAAAACAGGATTAAACAAGTGTAAAAACATAAATATCATACCTGAACTAAAATATATGTTAATAAAGTAGAAAAAATGATATTTAATTTACGCTCCAAGAATAGCACATTTAAAACCCATTTTAAAGACAAATAATTTTTAAAGCAAAAAAGAACCTTTATAAAATAATTTAAAAATCTTAATCAGATAGAACGCTGAAAGAAAAAATATATAAATTCAAAATATTTTTTAAAATTTATAAATACATAAATATTTATAAAAGCTAAAAACAAAAGATTAAATAAAAACAAACAACTATTTATATTGTCTGATTTAACAATATTGATCAGACAGTATAAATAGTTAAATAAGATAATTAGAAACATTATTATATCTTTAAAATATTAAGACTTTATTGAGAACGCTTTTTTTTAACATATCTTTTCACAGGAAGCTTTTTAGTAGTTCTTTGAGAATATAAAAACAAACGTGCGCGATATAAAGCAGCCTTTAGTAAATCAGCAATTGAAACAATAAGTAATAGAAAACTAATATTTACCTCCTGAAGATCTGGACGATATTTTTTCTTTAATACAAAACGCTTAATATGCTGAGATATAAAAGAAAAAGGCCGGCGTGGTGAAAAACATATCCTATTAACGAGACAAGCCGGCTTATTTCTAGACGTCTTTGACGTATTCTTAACAAGAAGGACAATGCCTTTATTGTTTTTGTTTGGTTCAACACTTAATGCCTATCATTTTAAAAATGATTAAAAAAAGACTTTTATAACAAAAAAACACTCAAACCTTGTCATTCAAAAGACCAGAATAGATATACATATGTTTATTTAAAGGGTTAAGTGGTTCCCGAGACAAAAAAATAGGTTTTCCACCTAAAAAAATAAATATTCTTCTTTTCTATAACTATTCTTTTTTACTTTTCTGTTTAACCAAAAATGATGCGTTTTTTCTCAAACAGGCCCAAACAAGATCACTATGCAATGAATCATAATATGAACCTTTTTCCATAGTATTTTTCTTGAATTTATTTATCTAAAAACCTTTTTTTTCAATTCAAATATTTAATTTTTTTTATCAGACGAAAAATCGATAATCTTTTAAAATATCTTATAATTTTCAAATTTCTAAGACTAACAAAAATTAATAATTTTAACACAAAATTTCTAGTAAAAAACAAAAGAATCATATGTAATAGATGTATTTTTATATATCTTTATCTCTATGTTTTTAGTTGTTTTAAACCAATATAAATCCTGTCTTTGTTCGAAATCATCTTTCGAACGACCTCTGGATGTGATCAGTAAAAAAGATTAACAGAATAAAAGAGTTTGCTAAATAATAAATAAATATGTATTTATTTCTTTCATGGCTTTTACTTGTATTATTTTTGTTTTTTGCATGTTTTTTTCCTAGAAAAACAAGCACATTACTGAAAATTATAGGTTTACTGATAGCACGACGTTTTTTAATTCCATATGTATCTATTCCATGGTTTGCAAGGGACAAAACATATGTACCAGTTAATTCGTTTTTTCAAGCAGATATAGAGGCAGGATTTTCATCAAAAACGTTTGATATTTACCAGAATATTCAGAGCGGAGATAAACGTGCAGGTCTTGATGATCATGCAAAAGAACAAATCCATTATATTATGGAAGAACATGGCTGTGGATTTGATGAAGCAAGAATGATCTATAATCAAAAATGTATGAAATGCAATTCAATTGACCCCAAAACAGGAAGACCTATAGACCCAAAGGCAGTTTTTTTTTCTTAATGCAAATATAAAAAGACAAATACAAAAAAAAGATTAACTATAAATGTCTATTAATACTTAACTTTATGTAAGAATATACATTTTAATTCATTCCTATGTAAATACGTTTTAATCCAAGAAAATGTTGTTTATAAACTTGATGAAATATTCTCTAAAAATGATCCAATAATTCATGCAGTTATCAGTAATGATGGTAATCCAAAGTTATGTAAAGATCCTTAATTTTTATGCATTTAATTTCGATCGATTTCGCGTAAGATATGATTCCAACTTGGCTGCTTCTCTATTCCACTGTTCTTTCAAAATTTTTGATGTACCCCTTAAAGACTCCCTAATGAGACTTAAATCTTTAGAACAAATAGAATGGCGCTTTTTAATTGCGGCTAAAGATGCTTTTGATGCAAGTGTTGTATTAGAATCGATTGATACATGAAACAAATAATATTCATAATCATGTATGAGTGGCGACAATTTTACAATATTCGTATTCTTCGCCATAGCTGAAACAATAGCACAAAATCCCTTAAAGTTAATCTAACACTCTTTTAAAACAAATAGTTCGAATCGTTCATAATACGCTTACCATATTTTTGTCAAATTCGATTTTACGAAGTGTTGTGTTAACTAAAAGTACATTTGCAATTATTTCAGCTCCTTTTTCTTTTATTGAATTTCCTTCGATTTTCAAAACTTCAAGAGACCTATTCTTCTCCAAGGATTTTAATGATTGAGCAATACCACTCCCAAGACCGGTTGTCTGAAGTAAACCCGTTTCTCCAGTCAAATCCAATTCTCTTAAAGATGTATTTTTTTCAAAAAGTTCTGCCAAACATCTACACGTTTCTTTCGAAGCTTCGTATGGAAGTCCAATTCTTGATATATCCAAATGAGATATGTGTTTAGAAAAGGTAACTGCTCTTAAAAGAGATCGAAATTGTTCCTCCGATGAATAATCGAGACTTGCTATTGAAATTCTTGCAGGTCCACGTCCTATTAAAATGGAAGAAACAATTTCATCATGACCTTCGAATAACCTATTATCCCCAGCAAATATTTGTAATCTTTCATCTCGCGGTTGATCTATGAGATTAATGGCAGAAAGTATTTTCGCAAAATTCGATCCAGTTATACCACACGATTTTAATGAAAGAGTTCTAAGCGAGAAAGATGCATAATCGGAAAGATATTCAGATATTAAAAGTATAATAGTTTCTGATAAAAGAATACCATCCAAACAAAGTTCATGCAGTCGTAAGGAATAAAGTGATTGGGATTGAATAAAGGTATCCGGAAGATCAAATGTACAATGTCCTAATCGTAATATTTTCAAATAAGTAAGCTTCGAAAGTGTATTATTTAACGCATTAATTTCAATCATTCCAGGATTATATGAAAGATCTAAAACTATCATAGTATTATGCTGAACTTCAAGACTTTGAAGTAAAATGGATAAACTTCTAGACGATAAACCACATTTACTAAGCTCTAACCCTTCTAAACGACTAAATTTATTCGCCGTCGCATCCACTAAAATCATTAATAGACGTGTATGTATATCATGAAGAGTAACGTACAAATCCAATCAATATCTACCGAATCCAATTCGATTCTAGAAAAATTCAAAGAACGAACTTGTGTGATCAATTCATGCCTATTCAGTGATATTAAAGCAGCCACTACTTCAGAACCCTTTTCATCCGTTCCATTTGATGTATAATTTTTCGGAATCGTACCTGATAAATCAAGTTTAGTCAATGATTTATTAAAAATAGCCAAGTCACGTAGCTCTTCTTGAAGCACAGAACCCTTTTCTAGACCAGCTTTTAAATTAAGTATAGCTCTTTCATGATAGCCAGCGTCATCATGGCGATACTTTTTTCCTTTCAAAGGAGTAAGATTAACATTTGAGAAAGAAATTTCGTCAAACAACTGATACCGTAACGTACGGAACACTGAAAGTAATTCAAGAAACGAATAATCTTTAGCGGTGTCTTTTTTCGAAACAAAATGTGTTGGTGGTAGCAAGCGAAAAATAGTTTTAGAATCTTTTTGGTAAATTTGATAATAAATATTCGATACATCCACTCCATAGCTTATAGCATAGCCTCTCAATGTATGTTGAAAGCTTTCCATATCCATTTCAGCATTCTCCGGCTTCTCGGATAAGGATATTGTTTCAAAATCCGATGCCAAATCCATAGACAAAGGCGTATTTGGCCAATGAGGACGTAAATGGTCAATCGTTTTCTTTATAATCCCCATAATCTCATCCGATTTACAAGATGCAAAATCCAAACAATTTGTAGAATTACATGGAATTTGAAACCATAATCGCATGTAATCATCATTCGGTGAAACAATCATTGCTGAAAGCGATAATAACCCATACGTTGAAACTTCAACCGACCGCAATTGATTCCCTGAAAACAAAACGTACTCTGCCGATGGAATAGGCAATATGTGCATGCTATACGTCCCAATCACAAGAATCCTCGGGACAAAAACCCTCTTCGTTATATCATCTTGGCCTGAATCCGGACGTGATGATGACTTGGGCAACTTTTGAATAACACGAAACGCCTTGAAATGATACTCAGACGTTTTGTCAATGTTTTCATGACAACTCCTCATATAGTTCTTCACATAATCATATTGTTTCGATGACAAAAACGCTCCTGAGACCCGCTGAAGCTGTACCGCCATCCGAATATGAATAATCCAACATCGCATAATATCGTTCGATTTATAATGTAAATTAACGATAGATATATTCGATAGTGATGATGATACAAACGCATCATCATAATATATTGAAAAACTTGTTGGTCCTACTTCTCTAATAGCAATAATCTTTATATACACTATAAGCATCCATTTCCCAATTTTGCGTCAATTAACGCCTATACACACCTGTCGAAGCAATAATGACTGATGGTCTGCTTCAAATTGATATTTCCGAAACATTCCATGAATTGTATGCATTTTGGACAGTTTTTCATCACTGTCATTTGCTGGTGCAATCCTGCATTTTTCATCAGTTTCAGAGCTTTTCTATTGATAAAACTATACGATGGAAATACTAAAAGTGCCTTCATCTGTGATTTAAACTTAAAAAGCTCTCCATTTGTAAGAACCAAATATTCATGTTTTTTATTCTGAAACAATCCAACATGTGTTGTAATCGAGATAACCTCTCCGTGCAAAACCACTGGATCTATTGCACGTTGTTCTTCTCTGTCTTCTGGCGTGGTTGCCCCTGAAATTGTTGTCTGTACACTTGACTGAGATGTATCTGATGTTACAGACGATTTACGTGATGGTGGCTCTACTGTCTCGGTTTCCCGGCCCCAAATTCCACTTGAAACTACATTTGACATACGCCGTAAAGCTCCTCGTGGTTCTTTCATAGTTGCACGTCCCCATCCATTCCATAATATGCCCTGCATCTCGCGTTTGATCCTGCACGTTTCAATACTCCGCTGATCTTCTTCTCCGAGTAATGTCAGCGTCATTGCTCTAAAATAGAATTTTTCCCTTCATTATGAACAAAGATTGAGCCTTTTTACTCGTGTTAAACAGCCTTATTTCTTTGTTGTTGCTTATCGCTGATACTCAATCGCCGTTATCGTTATCGTTACTCAATATGTATAACATTGCATGAAAACGCCTACGATGGTGAGCACGTGGAAGTGTATTGAAATGGGCATCAAAGGAGATATTTTAGAATATTCTGCATTAAATGAAAAGAAAATAAGTATAAATATGTATATTTGTGACCAAAGGAAAATTAAAAAGCAAAGGAATACAGAAGATATATAGAGGTATATATAGAAATATATGGAAATACGAGACATTCAAAAGGTGTATATGGAAATGCATATATTGGATGGATTTGGAGATATTTAGAGATAGTTTGTAAAATAGAAATAAGATAGAAACGCAATTGAATAGAACATAGAAACAATAATAGAATAGGGATAAGCATGGATATAGCTGATAAACAGACACACTTTTGGTGCAAATATCGATATACATAGTGAGATGTAGTTGACAAAGATATATGATAAAAATACGTCTAAACTTAAATATAAATTAAAAAATATTTAAAAAGAGATAAAGTGAAAGATAAAACAGGTGCTTAACCTAACAAAAGATAATATTTTTCTTAAAAAAGTGTGTATTTAAAATATTTTTCATTTCTGTCAGTGTATGCCCGGATTTGTGTAGAATAAATATTTCAATGTATATAATAATGTATAAAACAAATGTTTTCTATAACGCCGAAACCCAAAGAAGGCAGAATAGAATCCATTGTGAGATAGTTAGGTAAAAGTTCAAGTAAAGCTGTACACAGAATATGATAATAGAGTAGATGATCTAAACAGATAAGAACTTGAAAGATCGAACACACAAATCCGGTAAAAGTCCAAAGAGAATGTATCTAGATGAGTAAATACATATTCAAAATAAAGCAATTGTTTTCCAAAAGCATCTATGAAAGTTTTCTATATATTTAGTATTTCTAAATAAAAAATTTGTAAAGTCAAAGTAAAAAGAAACAAAAAAAGTTCAATTTTCAAAACATTTCAGAGATCTTTTAGACAGGGAGAAGCTGCTTTATAAAAAATAATGAAGAGTGAACTTGAGAAAATTATTAAAAGATTTCATCTCAAATATTTAAGATGAATATAATTCTTATATGATCATTAAACAGCAATCATGTCTATTAAAATCTCAATAATATATTTGTATAATAATGTCATACCAAATTAATCTGCATATGTATTTCTGTAGAAAGTTCAAGAATACTAATGGATAATCAAATAGCTTTAATAGGCCAAAAATTTTGAAAGACATTTAAAAAATAAATAAGATACGTTAATCCTTTCCCTAGGTTATATATATTAATTCTTACTATAATGGCAGGTATATTTTTGAAGTGTCTTCCAGGAATGTCTTTAAAAATTCTTAAAAATGAGTCATCAAGATGTTCATGGACTTAAATTCATTTCTAAAATGTATAGACATTATTTTTTGTACTTTTAAATTCACTAAATTTCATTTCTTTAATGTATCAACCCTATTAAAAACGAATAGATTCTTATAAACTCTAAAAAAGCTAATACTATTTTATTGGGCAATTGCTATAGATGTGCCAAATGAATTCTATTTGAAATGGTTAGGTCTGAAAGCTTCAAATCTTTATAAAACAGATACAAATATTCTTAGTTATAAATCATATAAAATAAACTTATATCTTTATCAATTGAAGGAAAATAATAAGTATTTGCCAAAGCAAATAAAAAATTAAACAATCAAACCAATAATTTATAATTGCAGGCATTTATTAAAAGTTTTTTTTTCTTAATTTGAATATTTCAAGTAAAAAATTAAATCCATTATCTTTGAATGAAGTAACTTATCATTTAGTGAAATTATAATCCAATTTTTGCATAAAAATAATGGATAGATACTGCAGAATTAAATGAGAAACTTGATAATTGTGCTTTAAAGTCTACCACAAATTTTGAAAAAGTATTGATATATGGTAATCCGGCAACAAAAAAATATTTAAACTTAAATAAAGCTATACCAAGTCCATATGTAAATGTTATAATAAAACTTTAATTTAAAAGCTTAATGTCTAATATTATTTAGGTTTAACAACTAAACTATAAAACAATATCAAAATATAAATACGACATCTATAGATTTAAAGGATATCAAAACATCTGTTTTAAAACTTTTATAAATCTTAATGCATCAAATTTTGTTTCTAATGCTTTATAGTTCAAAAAATTTAAATATATTTTTTATAATAAAATTCTCTAAGTCAAAACCTTTTTATTATTTATGGAAACAAAAGATATATTCAAATGTATTATTGTATAAATCTTTTAAAAAATTTTAATAATATGATTATTGAAAAATTAAGTGCAATCTTATTTTAATTATTTATGTAATTATTATAAAATTAACACTTTTTAGTATAATTCTCCTGAAAATGAATAAAAATATTTGCAAATGGATTTATCAAACTTTTTGGGAAAAATATAAAAAGGTGGAAATTTTATAAATATTTCGTGATTTAAACGCAAAATATTACATTTGCAAGTATAAAAATATTGAAATAAAGTAACTCAGCTATAATAGAATGAAGAATATAAACATTTCTTACTATTTTTCAAGAACGAATCTTATAAATATCATACTTATAATTTTTCAACATATTCGATTATTTAAATAAAAAATTATATATTAAAATTTTTAAGAAAGTGTTTTTAAAGGTACAAATTTATTTCAAATAATAAATTTTATGAAAAAAAGTTTGATTATAAAATATTTTTTCGAAAAAAAAGACTTAAATATATACCCATTTGGAAAATTACATCTAATAAAACAAAAAATAAAACAAAAAAATACTTAATATTTATTATATATATTATTTTCCATAAATCAATTGAATACAATGTTTATATTTATACATTAGAAGTTCATTTTAAAAAATTTTTAAGAATATTTTAGAACTATCTTTATAATACATCTATTTTACTTGTTTTAGATACTGTCAATATTATTTTTTCTTATTCTATAATAATATATAATTTTTAAAATGATTTTTAATTCTATAGAATATTCATATATTCTTTACGATTACTAATCTTTTTTGATTTTATTTTTTTGGAATAATCTTTCTGTACTTTAGCTACTTCAATTTTTATAAAACTTAATGTTTAATCTATAAATTATTAATATATTCTTAATTTTAATAATATCTTCATAAATAGATATTTATGTTATATAATAAAATAATGAAAAAGTAATAATTCTACTAAGTTATTAGTTTTTTAGAAATGTTTTATTATATTTATGCTTGAAATTTAAATTATATAATATTGAACAATTTTTATATTTAAATATTTTTAAATGATAGTTTATACTTTACAATTTACAAAATTTTAAACTATTATTCCATTATAAAATCCTTTAAGATATTTTCACATTGTTTTAAAAAACAATATCAAGCTCAACCATTAGATACTTGAATATATTGTGTTATTCAAATATCACATTTTCATTAGAAAAAATCTAAAAATATTTCCGTATTTATAAATTTTAAATTTTAAATATTTTTTAAAATCAATAATATAATTATCAAATAACTTACAAAAACATAACTTCCAAAAAATGCATTAAATATAACCTTTATCTTATATTTGCATATATCTATGCTTTCATTAATAACTTTTTATATTTATAATCTTAATCATCTATAGTTTCCCAATGTGATCCTAGAGTTCTTTTTTGTGTTATTTGTTTAGGAGGTAAATCCCAACTTTTATTTCCTTGTCCATTGTTAGCAGATAATCTTGGAATAACCCAACATTTTCTTTTCAATCCTTGAGATTCAGGAATAAACTGTGGACATGGATATTCTAAAGGTTTTGAATATGTTAACAAAGGTGTTGATTTCGCTAATCCAAAAACTTCATTAGCTTCTATAGTCGTAAGAGTTTTCATTTTTATTTTAGAAAGGTTTGATGAACGATAAAGACTATGATAAATAATATATTTAGGAAGAAGATGAGACTCAGTTATATTATTTGCTATAACTGAAGACGAATGTATGTAAACTGCTGGATCGTCATTGGTTTCAGTAGAATCGTGATATTTTTGCAATGTAGGAAATAATGTAAAATAAGGTGTATATACAGTTTTAGAGTTAGATTTAGTTTCCGAATGAATTGGCAATAAATCTGCTCTAATAGCAATTTGATCAATAAAACCAGCTGCAACAATCTGTTTAATTGCATTGACCTATTATTTTTTAATAGGATAAATCAATTCATTTTCAAATACCTGTAACCTAGATGGTGGCTCTAATTTTGAATTATATTTTGAAATAGAATTAGGAAAGTTTAATTTCACTATATCGGTAATTTGATGCCGTAATTTTTGAACTTCTTTCATACTCTAGTAGAAGTTAAAATTTCATAGACATATATATTAAATAGACTTTAGCTCTTAAAAAATTCTCGGTGCAAAAAGAATCTCTCTCTCCATCATATGCATATGCACATACTGCACAGAGAAGTTTTAATACGTCACTTGTATCATCTAAACCACAAAATTGTTTATGTGCATCAAGCAATTTTCTATAACTATTATTTTTTTCCAACTGAGAATCATTTTCTGATAAAACAGAAGCATATTCTTCTTTTTTATGGCCGTTTTTTTCCTCATTTATTTTATAATCTTTTAATTCATTTTTCCTTATAAAAAGATCATCAACAGAAAGAGCAGAAACAATAGCAATAATATATGGAAGACAATCATGTTGTTGCCCAATTATAAGCATTTTAGAATATCTTGGTGCTAATGGAAAAAGTGACATTACTTTTCCAAGACTAGTTATTCTCTTTTGTTTATCAAGAGCATTTAAACATATTAATAACTAAAAATACTATTAGAATAATTTTAATAGAGTTTCATAATATACATTCTCAGCTTTTTTTAAACTTTCTTCATCAGGTGGTGTAGGAAAAGGGAAATTTAATATATTATCAATATTCATACTTTTCATTTTCAAAACAACACCTAATAAAATTTAGAATATCTGATATAATTTCAATACATTAAATACCTTCAATAGGCATGCGCAAAATTTCAGGTTCTAAGTACATAGGAAATTTTCTATCAAAAAATGCAGAAGAGTAAAGTCGATAACAATGTCCTGGACCTATTCTTCCTGCTCTCCCAGAACGTTGATCTGCACTCGCTTTACTTATCCACTGAATATCAAAACTTTGCACCCCTGATATTTTATCATAGATACGTTCTTTTGCTTTTCCACAATCAACAACATATCTAACATTCGGAATAGTTAAGCTAGTTTCTGCTACATTAGTTGCAACAACACACAATCTAACTCCTTTAGAGACTGGTTCAAAAACTTTGAGCTGTTCTTCTGTTGAAAGCAAAGAGTATAACGGAACGACTTTTAAAATACCAGGTTGATCTTTCGAAATTTCAGTTGATTCATTGAAATTATATTCATCTGTATTATTTATAAAGCAGTCTTCTTCCTGATCAGATAAAAAAGTATTATTATTAGTAAAAGCATTTAATTCTACATCTTCTGCTTCTAAAGAACCTATAAAAGTTATTGAAAATTTTTAAATTAAAAAATATACCTTTTTTTGCAGGAAACTTAACAGACAACTGACTTGTTGATTGAAAAGGTTTTTCGACAGTCGGAAATGCTTGAGATAATTGCTTACACAAATATTTTATTTCATCCTGACCAGTTAGGAAAACAAGAATAGCTTAAAAAGTCAGTATAAATAAAAAATAAGACATTTAAAACCTCCAGGAGGAAGTCTTTTATGAATTTTAGAAACAATTTCAAACGACTTCTCTACATAATTTGTATGTGCAGTCTTTCTACTGAAGTGTATTGATACCTAAAAAAAATTAGAAATATATATAAAAATAAAAATATTACTGGATATTGTCTAGCATTAATTTTTATTAAAACAGGTGAAGGATTAAAAAGCTTTTTATTATCTGTAAAATCAGTTACTCTAAGAGTAGCAGACATAATAATTAATCTTAAAGGCTATTTCCATGTTAAAAATTAATTAATTGGTTTATCATAAGAAACCTTAACATTAGAATCTTTTTCCATACTCATTGTTTGCCTCAAATTTAATATTCTACTTAACATTCCAATAAGGATATCCGTATTAATTGTCCTTTCGTGTGCTTCATCAATAATAATAACAGAATATTTGTTGAGAAGAAAATCAGAAGCAAGTTCATGAAGAAGTATACCATCAGTCATAAATTTTATAGCGGTGGATTGATTTACAGTTGTATCAAATCTAACCTATAATAATAAAACAAGATTTAGTATTTAAAGTAAATCAAAATATAAAATACCTGATATGCCACTTTCTTCCCAACTTCTTCTCCTAGTTCATACGCAACTCTATTAGCCATGCTTATTGCTGCTACACGTCTTGGTTGCGTAATTCCAATCATTCCGGGTGTATCGCTTTTATCATTTCCAAAACCAGCTTCAAAAAGAAACTGTGGAATTTGTGTAGTTTTTCCTGAACCTGTTTCTCCACATACCACAGTACAAAGATTATTAAATATTGTTTCCATAATCTGTTGCTCTTCTGCAATAATTGGTAAGTTTGAACGGGATTCTATCACTTCTTTAGAACGGTTCAAGTTAACGTAGAAAGTCTATATGTTTTTAAAACAAAGAATAATTAATATTCTAAATATACTTTTCTTTTCAGATTTGGATTTGAAGATATATTTTCAGGTGGTGACAAATCTCTATCAGGGCCCCTTGGCTTAAATGCTTTACGAATCTCCTCATTTTGTTTTAAATCGTCAATATTTGTTGAATTTTGCTCTGTTTTTTCAAACACTCCCATTTGCTTTTTTGCCCATTCATTAAATCTACTTGCCCTTTTAGAACAAGATGTAGCATTGCTTAACGACGAATTCTCTGTAGATTCATCTTCACTCGTTTGAGAGTTATTACTTGCATTGCTTTCTTCACTTGACGAAAATGTTGATTGATGATCATCCGACACTAGTAAACTATCATCTAGTATAGATTCTTCTTCGTCATCATAACTAAATCCATTATTCTCATCTTTTGTTGGATTTTTTGACTTCAAAAACTTTTTTTGTTTCTGAAGCTCTAAAAATTCTCTCCAATTATGTTGTTTTTTCTGTTTTTTTTTCTTTATAACTGAAAGAGAAATACAGGCACCTTTAGTTCCATTTTTTGTATCCAAAATAGACTGATGTACATTTTTTGATGCTTCTTGTTCTAAGGTGCTTGGTAAAAATTGAATATCTTGTTTTTTTTTTAAAACTTTTGAATTATGTTGTAAGGAAGAAAGTTTCCTTTTTTTTGGAACCTGGAGTAGATCCTCTTCTAAATGATTTTTACGTTTTTCTTGTTTTTTTTCTCTCTTTATGTTTCTTGAACTGTAAAATGCACATGAAGCTTTATTATATTGACTAAGTTGGTCAATTTTAAAAATTCTTATTTTTAAACAGATTGAACCTGAGCTTTTGTATAAGTTTTGCTTTTTCTTCTTTTTTGAATTTATTCTCCTATACTTTTGTTAACAAATCTTCATATTTAACATGTTTTTTACAATATACTTTTCAAGACGTTTTTTTTTCCTGCTTGACATCTTTTTTTCTGGAAGAGAATGTTTTAACTAGTTGTATATAAGCAAGATTCAGTATTTATATAAAGTAACCCGCTTTCATACCCGTTCTTTCAGCTCTTTTCTGCGCTTTTGTTCATCTGGTAAGATCATTTCTACATTAACATCTAATAAATCATCTTTGATAAATGTATCCGAAAAAAATACTCCATTTTCATTATTTTCAGTGTCTTTAGAGTTATGTTTATGTTTCTTTTTCATTTTTTTATTATCAAAAGGTCATAATTTGAAGATTAACGCTTCGAAACAATATATGTTTATTAAAAAATAAAAAAATGACCATATATTTCCTATTTACAAAGAATACTATCCCAAATAAAAACCATACATATATATAACCCTTATACTGATAAATTTTGTAAAATAAAAAAGTTGTTTAATATAAAAAGAATGACTAATAAAATCGATCGGAAAAGATAGGTGCTATACATGTCCATACTACAATAATGGTTAATGTCAAACTTTAGAGATACCATAACATACTATATAACAAATGACATATCCAAGAACTAAAAATTTTCATCCTAAAAAATTAAATATCTCTTTACAATATAATAATGATGTATACCATACAATAGAATAACTATGCCCAATAGCAATAAAAGATTCATCCTCCCCGTGTTTACCCCCATAAGTTTTTAAAGTACCCCTAATCACTTTAAAGAGATGTAAAAACTTGAAAGAGAAAAATACCAACCAGTTAATAAACATGTTGTATAACATGTTGCCTTGAAAAATTCAGTTTAAATATATGATATATGAATGAAAAAGTTACAAGAAAAAATATTAAATGAAAAATCTATTAATATTAGTGTAATACAATATAAACAATAACGTACGGAATAATTATACTGGACATCGTCCTGTCTATTATCATCATTAGATATAGTGTCAAGTAAGTCATCATCTGAAGTATCGAGTGCAGATGCAGGAAGAGAGCTATATTACAATTATCGAAAAGTTTAGTATAAGCTATGAAAATACCCTGTTTCGATTGATGCTTTTAAAATCTTTCGTCTCATTTCTGTTTTGGACATAGGTTGAGAAAGTACGGCGTTGTCACCGTAACTGCATTCCTCTAATTGCTCATAATATGAATCATCATGTTTTGAGTAAAGAAAATTTGCTTGAACAGCAGCTCGTGATGTATTATAAGCAATTGCTAAAAAAGTGAATATAGCATCAAGAACAGTATTGATCGTTTTTGTGCCAGAGGGAAAAGCCAAAGGGTTACAACGAGAACCCGAATCCGTAGAATCATTGGGTTCATTGGAAAGTGCAGATATCGTAAGATACGTTGTATATAAACACACCATTGCAGATTGTGCAAGTCCAGACCGCGGATTGTAATCTTGAACGGTCGGATGAATGGATATAACGGTAATCACAAATAAGAAAATAATGTTAATAAAAATAATAAGTTGATTCAGTGAACATCCAGATCTCGCAAAAAATAAATACCTGTAAAAATAAGCGTATATCCGAAATAGCCTCGTTATTTACATAGCAAGTATAAGAAAGGCAGTAGCGAAATACATTAAAAACGTAGATCCAATAAGATTTATTTTCCAGAAATTCCGTTGTGTCGCTTCATATTTCTGACAGCAAATCTCCGCCCATGAATAAGCAAAATCAATCAATAAAAACAACCCAAAAAGAATAAAAATAATCGATCCTATAAGGGATACATAATTCCCCCATATAATAAAAAACGTATCACTCATGAAAAATGTCGTCATCACAATCAATGCCCATGTAATAATCTTAAAACTCCAATAACTAGGCTTTTCAATGGTTTTCCCGAAAAAATACCATCTTAATACCCATTCTGCAATAATGACGCCTTTTCTCTCGTTGAACATGCTCCCGTCAACAAAAACGCCATAAGAAGATGGAAAAGACCAAGTGAAAAATTAATCCGGCGAACCTTATAAACCATAAGAATTGCTTGCGTACAAAACACTGAAGCACCACACTGCTAAAACCCCGTAACATTTTCCTTCTGGACATGACGTACGCATATGAATTGGCGTCAAATTCTCCAGTTTTCGTATCGCCCAGCTTGTACGCATCAACCATGAAAACTTTTATTTCATTAGCTTTTCACATTGCTGAAATCAATCACACAAAATTACAAGAGAATTAAGAAGGAATAAAAATGCGTATAAAATACGTGCCAAAAACCTGTAACACCTTGGTTACCGTACTGTTAAGCAATGGTTTAAACGAACGAACCTTGATGGATGTGCGGTAAAAAACTTGTAAACGGTGACACACATGATTTTGCTGCAACATGTTAAAAGCCATCCGCTGCTCATAAAAATCCCTGAAACAAGTGCCAACAAAACGAATAAAATCGCCCACATTTCAAAGGCCAAAAACCACGAAACGTTCTGTACTAAAGCACAAAATACAAGGAAAAACTCCCCCCAATCTACTCTCGAATGAATCGTTTTCGACTCTTGGGGGGTTTATGGGTTAACGCACGTTCTAAATAAAAATACACAAAAAATCACTTTATTATTACGTATATATCTAATAGATAAAAAAACCAATATATATATATATATCAATGTTGAAAACGTGAATTGACAAGAAACTCTATCCAATGTGCTTCGAATGGGAGAAATCAGATAGACCCTTTTAGACCCTTTTAGACCCTTTTGTACATGTGTACAAAACGCAACGTGTGTGTATTGATCAAAGTTTCCACCATGATAGATGCAATAACGAGACATCAAACACTGCTGAGGATTGGATGCTGTTCCGGAGGATGGTCTAGAGGCTCTGTCTTGACTTTTGGAGCGTTATTGATGGGCAGTGCTTCCATGAGAAATGAGCTGCCGCTTTCCTCCAAGAGCTCTGATACGCAGATTTTTTTGCGTTTGCGCTGGTCCTCCTTGTCTTCCTCGGGGTGAATGTCCCGCAAACGCATGTGCAGATACGCTTCTCGCCGTTCGAGATCCGCTTCTCGTTGCCGCAACTGACGATCAAAGTCGGTTAAACTTGCGTCCTGTTGCCGCATCTGCGCCTCGTTCATTTCCAACTCTGAAACTCTTAACCGAAACAAATCGTTGACCAGTTCCAGCTCAGAGACTCGTGTGCGCAATGCAGCATTGGCCTGTAAAAGGCTGTCAATGGTGGGAATATCCGTGAGAGGCAACGCTGCAAGTCCGTGCAAATGGTTGCAAAACCCTTCGCCCGCCTGCATCCCGTACCCCATCATTGTTGAAAAATGATACCGAGGCTCCTCGTGGTCCACAAGGGTCACGGACGATCCGGTTGACGCATGGGATCCGACTGAGTTAGCAGACCCGCAAGACCGAGAAGACCCGGTCGATCCCGCTGGGTCTACGGGAGAAGAAGGCGGGCTAGAAGGATTGCCTCGAGTAGCGCGCGACTCGGAACTATCTGATGTCTTGGATTTATGAACCGTATGTTTAACGCGGTTCCGGCTCTTGATAACATCGGTTTTGAGCGAGGTGGGCCGTGAGCAGCCATGGAGCTTAAGAAACAGCCCACAGGCATTGCACAGGGTTGCCCCCGAGTCGTCTCGGCGCCATAATGGTGTAATCGATGTTGAACAATTCTGGCAAACCGGTGTTCCCGTCATTGGAAGCGGCACACTTGCACTCCGTGGCAAAACCCGTCCCCCAAATCTACAAACAAGCGATTAGCCGTGTCCCCACGAGCGCCAAACGAGCAGAAACGGCCTGTCGAAGCAAGTGCCAAGCAAGATACATCCAAATGCCTCGGGATACCCCTCCTTTAATCTACGCCTGCGGCCGGCCTGCAGCCAGCTGCCCAGCCAGCTGCCCAGTCGGCCTGCAAAGACCTCAAAGCGACCCGCAGGCCATGCTGCTGGAAAGCAGGATGCTGGCGATTGTCTTTCAGCACTCGACGGCCAGCCATCAACGCCCACAAGCACCGGCGAGTGCCAGCGAGTGTCAGCAAGTGTCAGCGAGTGTCTGGAGGCGCATGCAGGTGTCAGTGAGTGTCTGGAGATGCGTGTGGGTGCATGCGGGCGCGTGCCAAGCTGGGCTCCCCGGGTTCCCCGGGTTCCTCGGGATGCATCGGAAACACAGAATTGCGCTTGGCGGCCCAAGAATGCCAGTTCCCCTGGTCCAGACTGGCCCAGACCTGGTCCAGACGCCCTCTAGCCATTCCTCTGCCCGGACCTCGCCAACTCACCCCGAATCCCGGTGATCAGAAATATCACTTGAACGTGTCTTGACGGGATGGAATGTGCTGCGTCGAGCCGTTGTGCCAGCAATACTAGCTGCAACTCCTGCGGATGCTGCAGCCACTGTGCCTCCCTTGCCCGCCGCCAAGACTGCTGATCCGACTAATTCTTCTTCAATCCCTGGTCAACTCGGCCTTTTGCCTACTTTTTGTTTTCGGCGCTGAAAACCTACGTCACTGCTGCCCCGATAGCATGAGAAGCACGCTTGCACACCCGGCTGCCCCATTGATAAGCGATAAGCACTCCTCTCTGTTCCACCTCATTTCCTCTTTCCTTTCCTCATAGACCCCTTGTCCGTGTCTCTTTTTCCTCTGGCACCTGTGCACTCCTCTGTGTCTACTTCTCTCGCCGCCTGCATCCCTTTTCCCCCGCAGATCTATTATCTGTTTTTGCCCTGATAATCCCTTTATCCGCCCCCCAAACCAGTCCACTTTCCTTAGGTCAGGGCGCTCTTTATAAGGTTTCTGGGCTAGGGTTTCTCTTCCCAGGGCTAGGGTTGTTTTTGTGCCTCGCAGGGCCGACCCTGACACCGGTTTCCCTTTTGGGTATCTGCATTAGCAAATCGGGGATGCCGCTTTCTCCGCTTGTTGGCTGCTCTCGGCACTGCTTCAGAGCATTGTTGGCACATGTGTTGCCACGCGGTGCCACCGCGCTAGCCGCACTGGTCGAGCCCGTGCACGGCCATTGTCCGCCCGGGCCAGCGGCGCCTCCCTGTCCCTGCCCTGCCCTGCCCCGTTTCTAACGCTATCCCCATTCATCCCGTGCTACCACCAATCATCATGATCTAACCCCGTTCGTCGCACGCTAACCTCACTTATCCTGCACTAGCCCCACACAGTCCCCACTAACCGTATCTGACATGCACTATCCTTATTCCCCTTACGCTAACCACATCCTCCCAGAGCTAGCCTCATTCGTCGAGCACTACCCTAAACAGTCCTAAACAGCCCTGCGCTAACCGCATTCCCTGTGCGCTAGTCCCGTACGATCCCGCTAACTGCATTCGCGCTGCCTAACCCAACAGAGCTACCCCGATCGCTACTGCTACTCCATCGCCTGCAACGCCGTCCGTTACGCACCGTGAGGACGCGGCGGGTCCACGTGACCACCGGGCTCCGCCGCCCGCGCAGCTGCCCTACTTCGCCGGGACGAGAGGCATAGAATCAGCCGCCCCAGCTCCCCCTGCAGCTGCTCCCTCTCTGCATTGAGCTGCGCCCTCTGTGCAAGCAGCGCCCCGAGCTCTGTCTCGAGTGCCGCCAGCCGCTGAAGCTGCTCTGCCTCTGTCTCATGCACCCCCGGCAGCGCGTCGATCAGCGCCTCTGTGTGCCTCGCCTTGTCGACCAGCTGCGCCGACAGCACGTGCAGCGTCTCTGCGAACTGTGCTGCAGTGTCGGGCTGGACTGCATGCGTGAGAATGGCTACCGGCACTCCGGGTACTGCACATACCGCATGCATCGGACGCCTTCGCATGTGCATCGCTCAGCGGCACAAAGTCGTGTGCCGTGTCCAGATAACCCAGCGCCGCGTGCATGTGCCGCGCAAGCTGCTGCGTTAGCCCGCTGCATCTGGCGTGCCGCGCATGCACTGTATGCACGCATCACGCATACATGCGCTGCACTATGTATGCACTATGTATGCGCTATATATGCGCTATATATGCGCGGTGTATGCGTATTGTATGCGTGTATATACGTGTATATGCGTGCATACACTGTGCAGCACTGTGCGTGCTGCATGCGCGGCGCCCGCAATGTACCTCGTCAAGGGCGTCCTGGAGCCGCGTACAAGGACACACCGCCATACGCGCACAGGAAGCGACAAGCGGAGGGATGGAGGCCGTCAGAGGACGTAGAACGCGAGTTTTGGCTGTGTTTCGGCACGCAACCGTGTTTCCGCGGCCTGTCTGCGCCGCGCCGTCCGTGTCGTGGAGCGTAAGGGTGCCGTGGGCCGCTACGGCGACCCACCCGTGGACGCGCTGGGTGCACCTCCGACCCTACCAGGAGGAATGCATACAGGCGTGTCTCGAGGGGATTCGTGAGGGGAAGCGGCGGCTAGGCATTTCGCTGGCGACGGGCAGTGGGAAGACTGTTGGGCCGCTTTTTCCGGTTTCCGCGTCATGCGTGACTGACGCATACAGCTTATTTTCTCGACTCTGATAGAGCGAATCGAGCCGGCCGCGTTGAATGCGACGCAGACGCTCATCCTCACACACAGGAGAGAGCTAGTGGACCAGGCATACAGGCAGTGCAGCCAGCTGTACCCGGAGAAGGTTGGGCGCTGCTGCGCAGCAGCGCAGCGGGGCATTTGGCCCGGCTGACAGGGAAAAGACAATCGAGATCGAGATGGGCAGGGCGAGTGCGTCAGGGCTTGCAGACATAACGATTGCGTCGGTCCTCACGATGGTTTCCCAGGAGCGAATGCACAAGTTTAACCCGGCGCGGTTCAAACTGATTCTGATCGACGAGGTGCATCATGCAGCGACGCCGAGCTATATGCGCATTCTCCAGCATTTTTCGGCAATGAGCCCGGAATCGAAGGTGATTGTTATCGGGTTTTCCGCGACGATTTTCCGGCTGGACGGTCTTAAGCTGGGGGTCGCTATCGACCACATCGCGTACCACCAGTAAGGGACAGAAAGGGCAGAAAGGGGCTTCGCTAAGGATGGTCAGGAGCTTAGTGGACCTGATTGAGCAGAAATGGTACGGACGGAGCATTTCTTTGCCGCGGACTCACTTACAGGCTCTCGAACGTCTGCTTCACAGTATGCTCGGGCATTGATCGGTCGCAAGCCAGGAAAGTCGGGAGCGACGAGAGCGACGAGAGCGATAGGAAAGACAGGAGAGACAGGAGAGACAAGGTCGGGGACAGAGTTGGGGGCGTCGAGAGGGAGTCACTGTCGGAGCTGGTCAATATGCGTCCTACAAACGACATATGCGTCCGCACATGGATGAAAAAAGCATGTGTGTTTTTTCGCCGTTTGGAGGGATTGCTAACACGCCAAGCATCTCGGAAGTCGACGCTGGTATTTTGTGTTTCGATTGCACACTGTTTAGAGATGGCGAACACCTTCCGTTCCTACGGTATCGATGCCAGAATTATTACATCGAAAACGCCCAAGTCAGAAAGACTTAGACTGCTTGAAGACTTTGGAAGACAAGAATACCCGGTGCTTGTCAACTGTGGTAAAATCAGCGTGTGTGGGTGAAGGAATGGCTTACAGGGGATGTAGGAATTCTAACGGAAGGTTTGTGCCGAGGATCCACAGGAGATCAGGGTTTATATGGTGCAGGAACAAATATTCCGAATATTGACTGTGTGCTTTTGGCACGTCCGACAAAATCGCATAATCTTTTTTTGCAAATGATAGGCAGAGGGATGCGGTTATTTCCAGGGAAAAGCGATTGCCACGTAATTGATATGGTCGGGAACGTTTCTCATGGAATATTAGCCGTACCGACGCTGTTTGGGCTTGATCCCAAAGAGATCAACAAGGAAGCGTCCCAGGGTGAATTAAGACGTATTTCCGGCAGTAAAGAAAAGACAAAAAGTCTTAAGCATAGTGAAGGCAGAAAGTCATCATGCTTGCAAGTCAGCCGAGCATCGCCGAATATTAAATATGTAGAGTGGGATTTTACTCATGATTTTATAAAGGACTTTGAATTGGTAGCAAATGTTCGAAAATTCAGCAAACTACCTTGGATTCATATTAAAGATAACAAATACATTTTGTCGATACCTATTTTTGGATTTATTAAAGTCGATAAAGACATCGAAACAGGCAAATACTTGGTAAATTTGATTTATAAGCTGAACTCTTTAGATGCATACTATGCGTCCGAAACTCTTAGGGTCCCTGGATCATCAGCAAAGTCTCATACTCACAAAAAACATCGTGTAATTCTGTCGAATGCTATCTCTCTTAGAAATGCTATATTTGCCGTAGATACATATGTAATGAGGAATTACCCTCGAAGGATGGTACTTAAAAATGCAACATGGAGGAAATCGCCTGCTACAAGTACACAAATCGCACTTATAAATAAAATAAATCCATCGATAAACCGGAACATTAATAACATGACCAAAGGCTTAGCATGGGACTTGATAACAAAATTAACACACGGTGCAAAAGTGTTCTCAAAACAGACTAAACCAACTAATTAAATTCATTCATATACGCTCACATATTATAAACATGGATTCATACGCATCCTTATATGTAAATAAAATTTCGTTCATGCAAGTTTATTATACACATTAGTTAATATATACCCCTGGATGTATTTATTCCTGTATTCTAAAATATCGAAATAATACAAAAGCCTGAATTCATCATTGTATAATTAGAAAAAAATGGAGGTTGCAAGGGTAGAAATATACTTAGCAAAGACTTATAGATATATATATATATATAGACATACGTTGATCTGCTGATATCAATATATTTTTGAAAATATATTCACGTTTTTTTATAAAAATTTAAAAGATAAAACACTAATAATTAACAAAAATTAATCATGAAATACCCTTAATTTTTTTATTATTATTCCATCGTAATTCATATAATATTATATGTACCCTTTTTAATCTTTGGCACAAAATACCGATCAACGACTAAAAATATTTAAAAAAAAATGGAAAGATTACAACAGCTTTTGCAAGGATCTGCTGGACTTGGCCTTGGAGGAGGAGCTCAAAATTCAGTTATTTTATATAACCTCTTTTTTTAAACGAAATTTGACCAATATTTCTAGGATATAATACAAATTGACAATTCTGAAACTGTATACATTTCTTCATTAGCACTTTTGAAGATGTTAAAGCATGGTAAATTAGAAATAAAGTATTTTAAATATTGAATTTTATATCTAGGACGTGCAGGAGTTCCTATGGAAGTAATGGGGTTAATGCTTGGTGAATTTGTGGATGATTATACAATTCATGTTGTAGATGTAAACAAATTATATTTAAAACCGTTTTGTAGATTATCTAATATTTCAGGTGTTTGCCATGCCACAATCAGGAACAGGGGTTTCTGTAGAAGCAGTTGATCCTGTTTTTCAGCAGAAAATGATGGAAATGCTTAAACAAACTGGTCGGTATGTATTATGTATATATATATATATATATTCTTATAGGTGATTTAGTCCAAATAATGTAGTAGGCTGGTACCATTCTCATCCAGGATTTGGTTGTTGGTTGTCATCGGTCGATATTAATACACAACAATCTTTTGAACAGCTTACTTCTCGCGCAGTTGCAGTAGTTGTGGATCCGATTCAGTCTGTTAAAGGGAAAGTGAGAAAAAAATATTTGTGTTATTTCTCTTATAATCAAGGTTGTTATCGATGCGTTTCGATTAATAAATCCATCCATGCTTATGATGGGTCAAGAGCCTAGACAAACAACTAGTAATATTGGTCATCTTAATAAGCCATCTATTCAATCTCTCATTCACGGTTTTTTGTTTTTATTTTTTTCAATTTTATAATATCTTTTAGGCGTTAATAGACATTATTATTCTATTGCTATTAATTATAGAAAAACAGCATTAGAGGAAACAATGTTGTTAAATCTTCATAAAAAGACATGGACAAGTGGTCTTGTATTAGAAGATTTTGAAATGCATGACAAAAAAAATCAGGAATCTGTAGAAAGTATGTTGAAATTATCGGAAAATTATACCAAAAGAGTGGAAGAAGAGACTCAAATGACAGCAGCTCAACTTAAAACACGGTATAGTGTTTTCACAATGAATCTAGGCATTGATTGTTTGTAGATATATTGGAAAACATGACCCACGCAAGCATTTACAAAATAAAATAGAGGCTTTAATGGGAGACAATATTACTCAGATGCTAGCAACAACTTATCACATTACTTCTATATTAAAAGACGAGAAAGAAACAGGGGCGTAGAAATGTAAATAAGTTAAAATTTTAAATTATAATTGTATTATGTTTATGAAAAAATTATATTATTCGTTTTACTTCGAAAAATCTTTTAAGAAAGTATATTTGAAAAAATATAAGACCAATTAAAACAAAGATTTGGAAAATATTCCAGTTTTGAACACGTGAATTAGTGCTTTCTGCCACATTTCTATGTGCTTTTTCCCGTGCTTTAATATATTCTTGTTCATCTCTTACATCTCTTAGAATTTCACCGAGAAATGATATCTCGCTATTAAAATCAATGACATTTTTTACACCACGTCTGTGTTTAGTATGATGAACATTAAAAAACAATTCAATATCTGAACCTGAGATATCCTAAAAACTATTAAAAACATAATTTTTTGTAAGAAAAAAAAACATTTCTAAAACAATATTTATATTTTCCATTCATATTTGCATTTAAAGAATATTCATGGAAATTTGAATGCCCAATATTAACAATTGTTTTATCTTCTGGGTTTAAAATCTGTTATTTAGTTTATTTTTGTTAAAAAAATGTAAAAGAATACATGGAAATTAACGTATAGGTTTTCATCAACACCGTTATCCCCTCCTGCTTGGTAACTGATAACTATTTGGTCTTCTTTTTCCAAGTTTTCAAAAAAACATTCTAAAATAATTGTTAAGTTCATATAGCGTTGAAAATGGTTTTACCATCAGTATTATCTTTCAATATAATACTGTATTGAAAAGAAGTAGAAAACAAAAATGAAATAAGAAGTGCTGTTTTTATTTGAAAAAAATTCATTCTCAATCTTTTAAAAATTCGTTTTGTACGAAGTTGAATGTTCCTGAAAAAAGATATTATAAGATAAATAATAAAAAATTCATTCCAACAGCAATTATTTTAATAAAAACACAATTGATACTATAAACACTCTTGATTTTTGTATTTTATCGATTTTTTTAATGATTTAGATACATACATAGATAACAATTTTGTTTTGAAACAGAAATAGTATATTTTCACAAACAGAGTTATTAAATCATTTTTATTTATATTTTTGTAATCTATTTTTACTTATTCAAATCTTTAAAGTTCATTTTTAACGACATTTTGCAATTCATAAAATTATTTAAATTCTAATATTTTTGATATTTTTAATTAAATATCATTAAAACTCTTTTATACTTTAAAAAGACAGTTTTATTTATCTTTGATCTTAAAATACTAAAAGGCAATATTTTTTAAAAAATTAAGCATAAACTTCTTTCATGTAAATGAATGAATTAGATCGGATAAAGACTTTAATTTTGAATGTTCTTGATCATGGAGATATAAAAGATACGCTTGATTTGTTTTTAGATGATCAAAAACAGCCAATTGATCAGCAAAAAATCCAAGGATGTTTAAATTCTCTTGTAAGTAAAGAGGTAATTTTATTAAAATGAAATACTTGTTTTTATTTTTATGTTAGATGGTTAAATACAAAACTATTGAAAAAGAGTATTTTTCATTAACTTTAGAGGCGGAAGAAATTATTTTGAATGGGAGTCACGAAGCAAGAGTTTTTAATGCTATTTCATTGGCAAAAGATGGGTTAACTTTAGATGAACTTAAAGTATATATTTCTTATTTTTTAGTTTTTTCTTAATAGTGATATTTCAAAGTTAACTGTGGGATCATCTTTAGAATTTGGATTAAGACAAATATTTAAAAATCAATGGGTTAAAAAAGTTAATAATAAGTTAATTAAAAATGTATGTTTTAAATTTTAAGAATATTCACAATATTAAAATATTTTAGGTTGATTCTATTGTGGATACTGTTTCTGATAATTTGAAAATAATAAAGGAAAAAGGAAATCATCCTGATATAAACGTTATTACAGATCTTCGAAAGCGTAAATTATTGGAAAAAAAGTTTATTTATGAATTGTTTTTTATCTTTGTTTATATTTGGTAGGAAAGAAATATCTTTTTCAGTAGAAAAAGGGCCCGAATTCTCTCTTACTATTTCAGATAAGATAACAGATCTTACAACAGCAATATTACAATCGTAATATTTAAATCTTACAGTAATTTTTAAACTAATTATTTTAGAAAACTATATGAATCATTAGAGTTTAAACCATATAATTTTAATGCTAAGGGAGTTACCCTTCAGACTGGATCATTACATCCACTTTTGAAAATGAAAGAGGAATTTAGGCAAATATTTTTTGAAATGGGGTATAAAAAATGTCTTTATATAATTTTCTTTATGCATCTAGGTTTGAAGAAATGGCAACTAACAAATTTGTTGAATCATGCTTTTGGAATTTTGATTCACTTTTTGTTCCTCAGCAACATCCTGCTCGAGAGACTCAAGATACATTTTATATTAAGTCACCTGATTTTTCTAAACCTATAAAAGAACAGAAATATGTTGATGCTGTTCGTCGTGTACATGAAAAAGGCGATTATGGATCTATTGGATATCGATATCCTTGGTCTATAGAAGAATCTAGAAAGCTTGTATTACGAACTCATACAACGTCGGTATCCTCTCTTACACTTTATAAGTTGGCAAATCAAGAAGGTGGGTTTAAACCTGCAAAGTATTTCTCAATAGATCGCGTTTTTCGAAATGAGGCCATTGATGCAACGCATTTAGCAGAATTTCACCAAGTTGAAGGTATTATTGCGGATTATGATTTAACTCTTGGCGATCTCATTGGTTTCATGGAAATATTTTATGGTAAAATGGGTGTAAAAAAATTAAAATTTAAACCAGCGTATAATCCGTATACTGGTATTTTTAATTGCTATATTTATTAGTATTAATTTTTAGAGCCTTCTCTTGAAATATTTTCCTATCATGAAGGATTAAAGCGATGGGTTGAAATTGGAAATAGTGGCATGTTTCGTCCAGAAGTAAATAACTTTAAATTTAGTACATAACTAATTTTTATAGATGTTGGAGCCAATGGGGTTTCCTAAAAATGTAAGGGTTCATGGTTGGGGTCTTAGTTTAGAGCGTTTAACTATGATTAAATATAATATCAATAATATTAGGGATCTTCTGGGTCATAAAGTTAGTTTAGATATAATTCAAAATAATCCTGCAGTAAGACTAGATAAAGGGATTGTTTAAATGCATTAAAATAAAAGAATTAATATAATTAAATTAGCTTTATTAAAATTGGAATTTTAATTTTTAATATTTCCATTTTTTGCCTATTTTTAGATATTTATAAAATACAAATTTTATTTATTCACACTTATTTATATTTTAATAATTATATATTTTTCTATATTTTTTGTTTTTAAATATTTAGATTTAAAAGAATAATTTTTAGTAAATTAAATGTGATTTATAATCTAAAAAATCTTTTATTATTGAATGATTAGGAACCAAAAAATTGGGAATAATTTAATCAAAAAATATATAAAATAATTTGGTTAATTTAAGTTTTTGTGTTCTTTTAAATACATATTATCCTATTAAATATTGCTTTTTAAATACATCTAAAAATATTTTATAATAATCTTTATATTTTTATATCAAATATATATTGATTTAATATATCAAGAATTTTTGAATTTAATTGTTGAAAACTATTACTTTTTTGATATTAAATACCGTTTACAAATATGTCTTTCTAGTATGAAATTCTTTTTAATTTTCATCTATATAATTACAAATTGATACCATATAATTAATTATATTATGCATTTAAATATTCTTAACATGTCTAAACATGCTCTGGAGGTTTCGGAATTCCTTCAAATATTAAACTAAAAAAAATTAAACAAATTTTAAAAATTATAAACATTCAAACCTATTTATACTTGTTTTCATAGCTGACATTTGCTCACGTTCTCTTTGTTTTTCTTGATTTAACATTTCCTCACCATGCTCTTTTAAATATTCTTGGTATTCTATATATGCTTGCTGAGCTCTTTCTCTCTGTTGATCAGTCATTAATTGAGGAGTTTGAGATGAACGTTGCTAATAAATCAGCAATAATAAATAAATAAAAGTGTATCTACCATTGATCCATTGAGTAAGAATGAAACCCATGAATTATTATTTTTATTATGTTCTTCCCATTCCTTTTTTATATTATCTTTCAACAATTTCTCTCTACGTGCCCATTCAGTAGGAATATGTTTCCCTCTATAAGATGCTATAACAGGACGAACATCTGATACTTCCATAGAAGCAATATCTAAGAAAAGAGTCAATAAAATAATTATTAAAATGATAATTAAGAACATTCTAAAAATGGAATTAATGAAATCAATTCTTTGTCATTAGGATCGCCTTTCCACGGTTCCATAGCAATTGCATTATCAGGCTGAGAGGAATAAGAATCTGGATTAGTATCAAGCATAATGATTTTATCTAAGGGCCTATTCATGTAATTTAAATCCTGCAATTATTAGATTTTTTTTATACATTTAACCTTTACCTTTACAAGTTTACCATTGACATATTTAGTAGCTTCTCTAAACAAACTTGCACTAAGTGAACTTCTATATGGATCTAATTTCTGTATAATTGGTATAGCTGTCTATTAATAATATTAAATTAAATTAATTTATTCATTATAGGAATATACTGCAGCATATTGTGTAGTGAATATAACAATTTCATAATATTGGCTAAGATAAGATAAGAAATAATCTAAGCCCGGTCTTTTTGCAATTCTCCATCCATGTTCACGAGACCATTCTGAGTGAATAAGTAGGTTATCTAGGTCAAGAACTAATGTAAATCGACGTTGATAAGGCTCAGGCAGAGGATCAGGCAGAAGCTTATCAAACGCTGGTTCATTGTAATACTGAAAAAATCAATATATTAAATATGTGAAAACATTCAACTCACGCTAAGTAAAGATGATGCACGTTGTTTTAATCTTCCAATAAAAGTAGAAGAAGTATTTTTTCCAGAACTTCCATCTTGTTTAATTTCTTCATCACTCCATCCACGTCCCATATAACATGTACTTCCAAGAATTGTTATAAGCAATCCCCATAACACATAAGATGCCATTTTTTCACGTCTTATATCCGCAGTAGACTTATATTTTTGCTTTTTTTCAGTAATGTCATTAGAAAATATATACTTTAATTTGTTTTTCATTTTTAATATTTTTAAATTAGTCATTTCTTCAGTGTTTGATTTTTCACTGTTTAAATTTATCTCCTTTGAAACATCTGTGTTAAAAGAATGTCCAATATTTAAAGGACTATTAGAAGATGTTGATTTATCTCTATAATTTAAAAATGTGTTTTGTTTAGAGCTCAAAATTAAATGATTCTTTAAAATGATAATAAAAGGCCAATTCAATTGTTTATTTAGTGCCTTAGATTGAAACGTAAGAGTACCAAAAAATCTTAAATGCATCTATATAATCTTTAATTCTTTCATATAATGTCATTTTTTTAAAAAAAAAAAAAAAACCTTTAATTTTTCAAAACTTTATTTTAACTTTCTAGGGATTAAATATGCAAAAGAAATCTATAAAAAACAGTCGATCTTTAAACTGTTCCTAAAATTAAAGATTTCTAGTAGTTTTTTTTACCAAAAAATGCAAATATATTTAGGACAATTTTTTTTAGAAATGGCGTAGTTATCGAGACAAGTTTGATTTGTTATCAAATAAAAAAAGTTTTAAAAAAACTCTAAATTAACAAATATTTTTTCAGGCTATTATAATTATATTGGGAAAAATAGAATAAATGGCCTATGAAAAAATATCAAGAATATCATCTATTTGATAATTTATTTTAAACTGTTCCATTCCGTGATTTGCTTCTACACAAGAAAAGAAGATTTGCTGAATATACGTTTTTAAATATGTTGTATGTATAGGATCTTTTTTTATAAGCTAAACAATTTGTTAATTATTTAAATAATATATTTTTAAATAAAATTACTTCCTGTCGACGAATTGTTTCTGAACTATTAGTAACACTTAAATAATTTTCATCATCATGTTTATTCCAATATATAAGAGCGCTTAGAATAGTAAGAAAATGAATTTTTATTAAGAATACTAACTCTCCCTCTTTGTTTTCTTTGATTTCACTTAAAGTTTCAGACCATATATTTATTAAATGATTTATATTTATAAGAACATAAGGATTATTAGTTATTAGTAATGCAGTAATTCCCATAACATTTAATTTTCTATATTTAGGGTTCCCAATATTATCAAACTATTGAAATTAATAATAAAATTGAAAATAGTAAATTTACTATAGAAATCCATATATTAAGAAAGTTACTGATTATTTCTTGATTATTAGGACTATTTTGTTCTATTTTAAATGAAAATTCTCCCAAAAAATCCAATATAATATGTGGATTTTGTAGAGATATTCTAGAAATAAGTGAAAAATATTGTATAACAATGGGTTTAAGTTCCTAGAAATTTTTAGTAATAAATCCAATAAAAAAAAACTACTTTATTGATCATAATAGATTCTAATATTTTAAAGATACAGCCAGACGAAACTAAAGTATTTGCATATAAATGAATAGATGTTGTTTGTAATGCAAAATCAAGTACTCTTATTATCACATGAGATGTATCAGGATGTAAATTCCCTAAAAGATTTGAAAATTTTGATAAAAATGGTAGTGAATAGTGCTGATTTTTGTTAATAAAATAAATTAAAATAAGGCCATTACTTTCATGAATTCATCTCCAGAAAGTAAAATATAGCTTTCAAAAATGCATAATATTTTTTTTAATACGTCATTTCCATAATCTAAGAAATTAATAGCTAATGGGATAAGAGATAATATTTGAAATGATGAATTTTGAGTTTCCTGAAGTAAACTATGCCATAATTCAAGAGTATCTTCAATTAAATAAATATTAGTATTCTAGAATATCAGCGGATTATTTTATTAATAATATTAAATACCAATGATGAACTAATAGAATATTGAATTAGTTGTATTATCAATGGATGATATTTTTCTGATTCTTTTTTAAGAGACTAGTAGAATTAATATATGAATTGTAAATTAAATTATATACTTTGACTAGTTTTGTTAAAGTAATAATAATAATTACTTTAAGAAGATGTCCCTCTTCAGATTGTTCCCATAAAAGTGGTAATGTATCAATAATATTTTGAGCATATGGTAAAATCTAGAAAGGTAAAAAAATATTATATTATATTATAATCAAACCTGTTGTTTTATTCTTTCTATAATTACATTAATAACTTGCAGAACTTTGAGTTTTGAATCAGAAAATTCACATTGATTTATTAAGTGTAATAAACTTTTAAATATACTTTTTAAATAAGGCAAAAGTTGTTCTTCTTCAAAACTCCATTCATCTACACATTGTTTTAAAGATACTGCTGCTGTAAGTTGAATTGCTAAATCATTTGATTCTTCATAAGCGTTTAAAAATTTTTCAAAAATTACATATATATTAGTTTGAATGTTTTTTGAAGATTCTAAAGATGTACATTGTGAAATAAGTATGAGAATTCTTCGATATATAATTTTAGAAATTCTAAATAATATTTAGTTATATAAGTATAAAAAACAAAAAAACCTTTGATTATGTATTTGGATGTCCTTTGAAAATATATTTAAAAAGATACTATCAAAATCCACAGAATCAGAGAAAAAATTAATACCTATTCCAAAAGCATTATATACAGCCTCTTTTAAAAGAAAGGTGCTTTCATCAAAAGATGCTAAATATATAAGAAATGTAAAATCTTATATTTTGAAATTATACTTGCAATAGTTTGAAATAATGATAAGAAAGGACTAGATAATATTTTGCTATATATCGAAAAGATGTCTGCCAGTAAAGATTCTGCACAAGGCTAATAATGGTAAATATATCTTTAAAGATAAATTTTATACTCTAAGATCATATTCCCATGATTGTTTTTCTTGTGATAAAAACCATTGTTCAGGATTTTCTTCCCATGTAAAAAGATCATTTGGCCTTAAAACCATATATTTGGTAATTAATATTTCTAAAATCTTTTTTAGCATTTCTGGATTAAATATATTTTTTTCTAAAATCTTATATGTTTCTTCAATTTCTTGTCTATAGTTCTCTAATTTAACTAAATAAATGAATTAAAATAAATTAAAAAAAAAGTAGGAATATTACATTCTAGTAAAAGATCCGAATTATGAAGAAATTTGATTCCATGTTTTATGAGAAGTAAACCTTGTATAACTATCTTACATATAAAATTTGTACGCTCTGTATTTTGTTCATTAAAAATATCTGCGTTTTTTTCTATAATATCTAAATAAACCATAATGAGTTCACTCGAATTTGGCATTAAAAAAATAGAAGTTAATTGTGTTGATGAAAATTCTAAGAACATTTTTCCAAAAAGGATTATATATGAATATAAAAAGGTACACATATCTCCTTTAACATACTCACCTAATCTTCAATGAATATAAAAGAAGAATTAATAGCTCAATTACATAAATTGAAATATAATTTTAAGTACATATAAGATAATTGGAAAAAAGACCTTAAATTTTCGTTTTTGTATGGATATTCAAACCCATAAATGATTAATCGTCTAAGAATTTTAAAACATAAATGGCTTATTTGTAAAATAGCAAAAATATCTGTTTCTAAAGCATTTGATTGAAACATATGAATCCATTGATCAGTATAATTTTTAAATGCTCCGTATATAAATTCAAACAATTCCGGAGCTATCTATCAATTTCATAGGTCATTATTAAATAAAAAATAGACTCATATACTTGTTGAAAATTACGTCTTGCTTTTACAAGCCGACTTGCACAAAGGTTTTTAACAATTTGATAAAGCGTATATAAATGTCGATGTAAAAGCATACATGAATCTGATGCATGAGAAGTTGAATTTTTTATTATAAAAAAAAGTTCTTGAAAAAGATGTGGCCTAATAATAAATCAGTTAACTTTCTTAAATCATTAACTTTACCAATCATGAGGGAAATCTAATCGAGCAATTCTTGCTGCTACGAGAGAATTTTGAACTGCTAAAAGATGATTTTTATCTTCTGAACCTTGTAATATACGTTTTCTAATTTTTTCTTTCTTTTCAAAAGATATTGAGCTACTTCATATAAATATATATAGATCTTATTTATACATAGATTATTTACTTTTTTGCACTTTTTCGCCAATATTTATCAATTCCATTTTTAAAATAAATAATACTTATCCATCTAACATTAACTGGAAATTCTTTGTTTAAAAAAATATCCTAAGGTAAATATTTACTTTTTATTTTATATAATTATCCAGTTTCAAACTCACTTGAAGTGTCAAATAAAATTCTGGCACTGTTTCCCAAGATTTAAGTTTTTCTTCTGATAATTTAATCAAAGAAGCATCTTGAGAAACTGAATCATAAAGTGCCTGAAGTATTTCTTTGTTCATTCGTTTCAGTTTTCTAATTTTATTAAAAAACTTGCATTTTGATGGGCTGATTAAAAGTTAATCTCGATATTCAGACTGATAGTTGAAGCACGTGAGATTGAATAAATGAAAATTAATATGAAATGTATAAAATAAATTAAGAATGATTTTATATAAATTATTTGGAAAGTGTTTACTTTATTGTATTTTTTTTATCTCTAGATAATTAATTTTTATTTAATATCTATAATAAATATTAATATTATTGTTTTATAATATAATAATAAGATATTTTTTATAAAAAAGATAATCTAATCACCTATATTCAAATGTTTTATTATATAACTTATTAAAACATTTTTGTTAATATATCTTAATTAAACTAATATTTTATTAATAAAATATAATAAACCATAAAAATAAAAAAAGGTCAAACTAAATTATAGATTTAAATTTATAAAATTCATATATAATCTATCCTTATTTCTTTGAAATAAAAATCTTCATAATTTTTACTCCTTTGCCCATTAAAATTTATTAATGATATACATATATAATAAACTTTTAATCAACCACTTTATTAAAATCTTTAAATAATCTATATTTTTTTTAGGAATATTCAATTATTATTTAATTAAAAAATTAATGTCCGTGCAAACAATGATATAACGTGCACTTTTGAACTAAAACTTTAGGATAATATTAAATTTTAAAATATCAAAAAAATTAAAAAGGAATATTCTTAAAATCTTTGAAAACAAAGGACTCTTTTTACATTTAAGCAGTTTAAGTTTAAGAATTCTAATATTTTTTTAAAAAAATTAACTATACCTTTAAAATATTGAAAATAACTACTTATGATTGGGGTAAATAAACTTATAAACTAAGGTTTAAGACTTTTAGAATTAATCTCTAACTTTATGAATATTTAGGTATTTAAGATATTAATTCGTTCTGGCAAGAAAATTCAAAATTTATTTAAACATTTACCACTACCTGATTGTCAAAATTTAAAAAAAACTACTTATAATGGTTCAGAAATACAAAAAAAAACGAAGAAAAACATAAAGAGCATAGGGAATAACAAATGTGAAATGGCTGGTCCATGTTCAATTAATGAAAATTCAAATGCTCAAAAATATCTTCCCAAATATTCAGGTCTTGAGAAATATACATTAATTGAAAAAATGGGAGAGTAAGATATTATTTTAATTTGTAAATATATATATTTATGTGTTTAGTGGTGCATATAGCGATGTTTACAAGGCTATTTGTAATGATTCTAAAGAATATGTAGCAATTAAAGTGATACGTAAATATAAACTTAATTATTTGCAAGTAAGTAGCTTTTTCTTTAATTAAGATTTGAATTACAATATATTTATAAAAAAATTAGAAAGCAAATGTTTTTAAAGAAATTCGAATTATGCAAGATGTTGATCATCCAAATATTGTTCGTTTTCTTAGTTTTTTAGAAAATGATGATTATTATTTTCTTATTCTTGAACTCCTCGAAGGAGGCGAAATTTTTCATCAAATTGTTCGACTTACATACCTATCAGAAGATCTTTCTAGACATATTATTCTACAAGTTGCTCATGCTATACGCTATCTTCATGAAAAAAAAGGAATTGTTCATCGAGATATTAAACCAGAGAATATTCTTTTTAGACCAATTCCATTTATCCCTAGCAAATCCCCTAAGATAAGGACAGGAGAAAGTACTAATAAACAAGATGAAGGTATATTTATTAAAGGTATTGGTGCTGGTGGTATAGGGCATGTTAAAATCGCAGATTTTGGACTTAGTAAAGTTATTTGGGATAAACAAACAATGACTCCTTGTGGCACTATTAGTTATACTGCTCCTGAAATTTTAAAAGATCAAAAATATTCTAAATGTGTTGATATGTGGGCTTTAGGTTGCGTTCTTTATACGCTTCTTTGTGGGTTTCCACCATTTTATGATGAAAACATTCAAGTTCTCTCAAGAAAAGTTGCTCAAGGTGAATATTCTTTTTTAAGTCCTTGGTGGGATGAAATTAGCAAAAGTTCTCAAGATCTTATTAGTAATCTTTTAAGAGTAGATCCCAGAGAGCGATATACCATTGACCAGGTAATAAAAATAAATTATCTAGCTTTATAAAATAAATTTTTGCTAGTTTTTAAATCATCCGTGGATCCTAGAATCCAATAAAGAGACGCAATTTACACATGACATGTCTTGTATTTCTAGTACTCTAACTACAGATTCTACTATTTCTTTAAAATCTAAACTCAAAACTCCTTTTGCGTTTAAAGGATCTCGAAAGGATTTTGGGTAAATATATTCTTACTTTAATCTCTATTTAATAATATTTAAGATCTCTGAATATTATTCCTCTACGTAAAGCATTTGATATTTCATATATGGTTCAACGTATGAAAGAAGAAAATGCATTTCATATGCCTATGATATTAAATAATAATTTTGAAAATACTGAGAAAATCAACTATTTTATTAAAGAAGCATTGCAAAAAAATATGCTTTCAAAGGCATTTAAAAAAGACTTTTATTCCGAAAAGAAGAATTCAAAGAATATATATATAAATCATAAAGAGGAATATGATACATTTACATATCCTGATTATTTTTCACTCACTCAATCATGTACTGATCATTCTTTACAAAAATCTCATGAATCTCAATTTGAATTATCTTTAGAAAAATCTTCTCTCTTATGTCGCAGAAAAGCTCTTATTGCTGTCGATATTTAAATTTTTATTTAAATAATACTTTTTTTTGATTATTTCATTGATAATCATGTAGTGTATAATATAAATAAATATTTAGATGCTGGTCATCTATTATTTTATAAACATATATAATATGTTTTCTTTATTACATTTTTACTTACTTGATTATACTTATATTTTTTAAAATATCTCGAAAGTATAACTTAAGCTAGCTCATAATGTTTTTTCTTTATAAGATTCATTATTGATCAAAAACTGTGCAAAAATACATAAAAAAACAACAATGTCTGATAAGAAAGAAGATTTTATGTCTCTTTTTGATTCAATTGATAAAATTGATTCAAAAAATCCACCTCAGGATTTTCCAATAGAAAATATTCAAGATGAAAAGGCTGTTTTTGAATTTTTAGATGATATTGTTAAAAAAAAGCCTCTTGAAGAACAGGAAAATAAATTGTCAGATAAAAAGAATGTAAAAGAAAATGTAGAAGAAAATATTTTACATGAAAAATCACCAAAAACAAGTCTAGTTGATAAAACTTTAGGAAAAAAGATTGAAAAAACATGGTTTGAAGGGATTCTGGATAACACTTCATTCTTTTTTAAACAAGCTGAAGAAAAAGTAAAGCAATTTCAACATTTAGAAGGAAAAAAAATTGAAGAAAAAGTACGCAATATAGTGGATACTGATACATTAGGAAAATTTGGTATAAAAAAATAGAAACTTTATATGTCTTATCATGTATCTAGGAAACCAATTTCGATCAAATGCTATTCCTACTTTGTCTTCTACATTTAATTATATGCTAAATGTAGTTGCACCACCTATCTCATTACATGAAATATTAGAAATTGAAATATATCATAATCTAGTATTCTTTCCAAAATTAGATCAAATGGTGTATTCAATATTTGATGAGGTAAATATATTTTAAAGATCTATTCTATAATTTATATGTTTTTTAAGATTATATCACATATAGAAAATGAAGATGTTGTTATACAGAAAGGAAAGAAAAATATCTTGAGAACAGAACCTATGAAAGAATTTCGTATATTTGAAGAATATGAGGCTGCAATTGACTCGGCAAAGGTAAAAAATTTAAAATCATAGAAATATTATAAAATCAATCACTAGGAGCATATCATTCCTTTTTTGGGTTTAGAAAAAAAAAGAACAGAATCTTCCAATTCCTTAACAATATATACATCAATTTATATATCTATTCAGGCTTATTCATTTAATTTAAAAGATATGTCATCAAACAATAAGGAAAAAAACAAGAATGAAAAAATGTTTTCATTCGTGATATACTTAAATGATCCTTATAATGAGCTTGAATTAAATACACAAAGCCAAGCGTTACCAATTGAATGGCTTTATCAATTAAATAATATAAATATGAATCCTAAATTGTCTGTTACCAATTTAAATTTAATAACTGAACAAATTGAAAAAACATTACAACTTTCTATTGGAGTTATTGCACAGTATGTTTATTTTTTGATAGTATTTTAAAAATTCATATTAATTATTTTATAGACTTTATATAGAAAAACGTGATAATAAAAGCAATTCTACTTAAAATAAACATGTTTCAACAAATTAATATCAATTCATTACGGAAAACTTAAATTACGAGTTTTATATTGCTTTATTTAACCTGTATTTTTTTTCTAAATGTTTTTTTTTAAAAAAAACTTTATTTCAACTTTCTAACATTATCTATCAAATATACGTATATGAATAGATAAAAAATTATAAATACAGTTATTAAAGAAAAGAATAAAACATAATACTTGAATATTTCATAATTAAAAAATCTTATAAAATAATTCAAATTTTTACTAGTAAGAATAATTAATTATACTATTTTTGACTATACTATTAACGGCTTTTCTTTTTATACTCAGAAATCAACTAACATGTAAATAGTAATTTTATAAAAACAATTTAATATTTTATGTAGTTTATATTTAAAATTTATTTTTCTATGAAATTACTCTTTACCAAGAAATTAATACAATTTTAAAACAGTTTTTTTTTTTTTAAAAAAGTGACCCACTCCAACATATATTTTAAACAGTTCCAAAAATCGACAACAATAATCAAAAAACAAAATTCCTGAATAATTATTTATGGGAATCAATCATACTTTCATGTAATTTAATTTAGAACTAATCCCAGAATGAGCTTTATTCATTATAAAACATAAAATACTCACTTGTTTACATACTTATTTCTAAACAGTCGCCTTACAAATGATTTTATGCCTCTATACTTTAATAAAGAAAACAAAAATGATAAAATAACAATAAAATCACATATATATATACTCCACCAAATTTGATTTATAACAAACGGGTATAAACAATAGGAAAATTCCCATTCTTTCATTTATGTTAAAACAGATCAAAACTATAGATTAATACTTACTATCACTAGCTTCGTTTATTTTAGCACTGAAAACGCCAGAATAACCTCCATACTGTCCCATCATACTACGAACTGTAATCTCACGTATGCCTTCTTTTTCATTATTAAACCTTTTCACAATCCACATTCCCTGATCATCAAGCATATGAATACAATCACAACCTTCATGATCATGTCCTGTTATAATAGCGCCGTTATATATATGATTAAAAAGTCTTGTAAGAACTAAATTGCTTGAATTTTCGGAAAGATGATTTTGTTCTTTTATAGTCTTATCTTTCTCATAATACTTAACGTAAGGAGGATCCTTGCACAATCCTTTATGCTTATACAGAGGCAAATGCGTAAGTAAAATTGTCGGTATCTGCTCTTTTCCCATTTTATCTAAAAAAACAAGTGTTTCCTGCCGTATAGACTATACAGCTATCAATATCAAAAATGTAAAAACTAAACCAAAAAACTATTGAAACAACGAACCTTGTCATATACCGGCTCATCAATACTCAAAGTATTAAGGATAACAATACGTAGCCGTCTAGGCTTCCCCCGAATCATAGTTTCAAAATAATATGCATCATTCACCCTTCCAAATGCACGTTCCCAACGATTAACTCTTTTTCTTGTCATTTCCCCTGAATATCCAATATCATGGTTCCCTGAGACATTAAAAACACCTAAATACGGCTGTCTCTATAATATTTAAAATATTTGCATATCATTCATCTGCTATTACTCTCATAAAGATTTTATTCAATCTATAAACCCTTTTCCTATGTTCTTCGTCTGATATCCACTGACTAGACATCAAATCTCCCAAAATTACAAGATGTGTTGGTCGAGGAAACAATAAAGTCGACATTGCCCATTGAATATGAGAAAGATAAATATCATTGCCCCATAAATCAATATAACCTACAGAATCAAGCCGCTATTTGTGCAAAAAAACACCTTTTCGTACCCCTTAGTCCTTTATTTAAGATTTTGGCATCACCCTCTATTTGAGGATCTGCAAACGTTAAAAGCCTAAATGGAGCCACAGAAAAAAGACGTTTAAAAGGAAAACATCCTAAAATAAGAGGGTATGTATATATATATATAGTTGATAAAGCAGAACAAAAAATAAAGAAAAATTTAAAATAACGTAATATTTTAATTTTCATGAAGTTGACACGTATATCAACGTATCGCAAACATAAAATGAAAAACAGGTAAATTCATAATATACTCATTTTTACACGGAAAAGCCTTTTTTGATTAACAAATATCAGTTAGTGCTGTATTCTTCAATGCTTTTTTCCTGGAATATATTATGTTTTCTCAAAATGCGGGAAAAAACGACAAGAAATATATGATTCCAGAGGAAATTCTAAATGTAGAGATATCTATGGTTCCTGACGAATCTATGGAGCATGATTTGGATTTAAAGACATCATTTATGGTGTGAAGTTATCTTATTTATATTTTTTTATTTCTAAAGGACATACAATCGTAGACTGATAATGAGCACATGCTAAACGATACCGTTATTCTTGTCGTCGATACAAATGTATCTATACCACAAATACTTGACTCTGCTAACCCTTTTTTTTAAAGTTCATAATTTCACACTTATCTCTTATTTCTGATCTAAGCATACATTGCAAAGCACACAATTACATTATTTTGTTTCCTTGGGCCACTATTCAGGAACTAGACGGGCTAAAGTCAGCTGAAAACACTTATTCATCTCTCAGGGAAAAGGACAGGACTTCTTCTGTACGAAAGGCAATCAATTTTATTTATCATTCTTTGTCACAAAAGGAAAATTCAATCAGAGGTCAAAAAATGTCTGAAGTAATAGATGCTTCGCTGTTAGGAGACGACTCTATCCTCGACTGTTGTAGGTATGTGCACGGGTCCCACTATCCATGCTTACTCCTAAAGATATTGGCTTGAAAAACGTCTTTTAACGACCTTTTTGCTGTCCAACGATAAAAACCTCGCCATCAAAGCAATGATCCACGGTACTCTCCTTGCCTCGACTTCCTTGCCTTTCTAAACTTGATGTCATCAGGAATCCATGCTATTTCTTACGAACCCGGTATGCATGCGGGCTCTCTTATGCTCAAAATATCTCAAATCCTCAATCAGACTTTCAACCAGTCTTCTCACTGGCCCTGTACTCTTAGTACTCCTGATGCTCCTCCCACTGAGTCCCTTGCTACTGACATGGACATTGATTCTCCTCCATTTCAGGCACAGACATTTCAGGCAGACATACCCAACATACCTGATACACGCTTCTCTTCTTCACTCGACCTATTAACACACAATGTACATTCTTTCGAAACAGATACACTCGAAACGCACACAGATGAGCCAAACACACTTGAGCCAAACACTGATCAACTTACTGATCAACCAGATATTTTCAAGACAGATGCCTCTAATCCAGACATACTTATTCCACATGTCCCAGACATTCTCTGCCGTCCTGGCTCGCCCCTTCCGCCTGCACTTCGTCCTTTCCTTGCCTCTTTCCTCAACTCTGCCGTTTCCTCTTTTCTTACTGCTGTACCTCTTAAAATACACATTGTCAACGCTCTCGGCTCCGACTCTGCTGAATATCTTCTTCGTACCACTTCGTTTCCTCCTACTTCGCTCGACAGCTTTGTCCACCTCATTCGCTCTTTCTGGTCCACTGTCTTCAAGCCTCTCTTCAACAGACATTCCCTGTACACTTCCGGTAAGATTCCTCACTCGTTTTTTTTCCATTCCTCACTCGATTCTCTCCATTTTCTCATTAATTCTTTGTCAATTCTTCATCAACCCCTTTCAATTCCTCCTAATTCACCACTAATCCTTCCAATCTCCTCGCTAATCATCTACAACTTCTCTATCATTACTACCATTGCTTACTACATAAAAGACTACACAAAAATACACGGAAGTTCCCACGGGAAAGCCCACACACTGCCCCCTCTCGAAGCTGTCGCTACCATCGCCACCACCCACCGCCGCTGGTCCCGCTGGGCCGTTCTCGGCATCGGTATCGGCCCCTCCTCCCCCGACGATCTCCGCACCTGGACCGGTCACCTTGCCGCCCTTTGGGCGCTTCTTGCTGCTCCTGACGCCGCTGCTGTAGCTACCCAGCGTCGCACCGCTGCTCTCTGGCTCTCCCGCCTCGCCGCTCTCTAACATGCATCTATGCCTCAATCTCCGCCACCGCCCAAAGCCCACAAGCGCCCTCCCACCCTCCCAGTGTTTCAAACACTCTATTACTACACCTCCAATGCTCCAGCAGGCTCTACTGGCTCATCTGAGCTTAATGTTCCAACACTGCTCATTTCATCGTTGTCTGTGTCTTCTGGCACTCCTTCTGCAATTTCCTTGGTTGCATATCGTGTTACATAGTCCCGGACCTTCATTTCATATGTTTTTGGCTCCCGCATGAGCAATGCAGCTGCTTCTCCATTGAGAGGATCACACGGGTTTGGATACCGCAGCAACTGTGGCAGAAACACCTCAAAGATGTTGATCATGTCTGCAGCATCAGTAGTGTGCTTCTGTGTCTCTGTATATACCAAACATTGGGGACCACGTCTGATTAATGACATCTAAACACACAGATCCGCTTCTGCTGCTGTCAGCACAAACAGACAGAGTGTATACATACAGTTCATCAATATTTGGGTGAAAAATTCGGTTCATAAAGCCAATCGACTGTGCCATGAGCCGTCAATTGTCTGCACAAGTCTGCAGTGTACTTACCGGCGATTTGTATGGGTATTGATCGGGGAGCTCGACATGAACCTTCCAAATACCGCCTGTAAAGGGAGCTGCCGTCAGCACAGCTATGGAGCATATACGTACTTTCTTCTGGACCGCGGAATTGCACATAAAACTCCTGCCTATAGAGGTTAGTAAGTTAAAAACTCCAAAAAAATGATAAGATGATATTAAGATGGAGTTAAGATGACGTTAAAATGATAACAAGTGTTAAGAAAGAGTTAAAAAGAGTTAAGAAAGTGTTAAGAAAGTGTTAAGAGAGATTAAGAAGGATATTAGAAAAGTTAGAAAGATATTAAGACGATGTTAAGATGATATTAAGAGATGTTAGAAAGGTGTTAAGAAAAAGTAAAAAAAGACAAAAGTGAGGTAAAAGGACTCAGAGAAGACCTGATAGAGAACATACATGTTGTCGTTGACGAGCGTTACCTCGTAATCGCTCATAAGGAGCCGCATGACGTCGGTCTCGATGCGGCGGCGTGGAGAGCTCATCGTCGGAGAGAATGGGGGGCGGCGGGCTTTAAGGGGCGCGGGGGGCGCAAGCATAAAGAGAGCATTAGAGAACAAAAGACGGCATAGAAAAAAGAAGAGGGCTAATAAGAGAAAAAGGTGGATATAAGGGCGCATATAGTGCGTATAATGTGCATAAAATGTATATATGAAGCATATTCAGCGCATATAATGCGTATATAATGCACATATACACGCAAAATGCATAAACCGCATATATAGTGTATACGGTGTATACGGTATATGCGATATATACTATAATAAGTGTGTGTAGCACAGCAATGCGTAGTATGAATATATGTAATAAACAGCATATATAGTGAAAATATAACGCATACAATACGCATATAATATGTATATATAGTAAGAATATAGGATATAATAGGCATATAAGGAATATAATGAGGATATAGGAGATATAGTGTGCATATATACTGTGTTACTAATATATAGTGTCTATAATGTATACACAGCTATATATTCAGTATGTATAGACTATGTATTATATGCCCTACTGTCTGACCAACACACATGTAGGGTCATAGCACGGGTTTATGCATTCTAGACTATACGTGCATATGTATATACTGTATACATGTTGCATTGCACGCTGTATTGCACTATACATTATACAGCACTTGCATACTGCACGTATGCATCTATATGCATATGCATGCCACTGCGTGCCAGTGGGAGTCTGTGCGTATATATATATATATGTATGTATATCTGTATATATCTGTATATATGTATATATGCACAGTGCGTACATACAGCGTGCGTCTGATGCATACAGTGCACTGTCTGTCAGCGGTCCGCTGTAGGTGTGTATGCGGTGTGTATGCACTGTATATGTATAGTGTATGCGTTATATTTGCTCTATACACTGTTATACACAAATTAGGCTGTATGCACAGACATACATGCTGCTTTACCTGTATACAGTGTACACGCTCATATATACGTATATAGACATATCCACGCGTATCCATACTACCCACACTACTCACATTGCATACTATACGCTCTGCATACATTAGAATATCGAGTAATGTATAGTGTGTGCTGTATACATGTAACATATACGTTGCTAATACATATGCATTACTGTATGTGTATTGTATACACACATATGCTGTATATTATAGCATCGCATGTACTGCATATATATAATATATATAGTGTATGCGTAGTATATGTATATTATGACGTGTTATATGCGTGTTATATTCGCGTTATATGCACGTTATATACGCGGTGTCCACGTGACCCACTGTGCATGCTCGTTGATGGACACCGAATGCCGTTTCTGGCTGTTTTGGATTTCACCAGACCTAACAACTCATGAAGAGCAACAAGTACACCTACAAACAGTCAAAGCTGCACTGATTACTCACTGGCAGTGTTGCAGCAATGAGTATATATGGTACGATGCAGCAGGACCAACGCTTATGCTGCGTGAGGCGCCCGCGCATATATACGGGCGAATATACTGCGGAGAAGCAGTGGAGGATGAGTGGTATATGGTTGCAGTTCTGCGTGAAATATCACAGACATTTCCGGCTCTCTATATAAGGTTGGTTGCTAAGCCGCGGCAGTAAGCATAGTTGCACAGCATATAATACGCATATACAACGCATATAATACGCATACAATGCACATATAACACGCATATAACACACATATAATACATATGTAATGCATATATGTTGCATACATAGCATAAACATAGAATATATGGCATATAGAGTATAAGCACGCTATAAGTATACTATAAGCAGTGTAAGCACTGTATAAGTGGTATATACATAATAAATATACAGGAAATATACACAGTATACACAGTAAAGTATAAGCAGTAGGTATATGCAGTAAATGGAAATGACATGCCGAAGACAGCGGCAAAACACCAGTTAAGACAAAATTAAAACTGACAAAATAGAGTTACTGATGGTGATGGTGAATTTTTACTAATTGAGGGCGCAAAGGCGCTTCCGCGCTGGTTGGACACAGGGAGTTCAGGATATCGGGTGAGTGGAAAGAATTACACAGGCACTGGGACAGACAGAAACACTGGAAAGATATAATTGATATTTATATATAGGAAATGTGTGGGGAATACTTAGAAGAAGTACAGAATATATGTCCATAGACAAAAAGCGGTTGGAAGAAATGTAATAGGTTTAACAAAAATTTGAGCAGTTAATAGATGTTTAAAAGACTTGATAAAAGTGCAAAGCATGTAGAAAAAGGGTTAAACACTTAGAAGGAGTATCATATGTTTAACAAGTATAAAATGTTTAAAAAAGGTCTTAGACGTCTGTTAAACGTTTAACAGGCGTTTAACAGATGTTTTACAATAGTGTAAAATACATAGTAGAAATATTGGGTGTTTAAAAGAAATATAAAGCATGGAAGAAAGCTAATGCATGGTTATTGGGAGTGTTATGCATTTGTTAGGAACATTAAATGTTTAACAGAAGCATTAAATGTTTAACAAGAGTGCAGAATAGTTAAAAGAGATGTTAGGTGGATAGAATATGAAATGTTAGAGGTATAAGGTACATAAAAGAAGCGTATAGTCTCCAGTGAATGCATATAATATTTAAAAGAAGCACAAAGTGCATAGAAGAAGTGCCTGAAAAGTGTGTTATTTAATTTACTAAGCAAACAAAGGTATGGATCAATCAGGGCCAACTAAAAATTATTCCTGCTAAAGAGCTGGCTGAAGGGCGGTCTAGAGCGGAGATCCGGGGTTTAAAGCTTGATGAGGCACTGTTTTTCCTTCGAAATACATCGGAGGATTTGTTATACGATCAGAAACTTGAAAAGTGTGCGTTTTGGAGGATTGAAGGGTACGTTGTGATTAAAAGAGCACTTCCAAGTGCATGTAATGCCTTTGTAGTGAAAATAATGTTTTCACTTTAAAAGAAGCGTTTTGATAGCACTTTTAAAGTACAAATATTGTTTTTAGAGTATAAGTAATATTTTTAAGATGCTAAAAAAGGAAAGATAGTACTTTTAGAATAAAAATAGTGCTTATAGGATTTGACTAGTCAGTGCTTTTGAGTGTAGGGATAGGCTAATGGATCTTTGGTATAGATACCAAGAAAAAATGAAAAAAAGTCTACATAGGACACGAGTAATCGTTCCCCGGCCAGTTGCCCACTTGCTACATGTAGCACCAAACCTTATAGCAGCAGCAACACAGGAATTTTATACACGAGACCCGGTTTCACTTAAAGCATGTGAGAAAATGAATATGTTTTTCCCGAAAGACATGGTTTCAGTTGTGGTTAGAACAACAAAGACCCTACATGCACAATTGAAAGGCCAAATGTTCCACAAACATCCTTTATTTAACCTGCCAATGCCTGGATCTTTAAATTATGAGGAAGCGATAATGGGTATGAAGATCACCTGTGGATTTGAGATGTTGTGTGCAAAAGGGTCTCCAAAACACCCTGTGGTACGTGAGATTTTATAATAGACTAGTTTTTATTTTGTTTGATAGTATGATATAGAGAAGGATCCAAATTGGACATCTTTTCTCAAGAAATTGGAACTAAGTGGGTATTTTGAGGATGAAAAAGAGGGATCTGCAAAGTACAGATTGTTGAAAGATCATGCAATTGAGTGTTTTTTAAAATCAAAACCATCAGAATCTATTGTTGAAACGATAAACGATCCTTTATCACAGATATCAGATATTCTAAAACAGGTACTTCCAAGTGATGAAGATATTTCCAAATGGCCAGATAGATGTGATAATGATGACTTTTTGAACGTTAGCCCTGATGAATTGGATGAATTAATGCGTTCGAGGACAGCATTTTTTTCAGACAAAGATGTAGCGAAAAAGATACAAGAACCTTTATCTGACAATACACTTGAATCAGTAGTAAAAAAGTTCGAAAGCTTTGTGAGTAATGAAGAGGCAGGTCCAGATGGAGTTGATCCTGAAAGGTAGGTTTTTTATTTATAAAATAAAAATACAGTTAATATAATTAAAGCGATTTCTTTAGTGATACAGCTACTAATAGTGATATAAGCTTTAATGAAGAAGAGTTTATAAGGCTTATGAAAGAGACGCTAGGTAAGAATATAGAATGTATTTTTTAATAATTCTTTTCTAAGTGTTCTCATTTTACAGATATATCCAATGAACATTTGATAGATGTCAAAAATCATCCAACATCAGAGAAACTAGCGTCAAATCACAAAACGCTAAGTGACTCGATACCAAATGAACCTGTTATTCGAGATTTTATGGATGCCATGGACGCAGAATTATCGTCTACAACTCTTAAAGATTCCTTTTCAAAATTTTCGACTGATACACCTTGTTCTGTGGAAGAAAACGAAAATGCGAATATACAATATAATCTTCTTAAAAACCTCTATGAGAGTGCTCATGGACAACATGGCACCCCTGGTCCGGCCGATACTTTACTTAAAAGTATGCATCTTTCTTTACCATCTGATCCATCAATATCTCATTCATCATAAAATCAATTTTTTTGGTTTTTACAGGAGAAACAACCATATTTATTTTTGAAATTTTAAAACAATGCATTTTTGATGTACACTTTATACAGTAGTATTTATTTTTTGGTAAAAAGGGTAATAACATATTTTTTTACATGTGATATAAAATATCTATAACAGATAAACTTTATCTAACAAAGCACACTAAAAACATAAAAATATAATACAAGGTCTTTGAGTTTTTCTAAATCTTGATACATTCATTTTTACTTTTATTCAACACTTACTTCTATATTAACCAAAGGTTTTCTCTATCTTAAACCTACTTGCGTAAATAAACCAAATACGTATTTCAATAGATTTTAAAAAATATGTAATATTTTTTTTACTCAACTTTATTTTTTTTTACTAATATTTTTTACTAAAATTATTCATTCTAAGCGAGATCGATCTTAAAAGGCATTTTTTTTAAAAAAAAAATTCTACACGGCAGCTTTATTTATTAATAATTATCTACAAAACATATGTTGCCAGTTGTGGATATGGTTGAACAAGTTTCAGTAGTCAAAGAAACGCCATCACTGAAGATATTAACAGAGTTGTTGCATAAGTTGAACGTTTCACTTGAAGAAACGGAAAAAAAAGAGGTAGTTGATAATAAAGAATCTTCAGTTGAGGAAAAAGGAGATTCGGATATATATGGACGAGCATTTTGTATTTTAACGGAAAAGATTAAAACAAAAGATGCTGGAGTACGAGAACAAGCATTAAAAGCCATATCATCAATATTTTCTAAGAAAATTAACCCCGGACTTGAGCCATATCTTGTTCAACTTTTATCGGTGCTTTTAACACAGATTGGAGTAGACAAAATAGCAACAGTACGGGCAGAAGCTATTGCTGTGAGTGAAAATATTGTTAAAGAAGTGAATCCCTATGCAGTTAAAGCGGTTCTTCCGCCGATTATTAAGTCGATTCAAGTATCTGGAAAATTGGCGGAAAAAATGTGTGCATTCCGTATGCTTGATATACTCGTTAAAAGAGCACCATGTCAAATGTCGTATCGGTTACCAGAGTTGATTCCTATTTTATCAGAGTCTATGTGGGATGCACGGGTAGATGTTAAAAATCAAGCACGAAAAACGATGACGGAAGTATGCTCACTTATATCTAATCCGGATATTGAGCGCTTTATTCCTATACTCATTGATTGTATTGCTGAACCGGAAAAAGTCCCAGAAACAATTCATACTCTTGGAGCTACGACTTTTGTTCAGGAAGTGCATGCATCAACGTTATCTATTATGGTTCCATTATTAGCAAGAGGTTTAAATGAGCGTGCAACTGCTATTAAGCGCAAATCCGCAGTTATCATTGATAATATGTGTAAACTTGTTGAAGATCCTCATATTATCGCTCCCTTTTTACCTAAATTGATGCCAATACTTGAAAATGTTAAGGAAACTATTGGTGATCCGGAATGTAGAGCAGTTACTAATCGTGCTTTGGCCACATTGATTCGAGTTGGAAATGTTAAGGATGGAAAAGTATCCGAAGTTCCAACACTAGGAGAGCCAGAAACTTGTTTGGAAACACTTCACTCTATTCTTAAAAAGCAGGAGTTAATAACAACATCTGATATTTATTTGAATTATATTTCTTGTATCGCATCTCAATTGATTAACGAAAAAAACAATGAGGTTGTCGATTGGAATTCAAACGTTCTTCCATATTTGCATCATATTGTTATCGACGCGGATGTTAATTCTATTGTTGACCATTTTAGAAAACGAGCTATTTCATGTTTTGATAGTTCATTAAATGAAGTGGAAGAAGAAGAGGGTGATGATTTGTGTAATTGTGAGTTTTCTCTCGCATATGGTGCAAAAATTCTTTTAAACAGAACGTTTTTAAACCTCAAACGTGGTCGCAGATATGGTTTATGTGGTCCTAATGGCTCGGGAAAATCAACTCTTCTTCGTGCTATTTCGAATGGTCAAGTAGAAGGATTTCCTATGGAATTGAAAACTGTATACGTCGAACATGATATTGATGACACAGAATCAGTAACTTCTGTTCTTGATTTTATAGCAAATGATCCATTAGTTACAGTCAACAATAAACAAGATGCAATAGATTCCCTTTTAAAACATTCCTTTACAGAGGATATGCTTTCAATGCCTATTTCTAGCCTTTCAGGTGGTTGGAAAATGAAATTGGCATTAGTTCGTGCTATGCTTCAGAAAGTAGATATTTTATTATTAGATGAACCTACAAATCATTTAGATGTAAAAAATGTTGCTTGGCTTGAAAGTTTTTTGATTTCACAAAGTCAAATTACTAGCATTATAGTTTCGCACGATTCTGGTTTCTTGGATAATGTTGTTCAAAGTATTATTCACTACGAACATTTTAAACTTAAAAAATATGTAGGCAATATGAGTAAATTTGTTTCTATGGTTCCTGCTGCTCGATCTTATCAAGATATTTCTCAATCTGAGCTTGAATTTACTTTTCCAGAACCAGGTTATTTGGAAGGCGTTAAGACTAAACAGCGTGCTATTTGTCGTATGCGGGATATAGAATTTCAATATGAAGGAACTAGTGCTCCTCAAATTGTAGATATTTCGCTTCAAGTTTCCTTATCATCACGTATTGCTGTTATAGGGCCTAATGGTGCAGGGAAATCTACATTAATTAAAGTTCTTTGCGGTGAACTTATTCCGCAAAAAGGTGAAGTTTGGTGTCATCCTAATCTTCGGATTGCATATGTTGCTCAAGCTGCATTCACCCATCTTGGTTCTCATGAAAATAAAACACCATCTGAATATATTCAGTGGAGGTATCGTACAGGCGAAGATTCGGAAACTATAGATAAAGCTTCTCGGCAAATAACTGAAGCTGATGAAATCCTTATGGACAAAATTTTTAAAATTAATGGGACTAGTAGAAAAATTAAAGAAATCCTTTCTCGAAGAAAACTTAAAAATACGTATGAATATGAGTGCTCTTTCCTTCTTGGAGAAAATATTGGGCAAAAAAATGAACGATGGGTACCATTAAACAGTACAGACAATGCTTGGTTACCTCGGAACGAGTTACTAGAATCACATTCTAAAATGCTTGCTGAAATCGATTTAAAAGAAGCTTTAAAATCAGGGAACTTCCGTCCTTTGGTTCGTAAAGAAATTGAAAAACACTGTGAAAATTTTGGCCTTGATGCGGAACTTGTTACACACTCAAGAATCAAGGGTTTATCAGGAGGTCAGAAAGTCAAATTAGTTCTTGCTGCAGGGTCATGGTTAAAGCCTCATATTATTGTTTTAGATGAGCCTACAAATTATCTCGATAGGGATTCTTTAGGTGCTCTTTCAAAAGCTCTTAAGAAATTTGAAGGTGGTGTTGTTATTATTACACATTCTTCTGAATTTACAAAGAATCTTACTGAAGAAGTTTGGAGTGTACAAAATAGACGAATGACTCCATCTGGGCATAATTGGGTCCAAGGTCAAGGAACTGGGCCTAGGCTTAAAGAAGAAGATCAACAAGAAGATCAGTTTGATGCACTAGGAAATAAGATTGATATAAAGAAAAAGCCGAAAAAATTAACAGGATCCGAGTTAAGGAAAAAGAAAAAAGAGCGTATGGCTCGACGAAAAAGAGGTGAAGATGTTTTTTCAGATGAAGACGAATAAGGAAAACAGTCTACCAATATATCTATCTCGTTCAATATATATCCAGTCGATTCAACATATATTTTTGTTATTTTTTTTTAAATATTTAATCGTAATATACTTTTATAAGACATTCTTATCTTCACGTGACTAATATCGTTAAATCGATTATTTCTATATTGAGTACAGTAATAATATATATTGCTGAGCACTTAGCCTGATATCGGTATAGTTTGACTTTCTCTATTTGTTTCCATCTTAAGGATCTCCAATATTACTTGTTGTTGAATTGGTTTAAGTATTTTTAGTTTTCCTTCTGCAGCAACAACAAATCCACCACAACCGATCCGACAGAGTTCCAATTGATTAAAATCAATTGCAGTTTGATATTCTAAATGCTTTTTTAGTTCTTCAAGAAAGTTTGGCCCTCTTTTTCTGTTAATACACATTTCTTGTTAAGTCTAACAAACCTTTCCCGCCATATCTGTACATCTTGTCCTTTTACCCCAACCGTTATTCGTCTTAAACCCTTTATCCCTTTTGTAGAGAATGTTAGTTCTAATGGCAATGAACTCTCTTCGCTCATTGGAACTATTGATATTACATAACTTTGCAAAAGATGTGTTAATGTCTCTGCACTCAGCCGAAATGGTGTTGCCCATGTATCAAAACGTGTTGCTAAATAGGTTACAACAATCTGAAGCAAATCTCCTGGAACTCTTGATATAAGTAATGGAAAATTTCCCCATTTTCCCTTTGGCTCATCATTCAATGATACTAAAAAACATGCATAACTATTTTCTTGAACTTTAGCAGAAGATACTCCTTGTGTATCTATTCTTCTTTCTATATAATGTTCTTCCATTTGTTTATCTTCTTCATCTGCTGTTGTAAACTCAAAAACCATCCAAACACAACCTCCAAGATCTTGCTGTGCTGGCATCCAAACCCATTGGCAGGAAACAAAGCACATCTCTGAAAGGCGTGATGAAGAAAAAGAAGATAATGAAGAGGATAATTTTCTCGAGTCTTGGCTTAATTTTTCCGAGTGTTTCATCTGTTGTTGTGACCGACGGATCGTTATTGCCATTTCATGTGCATGGGCTGCTAAAGAGTCCTTGGAGAAGCGGAAAAGCGGAGTAAGTTTTGTAAGTGTTAAAGAATGATTAAACCATTCAAAATTTTCTTCTAAAGATCCATTAAATAACCTTCCAGAAAGCCCTTTTAGCTGATGATTCATCAGTGGTTGTTAAAGACAGTGATATCGATGATTCATCATGTATAAATTAAATGTGTAAGAATATATCTTAGAAATATATGTAAAAACAAGATATTTAATGTTGATTAGATATTAAAGATACAATAAGTAATATTTGAAAAAAAGAATGTTTAATTTGATATAAAACGAATAAATATTTAGTGAAGTTTTGAAGAGTTATAAGTGTTTAAAAGAAGTTGAAATACATTATTTGTTGTATTTCCATAATAAATTTAAATAGGATTTTGTGAATTTATAAATCAGTATTTTAAAAATTTTTTTTCTTTGCAAAATATGAATTTAAAAATGCAAATGTTTAATAAATGTAACAGAAAAAATATTGAATATACCATTTATTCAATATGTCTTTGAAAAGGAAAAATAAAAGTCAAAACCAGTAAAAAACGAATGTATATGACTAAAAACAATTCTTCTGAAATGTCTTGTTTAATAAATATACACTAGGGTATAAATAGAACAATACAAGAAAAATACTTGTAAGAGTAAACACAATTGAAAGTAGTGTTTGAATAACAAAAGTTCTACATGTTAAAAATCATCAAAAAATCAAAACGAGCTTTAAAATATGAAAAAAATTAATTGAAACGTAAAATAAATTCTTCAGCAGAATAAAAAACGAATAAGAACAGTTTCTGAACAGAAATATTTTTATTATAAAAATTTAAAATAAAGTTTCTATCAGATATTTATTGGATTGTTTATTTATAAAAAGAATAACAGTACAAAAAAACTTTCAAAAAATACTTATACAATAGATTTTTTTAAAAAAATCCTTTATTTAAAAAGATTTAAAAACATTTTTTGTTTGATAAATGTTTTTTTCTTTTAGAATCTTTTTTATACCAACTAAAATATCAACTAATAAAAATATTTAAAATAATCTTAAAAATAAAAAAAGCTTGTATTTTTCGAATATTAACCTCTTATCAAAAGATATTTTTATATCTTAGTTTCTTCAAACATCGTAATCTATTATTTAACGTCAAAAAAAAGTATATTAAATAAATTCAAAAAAATATGAGTTATCCAGGTGCAAGATATCACAAATATCATCCAGGAACACCTAGCAATCAGAATACTTATGTATATACGGGATTTCCTCCAAATTCATGCCCTCCACAAGCTATGCAACCGTCTCCACATCCATATTATGGAGGTCCAATAAATCAAGAACCATATGGATATTACTGTTTACCTCCATGTACGCCTCAACAAGGGTCTTTTGTACCACCTGAAACTGTAAATCAAGGAAATTCTAGAATACCAGCAACAAATCAACCAAATTTTCAGTATTCTAATTGTTTAGGAAGAAAGAAAGCGTTATTCATTGGTATTAATTATTTTGGAACTCGTAGACAACTTTCAGGGTGTATTAATGGTGAAGATATATACTTTTTGCTTTTTTCCATGACTAGAGCAATTTTAGATGTACATAACATTTCACAATTTGTTCAAGGTGATAAATTAAAAAAAAATTAAAAAATGTACTAAATAGAGACAAGAACGCTATGGTTATCATATTGATGATATAGGTACTTTTGGAATATTTTTTTTCATAAACTTATATTTCGTAGTAATTCTTACAGATGATCAAACAAATCCTCGTGGTATTCCGACAAAAAAAAATATTATTGATGCAATGCATTGGCTTGTAAAAGACGCTAAACCTAATGTATTTTTTTTTTTTTTAATTATTTCTTATATTGTTCAGGATAGCCTTTTTTTCCATTATAGTGGTCATGTTCGTATTTTATAAGTCATTAATAGTAAAAATTAATATTATTTAGGGAGGGCAAATAGATGATATGGATGGTGATGAAGAAGATGGAAGTGATGAAGTAATATACCCTGTTGATTCTAATCATGCAGGCTATATTACAGATGACATCATGCACAATATTCTTGTTAGATCTTTGCCACCTGGTTGTCGTCTTACTGCTATATTCGACTGTAATTGTTTATTTTTTTTACAAAAAATTAATAATTTTTAGGTTGTCATTCAGGTTCTATTCTGGATTTACCTTTTACTTATGTAAAAAAAACTTAAAATAAATATAAATTACTGATTCTTTAGTCTACTGAAGGAAAACTTAAAGAACAAAACCTTCTTTCTGATTCAGCAAACAAGTTACTAAGAGAAGGGCCTTCGGCAAAAGGTGTGATAGGAATGACTTCATCTATTTTTAAAATGGTTAAAAAAGCTACGAACTTAAATAATAATTCTCACCAAGCAAAATATGCAAAGGCATCTCCTGCGGAAGTAATTATGTTTTCAGGGTATTTTAAATTTTTTTAACAATTTAGTTTTAATTCTGCATAGTTGTAAAGATTCTCAAACTTCTGTTGATACATGTGTAAGAAATCAAGCTACTGGTGCAATGAGTTGGGCGTTTAAAAATGCTCTTTTAAAGATGCCAAATCAATCATATTTACAATTATTGAATTCAATTAGATGTGAATTATATCAAAGATATGATCAAAAACCTCAATTAAGGTAATATTTTCTTTAAAAAATATATTCTCATATATATAGTTGCTCTCACCCTATTGATTTGAATCGTTTATTTATTTTGTAATTATTAAAACTTTTATTTGAGTATTACAGATAAATTTATATTTTTAATATTAAATTGTACTTGTTATGATTTAAAATACTTAACAATGTTACTTACAATAAAAACATTTTTTAGATTATTAATATAAATACAGTTTTTTTAAATCAAATTAGCTAAATTTTTTAATTTACTGATACGAAATTGCTATCAAACCAAAGACATGAATTATGTAAAACAAAACTCTATATAATTATATGCACGTTTTTATAAACATCCCTGAACATGAATTATGTAGATCAGAATTAATCATAAAATTTTGATATCTTTTTAATGATCATTACTATGTAAACATCTTATATGTTCCATTAGAATTTGCCGGTCTAGTAGTCCTACCGGTTGCGCCTCTTGGATCATTAGAAGGCTGAATAAGTCCTAAATTTTTAAGAGCAGGTATATTGTTAAGAGATTTTGGAAATTTAGAATGTCCTACAGCAGGAACAAGGATAATCATAAGAAAAAGTAGAAAAAGACCAAAGAATAAGGTTGCATATCGACGAACAATTCTTTTTCGAAGTTTGTTCTGCTTTAATGAAAATATAGGTGGTCGAATTTGTCGAGAAGGTCGAAGCCAAAATAAAAGCATAGAATGCCAGCGATCAATATAAGGTATAGCCAATATGGGAGTGAGGATAAACAATAACAAATGTCCAAGGCAAAAATCTGCAGCAAATAGAGATAATTCTATAACTTTGCAGACAAATTCTCGAGCAGGTTGAGACATAGCATGAACGCCTAAGTTATTACTATACCATCGTCCCGTCCTAGAATTGTCAAACTTAAAGTTTTTTGAAAAATACACATACCACCATGCTAAATTAGACCCATCATGTTTAAATTCACGAGTAAGAATCATTATTGTTAACATTTTTAAGAAAGCCCGTTGAAGAGAAATCATAGTAACTAATCCTAAAATAGTTTTGGAAAAAGACCATCCCTCTAAAAACCATAAAACTTCAAAAAACGCTACTAAGACTATTACAGCTATTGCATGAGAAATAGTTGCTAAAACTGCTCCAAATTTTTTACAACATATAGTTAAAATTGGACCCATACAACATGCCATACCGAAAAACACAAAGGCCACCAATGCATTAACACAAATCGGAGCAAATGAAACAATCGCAATACGAATTAAAGGATTTGAACCGTTTCGAGCTGGATTTGATTTACCAAATGGTTCAAATCCAGGCCGTGAATTCATGAAACAAAATGGAACAAGTGACAAAATTACTAAGATCAATGGCCCGATAACTTCACTAAAAAAAACATTGTTAAATCCTGCCCTAGGAATATCACCTGAAAGTTTCTCTGATGGCTGTCCAAGAGCTTTTCGTTTGAATCCTGTTATTCTAGTTCTGGATAAACGACAATAACCTATCCATGAATTTGCATGAGATCTGGAATTACCACGAGATAACCAGCGAATAAATTCTCTATAATCCACAAAGAAATCAGTCCATGAAAACTGGTGTGGATTAAAAATAAATGGGCATATACAAAGTGCTAACACTGAAACCCAGAAGTATACTAAATGAGGTATCCACATAGTAACTGTTGCAAACAAGAGCATAATAAGAGTGCGTGAACCCAAATATATAGATGCACCAGCAAACCTTGAAAAAAGTATTGAAAATGGGATTCTAGTAGTTGCAAATCCACGACCAGTACCAATATATCGAGCACCTCCAAATGCAAGATTTTGGAGTAAAGAATTAGCATAAATTTGAGAAACAAACACTTCAAATAAAGGCGATAATGAACCAAAATGTTTAGCAAGTCGTGTAGAGGCCCTCCATACACCTCTTTCAGTTAACTCTTGAACAACTAGAGGTATAAATGCAATAAAAAAAACAATAAATATAGAAATAATACTACGTTTTATCCAATCAAGCACAGGTGCCAGAGAATAACATCCCACTGGAAGAAAAGGATCCGTTATAGGTTGCCCACGTCTAGGTTTACATATAAGTAAAATATTATACATTGATCCCAAATTTATCATGACAATCATAAGTAATTGTACTGAAAGAATAATAAAAAGATTATTAATATGAAACCCAGGATGAGCATAATAAAAAGATAAAAACCTATCTAATGGAAGTTGTGTTCCAAGATAATAGTATTCTCTGGAAAGCATTTGCTCTCCCATTCCTGTACCAACTTTTGTAGTAAAATTTAAAATAGATCCAAATCCAAGATCGCGACCTTTTCCACACTGATAGTATTCACAATGCTTAATACGTCCGCCTCTAAGTAGTGCAGTCATGCCTGCATATATGTCTTCATTAAGATGCAAGCCTTTCTGAGCTTTTGAAACGCCTCCTCTAGTAGTCATAAAAGGTCCATTTAAAAAATCAGGGTGACCATAATGAAGTTTTCCGCCAATTTGAGCCAAAGTACGGGCAAATAATGTTCCAAAAGTTTGTTCTTTACCAGCTGCCACATCACCTAAAACACCTATATTTTCAGAAAAAATATACTCTCGAGCACCTAAAATAGCTACTGGATTGTTAACTTTAGAGTTTTCATTTGGATTATATGGAAATTCTTCTAGTGGGGACATTTCTTCAAATTCTGCTAAAACTGAACGAATTTTCAAACATTCTTCCAAATAATTATCTTGATTAGCATCGATAAGTTGAATATATTCTCCACGGTAAAATATGATTGCATGATTTTGATTATCACTTTTACCGTCACCAAGAATAGGATTACCAGATAATTGAATTCTAAACTTTGGTCGTCGTCTACCATCTTCCATAATCTCCGAATATCCATCTATTAAAGATGAATATATTTTTGGTTCATCTCCTTCATGTGAAGGCGGCTCTTCATCCAAATATGCAATTTGAAGATCTGGATAGGCCCGAAGAAGAAATTCCGTATTCTCTTGCTCCTCTTTATTGAATTTAAAAAATCGTTGCATTGATATAACAAATTTGAATTTCCGACGGGCCATTCTTTCTAACTCATGTTCTAACTTATCTGTATTTCCACCAAACATTTGAACAACATCAGGATTTTCAACACGATAAAGAAGCTTAATAGCTCGTGAATAGTTCATAAATCCAGAAACAGTTCTGTATAAAGTTTGAGAACGCAATGATGCCCAAATACGTGTCCTTAAGGTATATTCTGGTGCTGCTGATTTGAATCCAACACAATAAAAAGGTAAATCGTCAATTTTGCTTTTTACTGTGTCTTTTTCATCTTTATCAAAAGATGATCCTCCATTATAAAGAGAAGTTTCCTCTGCCAATATTTTGGTATCCTTGACAAAGCAATCCCATTCTACAGGATGCAATTGTTTAAGATATTCTAGTAGTGTTACTCTCGAAAGTTGATCATCTTCACGTATAATTTCTCGCAAAGAATATAAAATCTTTTCACCATAATGGGGAACAAGAACAGTAAACGTAGGCATATTATCAACTGGAAGAGGTTCTGGAATTGGTGTAGAAAGTGATTGAGCAAAAAAGGAAATACGACGTTCTGCCTCGCTATGTGAAGGAAAAAATTCGGTTTTGAAAGAATGATCTTCTTGTGATATGAAAAAAGTTGGTGCTCTTAATGTTCTTTTTCCTTCCTGTTCAGAAGGAACCTATAATATATTAAAAAAAGAATGTTAATTGTTATTTCACAATAATACCTGGTGATATAGTAATTTTTGGACATGATCAATAGCAAGAAGATGTTCTCGATACATTGATATAACAATGGCATTCCAAACCTGTGAAATAAGGACTTTGGGTTTATACTTTATTTCCATATCATTTGTTGCCAAAATTTTAGAGTAAATTCTCTTTGGCATCCTCGAAAATATGTTTCTCCAAGGCGTCCATATAGAAACTCCCAGATAAAACGATCTAGCAACAGAACAAATAGTATTCCAAATAATATACCATAAATATGTATCCAAAAAGAATAATACCAGATCAGTGATATACATTATTCCAAGAGTAATTTTTGCCTGATATGGGCAAAGAATAGAACCAAGATATCGAATGCCACAATGTCCTATTGTCATAGTATTAAGATATCTAATAGGATCTCGCAGAGAAAGAGACAGAAAAAAGTATGATTCTGCAAACTTACACGCAAATACTGCTATCCAAAGGCCATAACTGAGCCATAAATCATTTCCTTTTAATTTAGCAAAATTAGCTGTAAAAGTTTGACTTGCAACATAACGACGTGTTTTTTTGTATAAATAATTCCCAAACAGGCCTCCTAAAGGCATGATTGCAAAAAAAAGAAATGTAAACATTGCAATCAAAAAGTGTATAATACTTATAAGTGTCGTAACAACACTGACCTTCGGTTTCCATGGAGCGAATTTTATTACATATACACCAGGTGCAACATTAATGATTAGAAACAAAATAAGAAATAAAAGACGCCTTGTTAAATGCTGAGCACCTGCCCATTTTCGAGGAACATATGCCCATTCAGCCAAAGTAGCAATGATCATTAGTAGTGAAGCAACACCCCCACCAAAACTAACCGCACTCATACGATAAGCAAAAGGCGGCTGGTTATCAAGCGATTGTTGATAATTATGTGTATAAACAGTTGGTGAATTTGCAGCAGTATAGAACCAATACACAGTAATATGAATAATCCAAATTCTATTGAAATTGGTAAATAGATGAAACCAGCTTCGAGTTTCACGATATGTCTTAAAGAATACCTTTTTCCATACTACATCTTTAAGTCTAAGATACCGTTGCTCAGGAGGCAAATCAATTATACGAGTTTTATCAGAAAGAACGATACGTTCAATACCTTCTGAATACCAAAATAATTGATTAATATCATCATAACCAATAATCTTATTATGATCACGCTCACGACGAACATACTTCCCATTGATGATTTCATATCCTTGATCACGCATATATATATAAAGAGGTGTAATAATATCATTAAGATATGATCCTTCAGGAACCGGCTCAACCATTGCCTGGCATTGTGGAGAATTGAGATAATCATTAGCACATTTAAAAATGAAACAAAGGCACTCTGGAGTAAATCGAACTTGATTTGCTTCACCCCAGCAAAGTAAATAAAGTGCCAATTCTCTAGCTCGATCATATTGACTCATTTGACTACATTTAGTCTTCCAACGATATATTGCAGATTCTAAAGGATTATCACTTTCAAGAGCTTGTAGGATATCTTTAGCCGTTGTATTTTTTTGAGATTTTGAAAATTTTTGAGAATGGTTTGTTTTCTTATTTTTCTCAAAATCCATATTAGAAAATCCAACAGCATCATCTAAATCAAGTTGTGCAGCAAAATACCAATTCCTATAATTTGCATTGTCCCCACCAATATAATCTGCATGGAGAGAAAGAAGAGCCTGATTAGGTGTCATTCGACTAGCACGAGAATCTAAAAGCACCATCATATGATCATACATATTCCGCATAGAATCCCTCTGGAACCCAAATTTGTTAGTAAGATCAATAAAAATATCCTCAATTTCTTCTTTTGAGATAGGTATTTGGTTTTCTGCTGTCCATGCTGGATAAGGTTCACGAGACCTTGCTGATGTCATCATAGCAGCTTGATTATATTCCATGCCATAAACAGGAGTGCTTGCTCCAGAAGATCTGTTTCCAGTATATGAAATTTGTGAAGAATCAGGATAATATCCACGTCGAGATGCCATTTGATTAAGAGATTCTGTACTAGGTGCATACGATCTATACTGCTCATCAAACCGCCCATATGCATCAAATTCCGCCGCACGAGCCATATCAGAACGCATTGTAAAGTCGGAAAATGCTTCTGAACCTTCAGATGATCCTCTATGCTTCCCTTTACGATTATACATATAATTCCCATGATCTTGAAAATATTGAAGAGGGTGTTGATCAGCAATTGGCATTCCATATGGATCTAATAATTCAAAAAATAGTAAATAACAAATTACTTCTGAATTTTATAAAAAAACGTACCATACACATCCGTTGCATATGCATCTGCAGGATAATCATAATAGGCATTTTCTTGACGATAATATGCATCATCCGATGGTGAATACATATCAAAAGCACGTGCATCATATGGTACCTGCCCATTATCATATCCTTCATCATAATACTCTTGTCCGTATTCCATAGGATGATAAGCTCCCTGATGATCATACCCTTCGGGTGCATATGAAGACCCGTGAAAATCTGCATTATTATAGCCATTGTCAGCATAATATGGATCTGTTTGACTTGGATAAGAATCATCGTAATAATGCTGTCGTTGTGACATGTTTGATGGTATCTTGTCTAATGTGTTTTTTCATCCAATAAATAAGAAAAAAACCAAAATTTAAAAAAAAAACTTTTAAAAGACTTGTTTTTAATTATTTCAATTCAAATAGATAAAATATTCTTTAATATCCTCTTTTTAATTATGTTTTTGCTCCATCTTTTTGTTTTTGTTACGTCGATGCTATATTACGATTATTAAAACAATGGTACGAACATGTTGCTATCTTTTGGGACACACGGGTGTCCCTAATGTTTGAAACAACCTATGAATAAATATTTTATGTATTACAAAATATATATGCTTTATTAATAAAATGTTTGAAAAAAATGAATTATGAGTGAACTATATGCGTTAAATATATGTTTTATATGCATTTTTAATTTTTTGTACATTTGTAAAACAGATCTGCATATTAGATAAATTTGAATTGTATGTATTCAGCTTTTTATATAACTTTTGGTAGTAATTGTACTCAGGAGTGCTTAATTACTATTATAAAGAGTAAATAAGAAAATAATATGTTATATATGCTTTAATTTGCATATTTAAGATTATATTATTAACATTTTTATTTTTCGATCTAATCTAATACCAATATTTCTATCACTAATAATCACGGAAATACGCATTCATATTTAAGAATATTATTTATATAGTAGATTTTTATACTATAATAGTAACTTTCAGCATCATTAATCTGTAATATTGAAGACTAATATTAGTTAATAGAGTTTAATTTAATATCTGCCTAAATTGAAGCTTGGAATACATCCTTAAAGATCATTGAGGCAATTTTATTAATTTTTTGTATATATTTCTTTCAAAGATCTAATTAAAGTTTATATAACATGTATTTTGGACGAGTGTCATTCATTTTATATACCTTATTTCATACAATAAGATATGTGCATGGACATGTAGAAACAATTCATAGATATGGTAGATATTTATTTTTTTCAAATGGTACACAGTTTTTCGTTAAAGGGGTTGCTTACCAGCAACCATTACCTCATGGATATGATGGGCATTATGTAGATCCTTTGGCAAATTCAAGAGCATGTACTCGGGATTTAAAGCTTTTCCTAGAATTAGGGATTAATACTGTTCGGGTATATACAATAGATCCATTTTTAGATCATTCGTATTGCATGAATCTTTTTGCTAAAAATGGGATTTACGTTATTTTGGACCTTTCTGAACCAAGAAATTCTATTATTAGTACAAGTCCATCATGGGATGTTAGTCTTTTTTTGAGATATAGTCAAGTTATTGATAGTATGCATCATTATCCTAATTTAATTGGATTTTTTGCTGGAAATGAAGTAGTTCTTGATACTGGAAATACACATGCAGCAGCATTTGTTAAAGCTGCAATTAGAGATACTAAAGCATATATTAGACATAAACATTACAGAAAAATACTTGTAGGATATGCAGCTAATGATCATCAACATACGCGTATTCCATCGGCTAATTACTTTGCATGTGGAGATGATAGCATTGCAGCTGATTTTTTCGGAATTAATATGTAATATATATTTCTTTGAATCTATATAAACTTATTTTATATTAGTTATGAATGGTGTGAGCCTACTACTTTTGAAACTTCTGGATATAAAGATAGGGTTCAAGACTTTTTAGGTTATAACATTCCTTTGATTTTATCTGAATTTGGATGTAACATTGTAAATGGAAAACTGGGCACACGTACTTTTAAACAAATTCGTTATCTTTATTCTGATAAAATGACATCTGTATTTTCTGGGGGAATTGTTTATGAATGGTATCATAATGTTAATAGCTATGGACTTGTCATTATTCATAATGACGATTCTGTTTCTCCACGTGAAGATTATCATCATCTTAAAAATCAGTTGTCTTTAGTGAATCCTAAACTCCTTACGAGTTCAAAATATACTCCTACTGAACAGCCTCCAGAATGCCCAGTTAATAATCAACATTGGTCTGTTTCAACTAACCTTCCTCCAGTACCTAATTCGGAACTTTGTGCATGTGCGTCTAGTGCTTCTTCATGTGTTTCAGTGAGTGATATTTCAGATAATGAGATGGCTGATATTTTTTCATACATTTGTAGCGAAATTGATTGTAGAGCTATATCAAAGAATGGTCAAACAGGGATTTATGGTGCATATTCTGTTTGTCTTCCTAGAGATCAACTTAATGTTATTCTTGGTTTATATCATCGAAAGCATAATAGAGATAGTGCATGCTTTTTTAAAGGATCTGCATTTGTTACGACTCCACGTTCTAGTAAATCATGTTCTTCATTATTGCGAATTGCAGGAGAAGATGGCTCTGGAAGCATTTCAGGTCCACCTTATGTAACAACTCATGTCCCAGATACAGATGGGAAAGATAAAGATGAAAGTTCAGGAAAAAATATATACTTTAAATGGGAATTGCTTCTAGGAATTTGTACAATTTTTATTGGAATTGCATTTTTTATTACAGCATAAAGACTAAAGTCATACTGTTTGATCTATTTTTAAATATTTTACATTTTACATATATGGTAATGATTAGGTAGTTACATATGTAATGATATTTAAGTATTTTATGTAAGAAATATATACATAAAATTGCTGATAATACTAAATGATTTTTTTTATTTATTATTTAATATTTTTCTAGTAGATAAAGTAAATGGTAAAAAGCAATTAGTACCTTTTTCTAATTGATTTTTTTTTATTAAACTATTTTTTTGATTTTTTTTAAATTATTATCTTTCGTTAAGATTAAACATTAAAAAAACCAACAAATATTTAATTAGATTGAATCAGTTTTGATCTATTAAAAAGAAATATGCACAGTAGATATATATATTTTTAAATGAACTTTAACTAACAGCTTTTTTAGGAGCAAGAGATGCATATCAAAAGGATTTAAGTTATGAAACAGGCTATGATGTAAATCCATCAATATTAGAAATAAGAAAGCGCCAATCGAAAAAAGACGACGTATGTTTTGTATTTCTGTTTGTTAAAAGATGTTTTTTTACTATTTCAAGGCAATTCGGCGAAAAATAGAGAATGAATTGAGTAAAAAAAGACCTACTGCTGCTCGTATGCATCCTTCACGTAAAGCAGATTCTAAAACAGTACTATCACTAAGCCCTTCACCTCCTCTTACCGTTCAATCTGGTATTACTGTTTCAGAAGCATCTCAATTGATGGCGGCAAAAAGAGAAGATTGTGTTTTGGTAGTGGATGATGATCAACATTTAATTGGTATTTTTACGGCAAAAGATCTTGCATTTCGTGTTGTTGGGATGGATATGGATCCAAGAAATCTTCTTATTGAGGATATAATGACAGAAAATCCTTTATGTGCTCGAAATGATACATCAGCAACAGATGCACTTGATCTTATGGTACATAAAGGATTTAGACACTTGCCTGTTTGTGATGAAGATGGTAATGTTTCTGGGATTTTAGATATAACAAAATGTTTTCATGAAGCTATGAAAAAAGCTAGTATTCTTTATTTAAATTAATCTTGCTAATATATGAAGGTGGAGCGTGCGTATACAAGTTCTCGACAATTATATGATGCTTTGGAAGGAGTTCAAACAGAATGGGGTCAAATACAGCAACCAGAACAAATTATTCAATATGTTGAGACACTAAGACAGAAAATGTCAGGTCCAAATTTAGCAAGTGCATTAGATGGATCTACTCCTATTACAGTAAATATACGAACTAACGTTAGAGATGCAGCTTTTCTAATGAGGGAAAATCATACAACAGCAGTTTTGGTTATGGATCAAATGAATATTTCTGGGATTTTTACATCTAAAGATATTGTTTTACGTGTTATTGCTCCTGGACTTGATCCTGCAAACTGTTCTGTGGTTCGTGTTATGACTCCTCATCCAGATTGTGCTCCAATGGATATGAGTGTACAAGAAGCTCTTAAAAAAATGGATGGTAAGTTTAACATTTTTATCAGTTTTTATTATAATAGCTTTTAAAATGATAAGTGTTAACGTTTTTATAGAAGGACATTATCTTAATCTTCCTGTATTAGATCAAGAATCACAGGTCATTGGAATGGTTGACGTTATGAAGTTAACGTATCTTATTTTGGAGCAAGTTTGTTTAATTTTAATAGATTAAAAAAATAATTGATTGGCTTAGATAAAAAGTATTAGTTCATCTGATGGAGAAGGGCCTATTTGGAATAAGTTTTGGAATACTTTAGGAGATGGGGATACAGAATCTGTTTTGTCTGAAAATCAACTTTCTACATCTCAGAATTACCAATCATTATCATTTACGCCTTTATCTAATAATCAACAAGATTTACAGTCTCTTTCACCTGACCTTTTAGGAGCAAAATTGCCTCAAAAAAATGAATGGATATCTCCAGTTGAAAAACATGTTTTTTCCGGTAAAAATTCTCCACTATTAAGTCAAATTCCATTTGTTTTTAAATTTAAATCTCCATACGGAAAGACTCATAGGATACAACTTGTCCCTCAAGTTGGATATGCGTCACTTAGGCTTGCAATTATTGAACGTTTAAGATCTGAGCTTGATAAACTAGGAGGAAGTGATAATTTAGCCATAAGTTTTATCGATGATGATGGTGATGCTGTATCAATGACAACGGATGATGATATGCTTCATGCTGTTGAATTGGCTCATAAAAATGCAGAAGATAAAGTAAATCTTATCATTCATCATTTAAATGACCCTGTTGTCATTCAAACACCTGCTGATTTGCCCTCAGCTATTCAAAATCATGACCAAAAGAATTCACAACATAAATCACATCGATCAACCGGCTACTTTCTTTCTATATCTCTTGTTCTATGTGTCGCTACCATTGCAGTTGTCTATAGGTATATCCGGAAATAGCTTTTCAGTATATTCATGTTTTTTTTATCATCATTAACTAGAAATACATCGGTACGTATCTTATATATATTTTCTTTTTCAAAAAAAAAAAATACGAGAAAGAAAGATACTCTCTTGTTTTCTTGAAGAAACAGAGTTATCTTTTATTGATTAATTTATTATTTTTATTTTCCATTTTTTATCCTTTCCAAGACCTCTTTTTTCTCCGAGTTGAAAATCTCGAGCTTCAAAAAAACATGTCTATCAAGATTTAAACAAAATACTTCCAAAATTGATAAAGAAATGCCTTTTATACAGCAGGAAGCAGCACTAGCACTTACTTCTTTATTGTCATCTTTAAAACATACAGATAACGAAGTTCGTACAAAAGCTGAAGCATCTCTTCATGAACAGTGGATTGCACATGAACCAGAAATGCTTTTAGTTGGGTTGGCAGAACAAGCAAATACAGCTCAGGATAGTTCAGTAAGTAGTTTATTATATATATATGATCACTAGACTAAACAGGAGCAGTTACGTAGTTTTGCAGTGATTCTTCTTCGGAGAATTTCTTTCAAATTAGTTTCAAGAGCAAATGATACAAAAGAAATAACAGTATGGAGTATGTTGAGTCAAGATGGTGTTAAAAGAATCCAATCTCTATTACTTGAAAGTTTTACAAAGGAAAATGAGGAAAATGTTCGGCACAAAATTGGAGACACGATTGCTGAAATAGCACATACGCTTTATGAGGAAAATGGTAGATTGATTCACATTTATGATGTTTTTTTTAATTTAATGTTCAAAAGTTCAATGGCCAGAACTTTTTTATATGCTTTTTCAATGTAGTAAATCGATTAATCCGGGGCAGAGAGAATCAGCATTTCGTGTATTTTCTTCTATTCCTAAAATTGTTGAGAAAGAGCATGTGGAGGTATTGAAAGAAATTTTCCAGTTTGGTCTTCAGGATGAAAATATTAAAGTAAAGTAAAATGGTTTTTTTATTTTTTTAAATATTTTAGGTTCGATTATCCTCTTTAAAAGCATTATCTTCTTTACTTGCATACTCGGATTTCAATTCTCAAGGACTTTCGTCATTACTCCCATTAATGTTAAATATTCTTCCTCCGTTTCTTGACTCTTTTGACAGCGATTCTCTTACTTCTTCTTTAACATCATTGATTGATTTAGCGGAAGTTTATCCAAAAATGTTCAAGCCATATTTCCCTACTGTTGTTCAATTTTTCATAGAATGTTTAAAAAACAAAAATCTTGATAATTCTTCTAGACAATCGAGTTTAGAATTTTTGGTAACATTTAGTGAAGGTGCACCTATAATGTGTACTAAAGATGAAAATTATGCAAAAAGTGTTGTATATGAATGCTTATCTTTTATGACTGAAGTAGGAGTGGAAGAAGGTGATGATCTAAACGAATGGCTTGAAACAGATGATGTATATTTTCTTTATTTATTTTATTTATTATTAATTATTAGCTTGATTTTTCAGGAAGTGAAATGAATCATGTAGTTGGTGAGCAAGCAATGGATAGATTGGCACGGAAATTAGGTTTTTAGAGATTTTGCTTTATAATTAAATTAATATATATTTAGGAGGGAAAGTTCTCCTTCCGGTTATTTTTCAATGGTTGCCTTCTCTTATAAGTTCCCAAGATTGGCGACAAAGGCATGCGTCTTTAATGGCTATATCTGCAATAGCAGAAGGCTGTGAAAAATTAATGAAAATAGAACTTGAACGAATTTTAGATATGGTTTTGCCCTTGCTTAAAGATATACACCCTAGAGTGCGCTGGGCTGCTTGCAATGCTGTTGGGCAAATGAGTACAGATTTTGCTAGAACTATGCAAAAAAAATTCCATAGACAAGTATTAGGAGCACTGATTCCTGTTTTGGAAGCGCCTGAGCCAAGGTAAATAAAAAAATGAATAATTCTTTATATAACATTTTAGAGTTCAAGCACATGCAGCAGCTGCTTTAGTAAACTTTTGTGAAGAAGCAAATAATAAAATTTTAGAACCTTATTTAGATGATATACTTAATAGACTTTTTTGTCTACTTAAAAGTCAAAAATGCTATGTTCAAGAACAAGCTATTACTACCATCGCTACAGTTGCAGATGCAGTTGAGACTAAATTTAATAAAGTATTTATTTCATATATAATTAGGTTTTCTTAATTTATATTTAGTATTACGATTCAATTATGCCACTATTAATCAATATACTTAATCAGGCTAAGCAACAAGAATATAGACTATTAAGAGGAAAGGCTATAGAATGTGTTACTTTGATTGGTATAAATACTGATTTTATTTTGAAATATTTTAATTAGAATTAGCTATGGCTGTTGGAAAGGAAAAATTTTCAGAGAATTCTAATGAGGTAATTCAAACTTTGGGTTTAATTCAAAGTATATTTTATAAACTTTATATTTTTATTTTAATTTTATTAGGTACTGTAACTGAGCCTGATGATCCTCAAGGAAGTTATCTTATTGCTGCATGGGGTAGAATATGTAAAGTCATGGGTAAAGATTTTATTCCTTATTTAGGAGCAATTATGCCATCTCTTCTTCATTCCGCTAAATTAAAGCCGGATTTCACTGTTTTAGATGGTAAAATATGATTATAATTAATTTTTTTCTTATATTTATGTAGATGATGATGATCGTGAGAAGTACCTTCAAGAAGATGGATGGGAATTTATATATGTACAAGGTCAACAAATTGGAATAAAAACTAGTGTTTTGGAAGAAAAATGTGTCGCCATAGAGATGTTATTGTGTTATGCTTCAGAATTAAAAGCAGCATTTGAGCCTTACGTAGATGAGGTATTTATAGATGTAGTAATACCCGGTTTGCGATTTTACTTTCATGATGGAGTTCGTTCTGCATCAACAAAAGCAGTTCCCCAACTACTATCATGTGTAAAAGAAGCTTATGGTGGAAATAATCCTAAATTAGTTTCAATGTGGGATAGATTATTGGAAGAAATTTTTAGTTTGATTAATATTGAATCTGCAATTGATGTTTTAGCTGAGTTGTATCAATGTTTGTATGAGTCTATTGATGTTGTTGGCGATAATTGTTTAAGTCCAGAAAAAATGGATAAATTTATAACTTCATCTGAATCTCAGCTTCAAGATTATATTAAAAGAGTTCAAAAGAGATATGAGGATCATCAAGCTGAAGAAGCTAATTTAGAAGATGAAGATGTTGTTACTGCTATAGCATTGGATGATGATCTTCTTAGTGAAATGAGTAAAACTTTTCATACAATATTTAAAAGACACAGGTTATTATTTCTTCCTCATTGGGAACGCCTGTTACCATACTTTGATCAATTTGCAAATAATCAGCATGATTCTAATGCTAGGCAATGGGCAATTTGTATAATGGATGATTTAATTGAATTTACCGGACCAGAAGCATGGAAATATAAAGATCATTTCTTAAAACCCTTATCTAATGGCATAGCAGATGATTGTATGATTAAATCTTTTTTTTTTTTTTCAAATTGTTAATGATTATTTAGCGCCTGGTGTAAGGCAGGCCGCTGCATATGGTATAGGAGTTGCCGGGCAGTATGGTGGAGAGCCATTTTCGATGGTATGCTCTGCTTCTTTACCACACTTGTTTCGTTGTTTTGAAAGGCCTGATTCTCGTGATGAAGATAACATTTATGCCACCGAGAATGTTTGTTGTGCAATTGCGAAAATTTTACGATTCAATTCTTCTAAAATATCTGAAATAGATAAAGTTATTGACTTATGGATTAAAACACTTCCTGTTACTCATGATGAAGAAGATGCTCCATATGCATATGCATTTCTTGTAGAACTTATTGAAAGGTATTTTCGTTAAAATATATATATATAATTTATATTCTTAGGAACCATCCAGCAGTATTGTCTCAAGCAGCATTAGTTGTAGATTCTATTACTCAAGCGTTAGAGTCAGAGATTTTACAAGGCCATATTCTTGATAAAATACTAACTTCAAGTAAAGCATTTTGTCAAAAATTACCTCAAGAACAAATTAATATGATAATTTCTAATATGCCATTAGAAAGACAACAAATAATGGCTACGCATTTTTCTTAAAAAGTAATTTACTTATTAACAATCTTTGTAATATTTTTTGTACTATCTATAAGTTTATAACTTGTATTATTAGTTATTAGACTTAATATTTAAAAATATATTTAAATTGTATTATTTAAATAAGTATTTAAAAACTAACTATTTTGAAATAATGACCAGTCATGAATATGAAAAGTATTTAAAAGATTTAAAAGCATTTTTTTTGTCAAAAATTGTATTTCTTGTATATTAAAAACATCTTTTAAAAGATCTAAACGGTTCAAATTTAAAGTGCTTGTTGATTCTTGTACTAAAAGTTCTGAATCTTTGAGAAATAAAGGTAAACCTTGTATTTCTGAAAATGGAACATTTATAGTTATGACAATGTCAGTAGATTTCTCATGTAAACGTAAAACAGATAATAAAATTATAACATAGGGTATAGACGGAATATATTGAGTTTGTTCATTTTGATTAGTTGTTCGTTTATCATATTTAAATACTTTTTGTATTCCTTCAAGAAGATAAACTGTATGTTTACTAATATTTTTTAAAAAAATAAATAATTTATCTAAGTAAAAACCTTTCCAAAGTAATATGTGATGTATCTAAGATTAAACTTTCTTCTGCATCATTATCTTTTGCTAAAACATCAAAATGAAACTTTGCAACATCTGTATCTTCTACAGATGCAAATTCTAGGATTTCAATCATAAGACTTCTTTCATCATTAACATTTACTAATACTTCTTGATGATCTGGTATTTGTCTAAATTGACTAAATAGAATAAATATATTTTTAAAAATAATTTTCAAATTAACCTTGCATCTACAAAATCTTCAGGAATATATGTAGTAATAGCACCGCCAAAAAGATTTCTTAAAATTGTCATAAGAAGCACTAATTTTCTGAAATACTTTAAGAAATATGTTTAAAACAATATTTTTTATTAAAAAATAATTTAAAATTCTAATATTTAGTTTTACATATTTTCGTTAAAAGTTATAAAAATAATATATGTATATTCTTTATAAACTATAAAACACATAATATGCCCTAAATATATAGTTAAACACTATTTACTAATATGAAAAGATAACTCTTAAAAAAATAAAAATGGGTGTTATTTTTATATATAATTGATAATGAGTAACATTTGAAACCTTTAATGTTTTAGTACTCAAATATTTAATTTTTTTAATATGCAAAACCGTAAACATTTAACAAAGATAAATATTTTTATGAAAAGTGGTATTTTTAACGCTTTCGTATTTCATGATTTTTATATATCAAGAATTGTCAATTTCCAATAAATGAGATATTTTTCGTTTTTTTTCAAAAGTAGAAACACTAAAAAGAGTTAAATTTTATTTTTTTAAAAAAAAAGATACATCTTGTCTTTAGATGTATCCTCGCTATTTGATGTATTATCACTAGATTCTTCTAAAAATTCGTCAACTTCTTTCATTGCATCTTCCCAATCAATAGAGTCTATCACGTTTTGATTATTTACATTTTCAGGAATATTTTGCATATTTGTGTCTTTTGGTGTAAATTCTTTAGAAAGAATAAAAGAATCTTTATGTTTACAATTTTCAATATCATCGTCATCATCAGAAGAAATAAATCTGTATGAATTTTCAATATTGTTATTTAAAGAATGAAATTCTTCTTGAAGTTGGGTATTGAAGATATCACTAGAGAATGAATATAATTGATAATCAGATTCAGGTAATCGTTTCCAATGAGAAATAGAATGAAGAAGCCAATCAATGGATACTATTTTAATATTTTTTTGCTGAAGTGCTTTTTTTACTTTAGTTGTACGTATCTATATAAGATTAATGAGAATTTTTTGAAAAAAAAAAAAAAAAACCTTTGTAGCTATCAAATGTGTTACATCATTAGAAATATTTTTAGAAACTTTTGCACCAAAATTTATAGCCCATTGAGCAATATTAGAACTTATTTTTGTTTATAAAATCAATACTATATTTAGAATATTTTTACCTTAAAACATCCATTCCCATGGGCACTATGCCTGAAAATACTAGATTGGTTCCTTTCAATACATTTGATTTAAGCATTGGCATTATAACTTTGATATCTAATTTATTTATATCAGGATTAGATGATTTTTTCTTTGCTTCTAAAAGTTTGTTATATTCTTTATAGAATTCTTTGTGAACCATTTTTAAGGATAATTCTAGGCGATATAACTCTGTATCATTATTATGGAAAGAAATTTTTTCATCTGCTTTCTCTTCGTCATTTGTTTTATCAAGTACTTGGTTTGTTTTTTCTTGATCATTAATGATTGATAAACTATTGTGATCTTTATGAATTGGTGTTTTAGTCTTTTTTTCATAAATTTTTTCCTGAAATTTTTCTTCTGATATAGTATTATGATCATTTATAAGTATATTTTGACAACTATTGTTATCTGTAGACATAAAATGTGATTGTGGTGAACAATAGACTATATTTTGTTGATCAAGTGGGAAATCTTGTAATGCTGATGATTGAATAAGCATATTTGGTGAAAAGTTATGTAATGTAGGCTTTGGTTGTTAATATTTTTTATTAAAAAAAAGAATACCTTATTCGATAGATAATCACCATTAATATCGCCAATTCCAACGAAAAACTCATAAGGTGTAACTTTTATTAAATTTGGACTCCATTGCCATACATCTGCACGATCATCAATAATAACAACCATACTTGTATCAACAGGGAAAAGTCTTTGTATATTTTTTCGTGTAGTACCTTAGAGACTTTTGAGAAAAGTTTAAAATAGTAAAGGAACTTACTACCGCTTTCATCTCGACTAAGAATTCGGTCACCAAAGTATTTCTTATCTTTATCGATGAGATGGGCAATAGATGCTGCATATGCTCGTGTTCCCATAGTGTATATGTGCATTTCATAAAGTTTACTAATATTTTCAAGAAATTGTTCTAAACCTGGGCGCATTTTAACATAATACCAATTACCTATACCAGAATTGTTTTCTTTAAGACAAAATTTTTGAACGTCTTGAACTGCCAAGTAGTGTTTTGATGAAGGATTAGACAGCCATTCACCAACTATAGGATCTACTGTTGCATGAAGGATTGTTTGATCGAGATCAACAATAAGTGAAAGTTTCATTTCTTTGAGTAAACGTTCCATTGTTTCGCGCTCAAGTCTTGTTGCTTCTTCTTTACTTACCGTTAATTTGGTAGCATCGTGTGACATTTGAATTGTTGCTCTTGTAGAGTCCAAAAATCCTGTAAAATCTTGTTGAGTTACATCTCTGCCACATGTTGCACATAATCCATAATATTGAACTGAATGTAAACATGGTTCAATAATAGAAAGAATACGAAAATCTTTATTTTCTACAACTGTTCCTTCTTCAACAAACCATGCTTTAATCATGCCCTCAATCGGGCTCTGAAAAACTTCAACATATTCACAAGCAACCACATGTTCTGATCCGTCCTCATACTCTGTATAATTTCCTTGATATTTATATGATAATAGAGCATCATGCTTTTTCACTTGATCTTCTGCTTTGATCCTTACTGAGACCACTGTAACGGGATACCGCAAAGATGGCGGTAAATAGACATATGTTGGTTCTTGATTCATACGTATATATAATTCTTATTTCAAAAAAAAAACAAAAAATAATTATAATTTTTTGTAAATAATAACCCTTAAAAAAGGTATCCAACACAGAGTTAAGTTTAAAGCCCAGCTATGATTAAGTATATTTTAAATACAAACTAAATTCAAATCTTAAATCTATATTACAGATTAATCAATTTTCAATCAATTTTTTAGTCAAATTACCTTAAAATACATAAAAATATTTTTCATAGTTCCTTGAAACTATCTAAAAATGTTTTATTTAACGCATTATTGCTAAAAACTCTTCAAATAGTTCTTATATTTAATTTGTACTTTTGATGCTTTGCTACCGTTTGTCTACGGTTGTCTAGGTTACTTCGTTAAACAATGTGTCCTTAATATAAGTTTAACATAGATAATTATATCATAGATAATATTTTTCTATTTTATATTTAATATGATATTTTCATCATTGATATGTCTTTGGTTACTTAGTTTTAGCTGTGTTATTTAAAATATTTTTTATTATATTCCTTTCTATCATATAATATCTTCCTAATTCATATACTCTATTATTAAGTAATGTGTCTTTAAATAATGTGTTTTTAATATATTTTTAAGATATCTTTAATATACTTTAAGATATATATTTTTAGAATAAATGATATTAACTCCTTTATAAGATTTTTATCGATAAATTTCCTGTTAACAAAATTTTTATTGGTAAATTTTTTCTTAATAAGACATTTATTAAAGATATTTCTGCCTCTCTTAAAAATGCTTATTACTATCTTTATATTTTTTATCTTTAATTAGTATTTTATAAATTTTGATAGTCTTATAATTTCAGTGTTTCCGTAATTAACCTATAAAATTGTTTTCTCGATTGAAAACTTTGACATATAAATAAATAGGAAGAAATATTTATAAATATTTATATAAAAAAATTCATTCTCTTCTTTGTTCAAGAAATACTTTGTATCTTTCCTATATTTTCTTTGTATTTCTTTAAGATTTATTTATGAAATTCGTTTATTGGATATTCCAGTGTCCTGCAAAATGAAGAAACACTATTATCTATTTTTTATAAGATATTTATTATTAAGTACAATCTTTATTATTTATACACGAGTGTTTGTTTAATCATTTTTCAAGTTTTCAAGTGTGTAAATTATTTATAAAATGCTGAAGACGTTTTTATAGTATATATATTTATCTATTACAAGTGTACTATCATTATATATATATATGTATAGTTGCTTATTTTATTTTAAAAAGTTTAAATAATAGTATTATAGTTGAACTTTAAAACTAAAATATATGTTATAATTGAGTTTTAACTTGGTTTGGTAAAAATAGGAAATTAACTACCTTTATGAGTATATATATGAATATTTTTGAAAGAATTTTGAATTTTGGAAGTTTATTTTGAAGTAGATGATATATATTAATATTTTAATATATTTTAATAAATGCATTCTTGCATATATTAACATATAGATTGACGTGTATATTAATGCATTATACTGTACAATATTATAGAAACATATATTGCAGTGTAATGTATGAGTTAAGGTATATGTATATATTGTAATATATATACAATATATGAACCCTGGATATAAAGTATATATATAATAAAAAGATAACACTTATACATAAATAACATGTTTTTATGTATATAGACATCGAACATATACAAAGTGCAATACTTTAACTACTGTAACAAGCATCTAAGTCTAAGAGCTATGTTTGGTGATAACAAATATTTATGTGATATGTATTAATATTTTTAGTTTCATATGTATTTTCTGGAGACTTTTATTAGTGTATATTATCTACTTTTTGTTTTGGATTAGTGCGTTCCATTGCAACTCCTCTCCGGATGTTTGGCACGAAGAGTTTGCTGATAAATCAAATAATAATATATAATAAAAATGAATTATAAGATTGGTTTTAAAGTTATTTTAATTTAAATTTTAATGGAGTTTTAAATATATTTTTAGAGACCATTGTATTCTATTCTTTTGTTTTTTATGAATATTTTTTAGAATTTTGAACATTGATTTAAATTTTGGTCTTACCGTTTAAATTACTGGTTTAAAATAAGGATTTAGCTTTGTTAGTATTTTCCATATATTGAATGTCTCGAGTTTATAGAGATTTTTCATGTTTTAATTGTTTTTAATTAAAATTTTTGGTTTTTGATTTGTGAATATTTTTATTACTTTTTGCTGAATTTTGATGGGGAAGAAAAGGATTCAAGTAAATTTGACATGGAGTGTGTTTTCTGTTTTTTTTTTTCTAATGATGGCTATGGCCTTTTTAGATTAAAAAAATTGAAAATCCACATATTCAAACAGTGTGTTTTATGATACTATTAATATTAAGGTTATTGAGTTGTATATAGACGACATTTTCCCGGCGTAGAAATGGTCTTTTGAAGAAGGCGTATGAATTATCGGTTTTATGTGGAATTGATATTACAGTACTTATTTTTGATACAAAAAATAAATGTCATGTTGTATGTTTGTTTTTTCCTTTACTTTCCATGGTTGATTTGTTTTTCAGTATTGCTCAGATACTAATGAAGGTGCGGCACAGGCCATGATGCAAAAATATATCAACAAATGTTTTAAAACAGACACTTTAAAAGTATATTGAATTTTTTGTGGATAATAATGTATAGTTATTGATAAAAATATTTAGGGACAGAGTAGTGAAAAGGTTAATTCAAAATCGCATGGGTTTGTTTTTTTAGATAATTTTGATCATTATTGTGAATAATTTCTAGTTGGTGTGATACTCAGGAAAGTGTTTCTGTTATCGATACGTATCAGGTGGTATCTTCAGCTACTAAAGAAAATGATAGCTCTCAAGTATATATGCCTTTAGAAGAGAATGTGGATGATATTGATGGACCTGAATCGCTTTGTATACGATCAAAACGTACATATCATGTTCATGTACCATCATCATCAGATACTTCGAATGTACAATCGTTTTTGACATCTTATCAGAATCCTGCAAATGCGTACAATAAGGATAGTGTGGTTGTTAACTCTAATTGTCTTCATCCTTCAGTACTTTCTGAAAGGACATATCCTTATTTGAATAGCTCTTCTAGTCTTACAAGATCGATATCTGATTTTTGTTTGTCTACTAATTCTCAAGGTTTTTATCAGAATACAGTGTCATTTCCTCAAAACAATATGGTTAATGATACCAATCAGATTCATAAATATGCATCAGTTCAACCGCATTATGATCCTTACTTTTATAATAATTCATGTATTTCAGAAAAATGCAATGATCAAACATTAAAGCAACTTGAGATAGAGAATTGCGTTGATTCTGACATATTAAGTAGTGTGATTGAAGATTACATTCCATCTGATCATATACAAGAGCAATATGAGAAAATACCGGAAGACTCATCCTCTTTGGATAATAAAATAGATTATTCTCCAAGCAAAATATTGTTAGATTTCCAAAATTACCTTTATTTATAATAGTAGATTTTAATGTATTTAGTGTTTATATATATTATATAAAACTATAAATAAATATGAATTGTAATTTTGTGTTAAATAAAATTTTATTGAATGTTTCTTTAATAATGATTTACCTTTAATGATTTATGGTCTAGATATTTTGAAATTCTTTTAAATATTCATTAATTATAACAAGTTCTTTAGATTCAGTCCAAAACATTTGGCCTTTTCCTTTTAATGTTCGAAGAATACTTTTTGCCTTAAATTTCCAATCAGAGATAATTAAATTATCTGTATGATCTTTTATTAAACCAAAATTTTTATATGTATCAATTAATTCCACTGCTGATTCTACGGTTCCTGTCCATACATCTTTATTAGTATTTATATCTGACTTAGATATCCATATATGATATGATTTTATATAAGCCTCCAGGGCATCTAATGGTTTGTTTCTCCAAATATTTATTTTAGCTACAAATTTCCATAATAATGGGTTCGATGTTATTAAAGGAGGTATTTTAACTGTTATTAAATCAATAGCATGTCTTAAAAATCCTCTCTCTTTTCCTGTATATTCATTTTTTATTATTTCTTTTACAAGTATATCTAGAATTTTTGTATCGATAATATTCTCGCCTATTTTATGCGCTCTTAAATCTATGCATCTATTTATAGATCTTACTACTTCATTCCATTCACCTATATCTAAAGATATTGTTAAATAATTCTCCCATATTCTCCATGACTCGTAAGAATTACTAAGTGCTTGTCTTAATGCATTCCATGCATCATACTTTTTTGGAGGATTATATTTAAGAAATGACAAGGCTAAATTATTCCAGCTTTCTCCATCAGATGGGTCTAAACTAACACAACGAGTAAAAGCTTCTGATGCCATTTCCCAATTATTTAGTTCTAAATGGCAACATCCATAAGTAAACCATGCAGCATAATTTAAAGGGTTTATATCTAATGATAACCTGAATGCTTCTGCGCTTTCTTTAAATTTTTTTTCTGAATAATAAAATTTCCCAAGAGATCTTTGAGCTTTAGCATATCGATTACCAGAAACATTCCAAGCCTTTATCCAGTGACTTGGGTTTCTTTGTATATCGCCAAGAAGTGTCCATAGTTTAGGATTCTTGGGTTCTAATGCAAGTTGTGAAGTAAGAACTTCAATTGCTTTATTTTCTTTGTTTAATGCTGTCCAACACAATGCAATTTTTTCCCAGATTTCTAACCTTTCAAAAATTTCTAATGCTGATTTAATCATACCTATAGATAAATATCTATTAGCCAATTCTTCTTCTAAAGTCCAACGGGGAAGAAGTAAAAGCTGCCATCCATATGTCAATCTTTCTTTTACAGATGCAGATTCTCCGCATGATAATGGTTTTCGCAAAAATGATGTATTGTTTTGCAAATTATTTGTAAAATCATTTATAGAATCTATATCATCTAATAGTTGATCAACAAGAACTTGCAATTGTAAAACACTTCGTTCCATAGTTCTTCCTTTTCCTGCTTCTAATCTACAGCGTATAAGAAGTGCCATGCTATATACAGTCCAATTTATAGGATGTTTTAATACTCTTTCTGTATATGGTGCCATTTCTTCCATTGTTAGTCCATCATTAGGGTTTGTATTTTTAATAAATAAAGTTAGAGCTAATAAAATGCATGCATCCAAAGGACTGAGAAGTGAGGGATTATTAGGGTCAGTATTTTTTAAAGATTCTGGAATATTATCATTTTCAATTGATTCAGAAGAAATTACTTCTTTAGGTTTAAATGATATTGTTTCAAGAAGTGTATCATCATTTAAATCAAGTATTTTAGGTATTTTGTGAATTGTCTCCAATGTTTTTTCAATATTATTTTCTCCTTTTGCGATTAATACAAGTTGACTTATATCAAATGTTTGGAATTTCGTTCTACGACCTAAAAATCCTGTTAAAATCCATTTTAGACCAGTTTCTTTTGCTGCATTTTTAATAAAGTCAAAAGAAATAGAGTTCCGTCCATAATAATTCAAATATAAGCCTATCTCAAGTGCATAACAAGCACGAATATAATATTCTTGTTTTTCACATTCTTTTGCTATAGTTTCCATATTTTTAAAAATACAGTCATGAAGTACTGCTACATGCTCGTCTAAAATACGCTGATGGATGAAATCGATTCTTGCTCTCCACCATAAATACGTTTTACTATATTTAAATATGTTTGAAAATGCAAGCTTTGATACTAATAAAAAAGTAGGAGACTGAATAAGATGATATGGATATACATTATCAATTTCTAAGCATTTTAAAGCATTTTTTTCAAAATCTGACTTATTAAGTATCGTTTCCCATCTTTTAGGAAATAAAATATATGAATCAAACATAGGTTTGGGTCCTGTAAAATGAATTTGTATAAATGCATGAATTGATGAAATGCCAAGTAAAAGAATCATTAACTCTCCTTCCAGTGTAGAAGGAATTTTTGAAAATATATCTTTAAAATATATTGCTATATTTGTTTTAAGTATTTCTGGAAGTTTTACATGACCTTCATTTTCTCCTAAAATTTCTCGTATTTCTGGGGATGAAAATACCGTTTTAAAGTCTCCATCAATTACAGATCTAACTAGTTGTCCTATTTGTATATTTATATCATGTCCTTTAATAAGTGCCCATTCTAATTTGTAAAAATCGTCTTCTTTTAAGTCTTCCAGCATTCCATTTAAAATATAAGAATAAATATTATGATTTATTTTAACTTATTTATAAAACTGTTATCTTTATCTTAAAATTGATATTATTTTTCTATACTCTTTTTTGTAGTTTAAGAAAATATAGATTAAGATTTTTAAATCAACGCTAACCGATTTACAAAAATTATACTTTAAAATAATAGTGAACTATTTATTTAAAAAAAAATAGGAAGACACAATATATGAAATACTAAATACTATTTGTTTAAGTTTTAGAAAAAAAAGTTTACTAGCATTTTAGTCTTTTTAATTATTTGAAGTGACTAGACATTGGTACAAATTGGTAAATAAATGTTTAAAAATAGTCATAAGAATTTTTTGGTTTAGATTTATGTTAAATATTTTAATATGTTCTTTTATTTATAAAAATATTTCTAGTTTATCTTTTTTTATATTTTTATATTTGTATATTAAATATTAATATCTAAAAAGAATATGTTCTAAAAATATTCTTTTTTATTGTTTTCTAGAAACTCATTTGTTAAAATTAATGTATTTTAAATTTATTTTTAATATAAAAGTTATATTACAGAGTAAATACTTAGAAATTTTACTTTTTATCCAAATACTCTTATAGCTAAATATTTGAATTTCTTATTACTAATGTAACAAAAAAGAAAGATAGAGTATCTAGACAATGTTTTTCGTGACTCTCATTTTTTCTAAACTAAATAATATTATATTTTTATTATTTTAATCCCTTATTTTCTGTAAAGTTTTTGCTAATATTAAACTTAAGATTAAATAGATCGATGATACGTTTTCATTATCTTTAATTTGTTGATTTTAAATATAATTTATTTTGTTCTCTAGTAAAATTTTTCAAAAAAATGTATTAAATTAAAAATGATATTGAAATTAATAGAACTTTACAGAATATGATTATAAATATTGCAAAAAGAATAAACGTTATATTATTCAATATGATTTGTATAATTTGCAGCTATGTATCTTATATACCTTGTTCAGAATTATTTATAGTTTACAAGATAATATTGTAATTAAATATTTTTTATTATCCTTAAACAGTAATGTATATAATTTATTAAAAATTTAAATTAGTTTTTTTAATTTTTAAAAAGATTTTTAAAATATTCTTAAATAAATGACAAAATTTTTGATCTTCCTTTTTTAGACCTTTTACTTCATAAACATCTAATTCAATTTATGAATAATGTTTTTGAATACAAAATAAAAACATCTTTTTTTACTCTTTAAAGAATATTTAAATAGTAAATAATTGTAAGTACTGAAGAAAAAAAGAAAACAAATTCTATAATGCCCATAAAAATAATTCTAAATATTTTAATAATAAATATCTATGTACATCTATGTACATTTTAAAAAATCAACCAATATTTGCAGAAAAAGAGAAACTAAAATATAAATAAAGAAATTAGAACCACATAAAAAGATAAATTTATAAAATATAAACTGTTATTTGTCTTTTTTATAATTATTTTGTGATTTTATCAAGAGATAATTAAAAATTGACCGATAATTCGATTTTTCTGGATTTTCGAAAAAGAGTAAAAACAGAAGAAATATTGAATTATTGTATTAAAAGTTGATTGAAAAAATTTAGCATATGACGGCATCAAGTAGTATGAGATTTGGTCCTGAATGGTATGAGAGATAAATATTCTTTTTTTTTAAAAGAAAAAAGCTTATATACTTGGAATTTTTAGGATGCGTCAAGGGCCACATAATAATGTATCAGAAGAAGGGTTTACTCCCTCTGGAATACCTCAAAATAAGCAACGTAATGTAAAGAATCCTCAAGAACATTCATCTTATTCATCTATTCTTTCTTTATCATCTCAGCCTAATAATTCATCTGAACCATCCTTAACACCATTATCAGGTTCATTGAGATACAGCAAAGAGTTTTTGTTGTCTATATGGAAGGATATGTTAATGTCGGAGAATGGGATTCCAAAACCAATGGAACTTAATCAATTTTCTCAAGTATCAAGTGATGAAATTATATTTCCTGTATCATTATCAGAGATGAATGAAGATGAAAAAAAACTTTTCACAGGACCTGTTAATAGCGAACAAAAAAGAAGAGCTAATGATTCAATGAATAATTCTGTATATGGAACTACACGTTCTTATATGGGTCGTGTTTATTCACCCCGTAATGAACGTTTTCCAAATAATTCTCGGCTTGATAATCAGAAAGTACGAAGTAAAGATATAGGAGGAAATTTTAAAAATTTGAATGTTCAAAAATCTCGTGATTGTTTTTTTAACACTTTTGGTACCGAACTTTGGACTTCACCGAACTTACAATTGAATTCTGAAACACCTGAAAATAATACTTTTTCTAATGAAAATGATGAAATTATTCCATCTTCTACAGAAGCTAAAAATTCTGAGCTTGAGAATCTACATAAAAAAGAAAATGAGAATAAACCTATAGTTAAAAGTATTCCTGAATCATCTATTCCACAAATTAATACTCATTTTCTACCATCTAATGTTATTAATCCATCTATAGAGAATATAGGATCTGTTTCTGGAAGAAACGTTTCAAGATTACAGGCATTAGGTATGTTTGATTCTCAAAAATTTGCAAAAGTTTCATCTCCTGTTTCAGCAACATCTTCATCTTCTTTTCAACATGACGATTCAGATGATATTTTGAAAAAAGTATCAGGACATATTTCTGAAAATAAAGATGATAAAACACTTGAAGATCTTCAAAACAAATTTAACACTGATTTGGATATTAATAAGCCTTTGGAAAACATACAAAAAGAAAAGACACCGTTTTTGGGATTATTTAGTCCATCAAATTCTACGTTTTTGAATCAAAATAATAAAAATGAGAAATTTTATGAGCATTCTATTTCTCAACAGTCTAGTTTTTCCCAACCATCATTGTTACAACCTCAGCCTTCTAGAATAGCAACTATGCCTAACAAATTAAATTGGCTTTATAAAGATCCTATGGGTGTTATACAGGGTCCTTTTTCTGCTTTAAAAATGCAAGATTGGTACAAAGCTGGTTTTTTTCAGCCTACGTTACTTGTAAAACAAATAGATGATGAAGATTTTGAACCTTTAAGCTCGCTAGTAAGACGTGTTGGGAATCAGAAAGAGCCCTTTTTATTAGCTTTTCCTAATAAAACACAAACACAAATAACTCCGACAAGAAGTTTTTGTAATCCAATAGATGGATGGAACTCACCTGGATTAGGATCTAATTTAGAATCTCAAACACCTATATGCGTCGATTTTGATCATGTGGGTTCTGTAGCACCAGCAGTTCCTACAATTCCAGGATGGAATCACCAATCATCTTTTTCTCATCCATTTTTTTACGGGTCTAGTTTAGCTGTAGAGCAGCGAAATGTACCAGAACATAGGAAACAAGAAGAACAATCTTTAGCACATCATAAAAAGGACTTATTTCAACAACAACAGTTGACGCAATTTGCAATTCAACGTCAAAGATACCAATTTCAGAAACAGACTCAAAATCATCCAGAAAAACGAATGCAAATGAATTTTTTGAGACAACAAGAAGCATTTCCAATAAAATCGTTAAAAAATAATGTTTCTGAATCTATAGCGAGAAATAAATTTTTGAATGAAGAAAAAATATCTAGAGTCGATAAAGAATCTTCTGAATTTATTCCTAATTTTAGCAAAACAGTTCAAGAAAAGCTAGTAGACGTAAATAATGCGTCTCCTATTTTCAATATTGGACAAAGGGATTTATTAAATTTCACTGAAAATCCATTAGAAGCTGTGTTTTCAAAATCAGAAGCAATCCGAACTAATGATACTGCTAATGTACAAAAACAACAATTAAAGAAAGATGTAGAATATTTAGAATCACCAAATACTAATCAAGTATTAAAACATTCTTTAATAAAACAAAATACGGAATCTCAAAAAACTCATACACATTCTATTGCACCGTGGGCTAATGCTTTAGATAATATAAAGAATATTTCTTTGCGTGAAATTCAAGAATCAGAAGTAAGAAATTCTCAGAATCGCGTGCAAGAAATACCTGTAAATCAAGAATATTCTAAAAAAGTTAATTCTACTAAAAAAGAAATGCATGTTATTTCTACTAATCTCCCAGAAACAGCAACATGGGGATTTTCAAGTAGCATACAGGAAAGCTCGCCTGTTTCTGCATTAAATCATAATACAGGATGCGTATGGCAGTCACCTAATATTCCTTTTAGAAAAAAAACATTTGCCGAAATACAACATGAAGAAGAGTTAGCACAAAATGTAAAAGTAAATAAACTTCATGAACAAATTACTACAAATACTATCTCTGCATCATTACCTACTAGAAACTATATTAATTCGTTTAAAAAACCAGCTCAGACACCTTGGATAACTGTTGGCCCTGATGGACGACCTATTTCACGTTCAACTATTACAACATCTTCGCGCATAGGCACTGAAATATCTGCATCAAAAGCAGGAAATTTGGATCATAACCAAAAGAAACCGAACGTTCTCAAATTTAACAGCATATCATCTACTAATCAATCTTCTAATTTAACTAATTCTAATATTTCAGAAAATACTACAAAAAGCGGCTCAAACGATTTTCTTAATTGGTGCAAGATGTCTCTTAAGGCATTAAATCCAGGGATCAATTGTAAGTCCATTATATCATTATATAATTTTTATTTTTTTAACTTAATTATAGCTGATGATTTCCTTCAAATGCTTATGTCACTTCCAGTGGAGCCTAATCGAGAAACTATTGAAATTATTTCAGATAGTATATATGCCAATAGTGCAATTCTCGATGGACGTCGTTTTGCAGAGGAATTTATTAGACGAAGATTAGAAAATAGATCTTCAGATAATGGAATGCTTGAAAAAAATACTGGTGTACAAAGTTGGACTGATGCCTTAAAATCACAAAAGCAAAAAGAGCTTGAATGGAATCCTGTATTCAAAATCGTTACGGGAAAAAGAAAACAAAAAGAAAAATTAGAATTAAAAAATATGTAAAAAGAATATGTATATATTAAACTATGAGTATTGGCATTAATTTTCTATAACTTTTTTAATTCAAACATGTTTTAAAAACCATTTAAATATAACATGTTAATAAAAAGGCATCTTACTTATTTATATATTAATAGATCCATACTAAATCTGTCATTGGTATAGTACAATACCAAATCATTACTATATTCCTAATTCTGCTTTTCAAAATGCTAATTAAGATTATATATAATTTCCCGAAATATATTAAAAACAATTTTATTGTTCTTTGTTTTTAAGAAGAATATCACCTATTTTTTTAAATAATTCTCTAAGAACAATTCTTATTTCGCTATCGATACCGTCTCTTCCAAGAATATTAAGTCCAAATTCATAAAACTCCTTAATATACTCTACAAACTATTATATATGTAAATTAAAAAAGTCTCAAAACTAAAGATAATCTCTTACATCAACATCTTCAAATTTCATAAAAGCATTCAAACTTTCTACAATGACATGTTTCCATGCTTGGATATTTCGTAATTGTGACTCTATGTCTAAAGAACAATATACTACAAGAACTTTTTTGAAAATCCTATACTAATTAAACTTAAAATATTTAATAAAAGAAATTACATAATAAGCCTTTTCCTAACAACATCTTTATCAACAATTTTGTCAGAAGTATCAAAATATATTTTAAAAAGACTTGTAAAACAAACTGATACACTATTGGTCTCTTGTCGTAATAAATTAGGTAAATTTTTCATAAAACCTTACTAATGTTAAAAATTATCTTAAATATATATAAACTAAAACCATTTTTCCATAAATTTATTCTCAATTGTTTATCACTATTAAATTGCCGTGCAAAATTCCAACTATTTTCTAATATGTTTATTATACGTAAAAGTTCTTTTAAAGGAATCTTAAGAAAAACATCATTGTTTTTAAAAATTTCACCCAGTGAATCAATTAAGAACAATTGAATAATACATTTTAATATTAAACTTCTTGACTTTTTCCTTTGAGGAATAGAAAGTTGATGAGGCTCAATTATGTTATTTTCATTAAGTGTATCAAACATTTGTAGTTGTCTAATTGGAGAAAAAAGATTGTTGAGTGAAATATTACTGAGCTTCTGAGTTTCTATTGATGTTTCTAAATATTAATTATTTTTTTTTAAAAAAATAAATATATACCAATTTTATTAGAATCAATTTCGATGTTATTTATACTTTCTAGTTCATCAGTGGGAGTAAATTTGAAAAGCTCATGAGCTGTAGTAGTTTCAAACAATATTTCAAAAGTATTAACAATTTGACACCAATGATTATCTTTTAAAGCATCTACTTTTCGCAAAACTAACTGCTGAAAACAACTAATACTAGTTTTTGCTAATATATCATTTTCTGTATTAGATCAATACTTTTTTAATTAAAAAATTATGACTTACCCTGACATGTACAAGTAACCAAAAATTCAAGAAATACATCTAACATTTTCTCAAGAATATCAAAATATTTATCCAGTAATTCTACTATATTTAAAAGACTTTGAATCATTATATTAGAAATCCAAGAATTTAAATGCTCTTGTGCATTAACTTTAAATGTTTCAGATTGAGATTTAAGTATAATAAATATCGGAAAAAGTAATTGTCTACATACAGTATCCCAGAATGTTGATGTATAATTAGTGCCATATAAAATTAATATGTTAAATAAATAATTTAAAGCTCTAAGTTATTTATTGATTTTATTAATAATAAACAATCTTTAATACCTAGATCTAGTTTCTAAATCTTCACCCGTCACAAGAATATCATAAAAGCCAAATAAAACAGGGAACCAATATTTAATCATAGAATCATCATCTAAACTTTTTTCTTGATTTTTATCCATTAGTGGTGATTCCTGATATTCTAAGACTTTATCAATAATTGACTTAAGAAGTTTCATTGATTCTAAGCTAATTGTTTGATATTTGTCATTTTTTGAAAACTCTGTAAGACAAATAATAAGATCTGCAAAACTATTTTGAGATACAATAATATCCAAATTTTCTTTAGATAGTTGTTTAACTATATCAAATGAAAAATTAACAATATTTTCTATATTTCATTAACATCTATTAAAACTATAACTATAACATAATACCATGTTCTTCTCGTGCTGCAAATTGAAATACAGTGAACATTGTTCTCCAACCAGAACGAATATCATTTGCACGTGCTTGTATCATTTGTTGTAAACAAATTAAAACCTAAATGAAATTAATTATTTTTATAATCATAACATTCTTACCATTTCTTTTACTTTCTCAATGGGGTTATTTACTAATATATATTGGAAAGGTTTTAAAAAATCCTTTTGAAATTTAAAATACGAAAGTTCCTTTGTATTAAAAAATCTCATTGCTAATTGGCGTAAAGAATCTAAAGCAAAAAATACTACAACAGTATTTTGAAGACATCCGACCTAAAATATTTTAGTTCATTCTTTAAATAAAGAAAAATACTTTATTAAAATGTTTACCCAAAATAATCCATAAATTCGACCATTCCATGCGAATTCTAGCCATATTATAGTAGGATATTTCTACCAGTTTTTGAAGACTAAACATTCTAGGACTTTCACTTGATCCAGAAGATTGTATTTCTTCCCAAGAAACTTCACTTAATGCACGAACAAAGTCTATAATAGCGTTTCCTGACAAATGAGCACTTTGCGTAAATATTTTATCTACGAGATGAGTAACTTCTCTTGATCCGGCTTCCTCGGCAACTGCTTTATTATATGTAATTTGAGAATTTAGTTTCAAACGTAAACTTGAACGACCTAGTTGAAATGATTGATTTCGTTGAGATCCATTTGGAGATGTTTGTCTAGAATATTCAATAACTATTATATTAAAAAGTTTTCGCTTACGTTTTTATTTTTGCATTTCCAATGTCAGGAATAAAAAATTCATCAACACCAGAATTTATGAGTTGAAATCTTTCTAATTGGCTAACGCATATTAATACATCTTTCCATAATTCATTTAAACTATTTCCTTCCGAAAGTGCTATTTCTAAGAGAGCCTTAATACTATTAACATTCTTTATTTTCATTTCATTTAGATTTCCAAGGTTTGTAAATTTCGTTAAAGTGCTAATAAATGCATTTTTTGCAAATTTAAGATCAAATAAACATGATATTTGTATAGCAAGTTTAAATGCTTCAAGACACAATGAAACAATGGAGGAATCATCTTGTGATTGCAAAAGATCGGATATACTAGCTAAAATTGGAATCCATGCAATTTCAAACATAGGTCCAACATGTTCAAAATGAGAAGCACTATAATAAATTGATGTTGGTTTTAAAAGGCCTTCTTTTTGAGCTTTAAGAATGTTTTTAAAAAGTGTCTAATATATATATATATAATTTCAATAATAAAGAAAATAATGTTACCTCAGTTTTATTAGCCATTTCTTCTGAAGCAGTCATATACGTTTCACGCTGAATATTTCTACCAATTATTCCTAAAATATTACTAATATTTGATGCAAAACCATAAGATGAATGTGCTAATCCAGAAATAAGAGCAGCATCTTGCTCATCCTTAAGTACAATTTCATTACTTAATATTTCTTCATATATTTCAGTTAAATATTTTTCAGAAAGAGATTCTTCATCATTTATTTTGCCAGTATTTTTTATAAAATCATTTAAAGACATACGTTTTTTAATATGAGGGTTATGTAAATCTGTATTTAAAATTATAACAGAGTAGGCTAAGATATATGCTGTATCTATATATAAAATATAATTAAATAATTTTAATTAAAATTTAGTTGCAAACCTGCATTTGCAAATGCTCCTGGATTACAATTTATATAATGTTCAGCAAATTTAAGCATATAACGGTCTATTTTTTGAGCTTCTCCAGGAAGTCTAAAAAATTGAAGAAATTTCCTAAGTGCATCTACAAATGACATTCGAGAAAAATCCATAAGATCAACAAACGAATGCATTATTGAAATATTTTCAGTATCTCTAGAAGAACATATTATTTTTATTTAAAAACTTAAAGTATGTACCCTTCTCCAAGATATTCTCCTAACACTGTTTTATTCAAACCTTCTGTTTCATATAAAAAAGCTGCAATATCGTTAGGAGACAAAGACTTAATAAATTTATGTTCGTATAAAGCTTCAATACCCTAATTTGTGTTACAAATAATATAATATTTTATAAAAAAAACCTTTTGAGGTTTGGAATTAAACTTTTTAATACATTCAAAAAGAATATTTTTTCTATGTTTTAAAGCTTCAAATATCTCAGGATCATCTAAGGTATTACTTTTTAGTTTATTAGAATAATCAATAGAGTCTGAAACAATAGGTCCAATGGTTAGAGATCGTCTAAAATCATATACACGTTCATTAGAGTTGTTATTACTTTCATTTAAAGGTAATTCTTTGAATTCAGTAGTAGCTGTTTTAACACCTTCTTGAGACCATGATATAAGTGACTGAAGAATAGAAACTATGCATCTTAAAGATTTTAATTTTAAGTTATATTCCATTGTAATTAAATTATTTTCCAAATGTTCAGATGTTGTTAGAATAGGTAATGGAGATATGGGTAAAGGCGAATTGATGGATGATTTATTAGATACTTTTACTGCATGTTGTTGATATTGATTTGTTTGTAAAGACGAAGTTGCTACTTTAGATAAAATATTTATAATCCTAAAAAAGTTAGTTTTTATTTTTTTTTTGAGAATATATTTTCTTTTCATATATATTGTCTAACGCAGCACGATCACAATCATAATTTAAATAAACTTCAACAAGAACTTTAGGATCATTTGATATCCTTTGTAAAATTTCAAGTAATGTCTGTTTTTGTTGATAGGTTGAATTACGCATCTCTAATATAGGAAGAAAAATCTCTTTTAAAAATACTTCGATTTCGACCTTTTGAAATTAATAATAGTTTCTACTTTTTTTAAGTGAATAATTACCTTTAACATCATTCTCATAGAACCTATCATCTTCCAAAATATTTCACAACTAATATTAAATACTTGTTGAACTGGACTGACAAAATTTCTTGTTAATGTAAGACATAAATATTCTTTAATTGCTTCTGTAAATGCAATAGATGTTGAAAATATATAAATTTTAATATTTTTAGATGTAAATATTTCCATGTAACTATTTAAAATAGAATATATCAAATGTAATGAAAGAAGTTTTGATCTCATAGAGTGTGATCTCAAATCAGTAATACTAAAAATCAATTATAAAAAAAATCATTTTCAAAATTACGTACTTTTCGTAAGGAGACTGTTTTACAGATAATTTGCAAAGAATTCGGAAAAGAATAAAGGCATCTCTTATAAAAAGTTGATTTTCGTCAAGCATTTGCTGTTCTTTTTTATTTAAGTCACATGGATTTTGAGGTGACTTAAGACCTTCAAATGAGTTACTAATAATTTGTTAAATTCTTTTATAAAAATATAATGAATAAAAATACAAGATGTTTTTTTCTGAAGAATCTGTCTTCAAATTTGTTAATTTTTTCTGAATAACATCTATATTAAGTGTTTCTATTGTAGAATGATGTGTTTCATAATCTATAACATCAATATTAAGCTGAGAAGATTTATTTTTTTCTTCTGAAAAAGAAAATGGCGAAGAAATAGTTTCAGAAAAGCTATTATTTTTCGAATTCTCTACAAATCTTATTTTAACTCTTCCAAAAATAGTATGAACCATTTGAGTTAGAATTCCTTGTATTATTATTTGATTGGAAGTATCTTTGCTTAATAAAAATATGTTATATGTTTGACGAATTGCTTTTAAAAGAGTATTTTGATGAATGATTGTTTTTGGATTTTCATTTAATACAGCAGCAAGTAAGGCTTTTACTGTTTGTAACTGTACATGTGGATCAGTAATATCTCCTTGAAAACAATTACAAATAGTGTCAATAACTTGCTCCATGATAGGAATTGTAGATTTAGTTGCTTCTTGTTCTGAGTTAGTATCATCATATGGTTGTATTGATGGTGAAGGATCAACGAAAAAAGAGTACGATAAAAGTTTTGATAAACAATCTAAAGCGGGTATAGTACATTGAGAAGAAAATGTTGAACATGCGCATTGTAAGGGTTTCAATATAGTGCTCGGTGATGGAGATGCATTTGTTTTTATAGCATCTAAATATGTAAATATGTTTCTCTTAAATATACATCTAATTACCCAAGGTTTTAGAAACAATGTCTTTAAGTTGTCCATTTTTTTTAGCTTCTTTAGTTGCAAGAATAATCTCTAATGCTTGAATAACAAAAACAATGTATCCAAAACCTGATTTTTGGCTAATTTCCATAGAAGAATTGTAAATGTATGGAAATGATTTGGACCTTTCTTTTATATGACTAATAATATCAAATTCTTTATCCATACTGCTTCTACCAATATCAGAGATATTTGATGAATTTCCTGGTGACTCTTTAATTGTTTCTTCATATGTTTCTAAATGATTAAAATGTGATTCCTCACTTCTATCTAGTATATTTTTTTGCAATCTTTCTTGCAGTTCCTTTTCAACATCTTCTGAACTATTCAAATTGTCCAATTGTTTGGAGCTTTCTAAAATATTATCTTCAATAAATTCATTTGACTTTAATAAATTTTGAAAATGCTCTTATTTTTTATTAAAATAATAATTTTCCTTTTTATAGAATACTGACCTTCTAAATCTATATCAACATCAATATTTTCTTCATTATCTATCATATTTTTTATTTTAAAGTGTTTATTTTCAATTTTAAAATATAATTTAGATATAAGAATCTCAAGTTCGTGTTTTCGATATAGAAAATCTGAGTTAAATTAAAAGATATTAAAGATATTTAATAGTAACAAAAATTAAAGATGAAAAATTCTTATTGTTATTTTTTTAAAAAAATTTTTAATTTGAGATATTTTTTTTATTAATTTCAAAAAGTATAATATAAAAGTTTAAAATATATAAAAGATATAATATTTTTTATTATTTAATAATTCAAACGATATTTCTGTAATTAAAAAAAAAACTAAGATTATTAATTCATATTTTTATTTCTATTATAAAAATGCAATTGAAAAATTTTTAAAAACACTTAATGTTTTAAATTCATACAAATATTTATTTTGTTTATAAAGCAAATTGCATTAATATTATATAATATTATATAATTTTATTAAATTTAGATTGTTTTTTAGAAAAAAAATTGATTACGCAATACACTTAAATTATATCAAACATTTTTTCGTAAACTAGTATTGATAAAAATATATATTATATACATTTATATATTGCATTATAAAATCAAGAGTTTTAATCAAATATTATTTTTCAGTAGCAAAGAGTTTTAATTTTAAATTTTCCTCTAATATTCATTTAAAAGATAAGTTCAAAAAATATAATATATTGTTTTTTAAAATACCTTTATTCATAAGTCTTTTTTTATAAAAACACATATTATGAAAATGTTTTAATAAATTATATTTTTTTAAGATATATTTTTTGGAATAAATCTTATGAAAAGCTTTCGATTTTGAATTTTCTTCTGAATAATACTAAAAATTAAAATTATCTAAAATATTAAGAATTTAAGGTAATAAATCAGTTGAAATGAGTTTAATTAGAAGGTCATGGACAAATTTAATACATATCTATTTTTCAAATTCAAAAAATATTAGAAATATGTAAAATAAAAGAGAAATGAATTAACAAAACGTCTTAATAATTAAATTAGATATTTGCATCAGGAATTCCAAGCAGCAGCATATAGAATTTTTAACTTAAAACGAGGTTATGCATCTAAATGTAAACATTTAGTTTTTCGTAATTTTAATCTAAATTATTTAGCGTTTCCTACACATCATATTATAAATATGCCCGCTTTATCTCCAACAATGTCTTCTGGTACAATTGGGACATGGAACAAAAGTGTTGGTGATCGGATCTCTCCTGGTGAAATTTTAGTAGAAATTGAAACAGATAAAGCTCAAGTGGACTTTGAATTTCAGGATGAAGGTTATATAGCTAAAATTTTACTTGAATCAGGGACAAAAGATGTAGATATAGGTACAGTAAGTAATAATATTGTATTTTTAGTATTTTATCTTTATCTTCATTTTAGCCTATAGCAGTCTTAGTAGAAGATGAATCAGATATTCCAGCGTTTTCTGATTTCACTATTAATGACGTAGAAGTAAAGAAACCTCCTAAGAAAGAAGAAATACCCAAAAAAAAGGATTCTTTAGAAGAACCTAAAAAAATAGAAGAATTAAATATATCATCTAAAACTAAACCAGAATTACATCATCGAGTATTCGCAAGCCCGGTTGCTCGAATGCTTGCTAAAGAGAAAGGAATCCAATTAGAAAATATCAAAGGAACAGGCCCTAGTGGTCGAATAATTAAAGTTGATGTTGAAAATTATAAACCCGAAATTTCTATTATGCAGCCAACTATAGATTTTGGTGCTTTATATACAGATATTCCATTATCAAATATTCGTAGAACAATCGCTACTCGATTAACTGAGTCAACGCAAAATACGCCACACTTTTATATTACTTTATCTGTTCATATGGAAAAAGTTCTCAAATTAAGAGAAGCCCTTAACAATCGTTTAGATGGTCAATATAAGATTTCAGTTAACGATATAATTCTTAAAGCATCAGCTATAGCACTTCAAAAAGTTCCGGAAGTAAATAGTTCATGGTTTGGAAGTTTTATTCGACAATATCATTCCGTAGATATATCGGTTGCTGTTGCTACATCAAATGGTCTCATTACGCCTATTATTAAAGATGTTCAGAACAAAGGTCTTCTTGCTATTAATAAGCAAGTTAGAGAACTTGCAAATAAAGCAAGAGATGGAAGACTTAAACCCGAAGAATATCAGGTAATTTAATAATCATAAATATATTTTCTAATCAGTACTAGGGTGGTACTTTCACTATTTCAAATATGGGAATGTATGGCATTGAACAATTTACTGCAATTGTATTATTTATCTTTGAATTCTAAAAACATATTAATTAAGTTTTAGATCAATCCTCCTCAAGCTTCTATTTTAGCTGTTGGATCAATTGAAGACTTTCTTGTAGAAGACCCTAGCTCAGAAAAAGGGTTTAAAACAGAAAAACGAATGAAAGTGACATTATCTTCAGATCACCGTGTTGTAGATGGTGCTGTTGGCGCAAAATGGGCAACTACTTTTAAATCTACATTAGAAAACCCATTAGATATGTTATTGTAAACTATTTCAGGTTCAATCAATACTTGTTGTATTTGTTTATGAGTATAACCACTTTAACCATAGTATATTTGTTTTTTTTTTTAAAAAAAGAAAACTATAAAACACGTAAACATTTATAAAGTAGTAAGCAAATTCCATAGCCCTTTAATATACCCAATAATTTCATCACTGCCTAGTTTAGATTCACCATATAATCTATCTATAAATGTAATAGGCAATTCACCAATAGAATACCCATATTTTCTAGCTTTTACAATGATTTCCTAGATAAGATTAAACGACATAATAATTAAAATTTAACAAACCATTTGAAAAACATAACCTTTACTTTTAGAGTCTACAATTATTTTTTCTAAAACCTCTTTTTTATATAAACGAAAACTACCTGTAGCATCACTAACACCATGTTGAAGTAAAATCCTGCTTAAAAGATTTGCACCCAAAGAGATAAGTTTCCGTTTTATATCCCAACCATAAACCCCGCCACCATAGGCATATCGTGTTCCCAAAACAATATCATAAGATTTTTCTTTTTGAAGAGAAATAAATTGAGGAATATATTTTGGCTAAACCAACTTCGTTAATGATATTTTTATACTTATTATATATTTTTACATGATGAGAAAAGTCTGCATCCATAATAATCACAAAATTACCTGTACAATACTGAAGACCATATATATACGCAGTTCTAAGCCATCAAATATAAAAAATATAGAAAAAAAATAACTAACCCAAGTCCAAGTTTTCCTGGACGTGTTTTCAAAATCTAAATTGTATCAGTTCACTTTTAATATAAAAAAAAGTAAATTAACAATGTGTTTTTTCCCATATATTTCTATCAACTGAATAGCTACTTCTTGAGTTCCATCAGGCGAATTATCATCAACAATTATAAGTTCCCAATTAAGATTTCTTAAAAGTATTAGTTTAAATTCATAAAAAAACATGATTACTCAGAATCCAATGTTTTAGCAAGTAAATATGTGACAATAGGCAAATTTTTGCGTTCTTTATACGTTGGCAAGATAATTGAATATTTATTAGACATTTTGTTCACACCGTTGTATCGCTTAAAAGTAACGTCAGTTGATTTTTTCTTAATGTCCATCTTCTCGAAAGTTTTTAATTTTCTAAAATCATATTAATTTTCGAAAAAAGACGAGAATTGATTGCTCAATAAACTGAATTTCTCACTAAGTTTATAAGAGGTTTAATAATGTTATTTTTTTCTGTTTTTTTTTTGAATATTTTGAATATTTTTTAGGTTTTTTATAAAAACAAATCAATGGAAGAATTCAAACTTAGTGAACAGTCCTTTAATTGAATCTTCGTCATTACATATATCTAAGGATGCACTGTTTCACTTGTATGTGTTTCCTTTTCTGTTTTTATATCCTATCTGGATATATCTTTATCGTTTTAAATATGATGAATATATTAAATCAGAGGAATGGACGTTTATTACTCTTGGAGCACTTTTTTCTATTCAAAGTCTTTTGTGGCTTAGCAAACATTGGAATGTTCGTGTAAAGACATTACTGACAACGAAATTTGTATAAACAATTAGAAAAATAAGTAGTATATAGCTAAAAAATCCAGTGTCGTGAGATCGAACGTGCACAATTAATTCGTGTTACTCCAGTATCAAATCAAGGATCTTCAGAAATATGTACATTGAATCGCAAAATAGCATGTTTCTTATTAAAATATACAATGTCTAATTCATACATTTAGTTTAATGATGATTTGCTTCCAGAAATATCATTTTTATTTCAAAAAAAGAAATTTGTATATTCATATGAAGAAAAAAAATTTCAAGAGCTTTCATTTAGGATTAATTCGAAACTTCTTATAAAAGATTTACAACATATGAAAGGATTGACATCAGATAAGTTAATTGAATACGCCAAACATCATTACGGATATAATCGATTTGATATTCCTATTCTTACATTTATTGATTTGTTTAAAGAGCATGCTGTCGCACCATTTTTTGTTTTTCAAGTTTTTTGTGTTGCACTTTGGTGTCTTGATGAATATTGGTATTATTCTTTGTTCACATTATTCATGTTGATATTATTTGAATCAACTGTAGTCTGGCAAGTATGATTATAATTTCTAATATAACCAAATGAATTCTTATATTTTCAGAGACAACGAACGCTTACTGAGTTTCGAACAATGTCTATTAAACCGTATCAGATTTATGTTTATCGAAAATTTCATTGGATACAAATCATGACAGATGAGCTATTGCCGGATGATATTGTATCTGTTTCTACTTCCGAAGAAGAGCACGATGTACCTTGTGATATGATTTTATTATCTGGTAGTTGCGTTGTGAATGAAGCAATGCTAAGTGGTGAATCTACACCTCTTTTAAAAGAGAATATTTCTCTTAGAGATCCTGAATCGGATTTTGATATTAATGATCTTGATAAAAATTCTTTATTGTTTGGGGGTACTAAAATTCTTCAAATATTGCCTTCAACAGATTCGACAATCCCCCTTGCTCCTAATAAAGGTGTATTAGCAATTGTGACAAAAACAGGTTTTGAAACCCAACAAGGTAACCTTGTGAGGACTATGATATATTCCACAGAAAGAATTAGTGCAAATAATCTTGAAAGTTTGTTTTTTATTTTATTTCTCCTTGTTTTCGCAATAGCAGCTAGTTATTATGTTTGGACGAAAGGTAAATCAAGCATTGAAATTATATAATTACTTAAATGGAAAAGGTGTTGAAAATAATAGAAATAGATACAAACTTCTTCTTGATTGTATTTTAATTATAACATCAGTTGTTCCTCCAGAACTTCCTATGGAACTTTCATTGGCTGTTAACTCTTCTCTTGCTACTTTATCCAAACTAGCCATTTTTTGTACTGAACCGTTTAGAATACCATTTGCAGGAAGAATTGACGTTTGTTGTTTTGATAAAACGGGCACGTTGACCGAGGATGATCTTATAGTAAAAGGAGTTGCAGGTCTTGGGTATATTTTATTTATAAGATTTAAAATGAATACTAAATATACAAGTGATAATTTAGAAGAACTTATCGATGTTAATTCAGTATCAAAAGAAACTATGTTAGTCCTTGGAACAGCACATTCTCTAATCAGACTCGAAGACGATAAGATTGCAGGCGATCCTATGGAGAAGGCAACATTAGATGCATTAAAATGGAAACTTGAAAAAAACAATATCATAAAGTCTCCTCATAAAAATTTTCAAGAAAATAAAATAGAAATTGTTCGAAGATTTCAATTTTCATTAGCCTTAAGGCGTCAATCGACTATAGTAACAATACTTGATCAAAAATGTAAAAGATTTTTTGTAGCAGTAAAAGGAGCACCAGAAGTACTTCAAGAAATATCAGTTGTTCCAGAAAATTATGAAAATGTTTATAAATATTTCACAAAAAATGGTAGTCGTGTTTTAGCTCTTGGTTATAAATTTCTTAAAGATCGAATGAGTATTTCTGAAATAAATTCTCTTTCAAGAAATGAAGTAGAAAGCGATTTAGTATTTGCCGGATTTCTTGTATTTGGCTGCTCTTTAAAGAAAGATGCTGCCAGTACAATTAAAATGTTAAACGAATCTTCTCACAGAGTAAGAATCGTCAATATAGGGAAAATATTAACAAATCTAAGGTGATTATGATTACCGGTGATAATCCGCTTACTGCATGTCATGTTGCTCGTGAAGTCTATATAATCGAAAGAGACGTTCTAGTGCTGGATACTCCTAGTGATATTTCTAATTATACTTCAGGTACTGGTATAAATATTACGATTTATGAATTCATATATTTATAGATCTTTGTTGGAAAAATATTGACGGGGATGCAATTATGCCGGTTAATATTAATGATCCTATTGATAAAACTTTATTTGAAAAATATGACATATGTGTTACTGGATGTGCTCTTTCGAAATACAGTGGTTCAGATCAAATAAATGACCTACTAAGACACACTTGGGTCTATGCAAGAGTCTCTCCTGCACAAAAGGTAAATACCTTGACTCTGGGAAACATTATAACTTTTCAGGAATACATCTTGACATCTTTAAAAGACGCTGGTTACATTACTCTTATGTGTGGCGACGGTACAAACGACGTTGGCGCCCTCAAACAGGCACATATTGGTGTTGCTCTTCTCAACGGGACTGAAGATACTCTAAAACGGATTGCTGAGCATACACGCAATCAGAAATTAAAAGAAATCTATGAAAAACAAGTCAGGATACTTGCTCGATTTAACAAACCACCTCCGCCTGTTCCTCTGCAGATTGCATACCTCTATCCCGAAGGCCCCTCCAACCCTCATCGTCAGGCTTCAATCCTTGCTCGCTCTAAGGAACTTAAGGGTTCTAAAGACTCTTCAGCTGACAATCTCTCGGTTTCACAAAATAACTCTATGAAGAAACATGAAAACCTCACAGAAACCCTCTTATCAACGCTTACTCATCTCGATGATGAGAATGAACCCCCTACTCTTAAACTCGGTGATGCTTCCTGTGCTGCACCTTTTACCTCAAAACTTTCTAATGTTGTGGCAAGTATGTTGTCTTTTCAGCTTTTCTCCACCCAACATTTGATAAATAACCTCTGTTAGTTGCCAATATCATCCGCCAGGGTCGCTGCACTCTTGTTGCCACCATCCAGATGTACAAAATCCTCGCACTCAACTGCCTCATCTCGGCTTACAGTCTTTCTGTCCTTTACCTCGATGGTATCAAGTTTGGAGATGGTCAGGTCACTTTGTCCGGTATGCTCATGTCTGCTTGCTTTTTATACATCTCCAAAGCCAAGGTATGCTCCTCACAATTCCTCTGTTCACTTGTATACATTCTCTATCATTCTTACACAAACTAGCCTGTTCACGAGCTTTCCAGAGAACGTCCACAGTCCAACATCTTCAATCTCTATATTGTCGGCTCCATTCTCGGCCAATTCTTTGTTCACGTTGTCGCCCTTGTCTTTATCAAGTATTATGTCGCTCTCTTCGAGTATCATACTGTTTTGACCGCTTCCTTTTTGCTGATGTTGGCGTCAGGCCTCCGTATGCCGTTAATCTCGAGTCTGAGTTTGTCCCGAGCCTTCTCAACAGTGCAGTTTATCTTCTCCAGTTCATGCAGCAGATCTCGACGTTTACCGTCAACTATCAGGGGCGGCCATTCAGACAATCTATCCGTGAAAACCGGCTCATGTATTACGGGCTGCTTGCTGTCGCAATGCTTGCGTTTAGCTGCTCAACCGAGTTTGTTCCTGAGATCAATGCACGGCTGCGTCTCGTCCCCTTTCAACCACGCTTTAAGGTGACTCTGACTGCACTCATGGTTGCCGACTATTTGCTGTGCCACCTTGTCGAGCGTCTTTTCAAACGCTGTTTCTTCAACAACCGCCCCAAGGACATTGCGTATACGTGCGGCCCCTCCCGACCGCCCAGCGCTCTGCAGCTGCACTCTGGCCCCCCCATAACTTGACACCTGCACCGTCTGTACCATCTGCACCATCTGCACCATTTGTACATTTTCACCGTCTATATATTCTATACATTTCCTATAACCTGTGCCTGTAGTCTGCATAATTCTTGTAACATGTACCCTGTGTATCCTCCGTATCCCCGTGTATCCTGTGCCCTTGTGCCTCTGCACCTGTATGTCTCTACAGCTGTACGCATATACAGCTGATGCGAATGCGAGCATGACGTTAAGCATAACGTGTGCAGCATCTACTGCACTCTACAGCACCATAGATAGCACATCATAGATAGCACATTACAGCGTCTGCCCTGCTTCTGCCCAGCTAAGCTGTTACTTGTATGCGCAGCATACACCGCCGCCACACTGCACCACACATGCACCCACATATACACCCCCACCGCTCTCACCCACAGCAGGCATGTAACCGTGCACAGCACTCTGCTTATACTATATGCGCGCTGTATGCATGCACTGTCGCTCGTCGCCACCGCCCTGCGCGTGCCCACGTAGACGCATACAGTCCGCATACAGCCCGTACCGCGCTTGCTACATGCATACACTGCGCATACAACACGCATACAACACGCATACAACACACATACACTTGCTCCTGCCGCGGCAAAAGGCGGGTCGCGGGCGCTCTCCCCTGCGCCGCCCACAGGCTTCCCCGTGCCCCGGTATCCCAAGCTGCGCAGTGTCCTGCTGGATGACGCTCCCCTTGGACGGTACTGCGCGCTGCGCGCCACGTGCCGCAGAGCCTTCGCTGGGCGCCACGCGGCGACTCAGGACTCGAACACGAAGCCTGCGGCGTGTGCGCCGCACGGGAGCGCCCGCTCCCCCACAGCCGCGACAGCGCACGCTGCGCCTCAAAAACACTTATAAGGCACTTGCCTGTCAGGCGGCCTCATGGACCAGGAAGACTTCCGGCGGCTGCTGGCGGCGCCGCACAGCGCACGCACAACGCCGCGTCCACCGCTGCTTGGGCCGCGGCGCGCCGCACGCAGCAACGGGGGCGCGCAGCGCACGAAGATGCACGCGCTCGAGGAGACCGTGCAGCGTCTGCGGGAGGCTGCGTGCCGCGGCGAGATTACGCAAGCAGAGTATGTCGCGCAGACGCAACGGCTTGGCGGGGACTTTGCGCACGCTGGGTTGGTGCGGGGCCTCGACCGGGTGCTGCTTGCACGCGTGCGGCAGGCGGCCGCAGACGCTGCAGAAGAGGAGGCGACCGAGGATCTCGATGAGATCTATGCGGGCGTCACCGCGAAGCAGCGCACAGCGCCTGTCGCGCACGCAGCGCGGTTCAGGCGGATCGGCGACGCGTGCCTGGCACAGGAGGAGTGCGCGCCCTCCACGAGCACTGGGGCAGCTGCGCGCGCTGCACACTCTGCGCGCGCAGCAGGCGTGGATGAGGATGCAGGCGACTCTATCTTTGGCGACGTAGGGGAGTACGACCTGCTTGGAAGCCTCACGCAGGAGGGGGAACAGGCAGCACAGCAGACGGAGCGAGGTGGCGGGTACTTTGGATCGGCCACACTCGAGGACGGAGAGGCATTCGGGCTTGTGGACGCAGGCTCGCTGACAAGAGAGGCAGTGCTGCGGGAGGACAGGCAGTTGGCGGCAGCACTGAGGAGGGCCGCGGCACTCGAGCAGGCAGAGCGCAGGGAGAACCCGGGAGAGAAGAGGGTCGATGCGGGGTTCGGGCTCCAGCTGGGGGAGGCATACGGGGACGTGGGCAGCGAAGAAAGCGAGGAGGAGCAGCCGGGGAGAGGCGCGGGGGGCGGCCGGCGGGCACGGAGACCGCGGCGGGAGAAGCGCGCCCGCTGAGGGAGGCGGCGCCAGCAGCACTGAGTCACAGCCGCAGTGCACAGTGTACGGTGTGCACAGTGTACAGTGTGTATAGCATGTATAGCATATATATATAGCATGTATAGCATATATATACAGCATATATAGTATGTATAATATATATAGCATATATAGTATGTATAGCATATATACTATGTACAGCATGTATAGTGTGTATAGTGTGTATAGCATATATAGTATGCATCATATGTATAGTATGTATAGTATGTACAGTGTAGTGTGTATGGGTATATGCGGTATGTACTATGCACGCTATGTACTTATGTACTATGTACGGTGCGTCGGTGTGTAGAGTGTGCCGCTATATGCAGCCGTATATGGGTCGTCTATGGCTACGGATATGGCTACGGAAGCTCAGAGTATCAGAGCACAACCCAGAGTGCTCCAGAGGAGCGTGCCGGCGCGGATCTGGGGCTCTAGGGCTCTGGGGAGAGGTGTAGGCAGGTGCAGGCAAGCGGGCGTTGGCAGCAAAGCAGCAGCAAAAAAGTCGCTCAGAGCGCCGCAGATTCTGCCATGGCAACGAAACCCTAGCCCTGAGAGACAGCCCTTGCCGCAGCCCTAGTCTATTTCTTTGTCGAGGCAGGGTGGAGCGTGCAGAAAAGACAGCGACGCAGGGGACGCGGATAGAGTGAATTGGGAGGGCTCGAGGCAAAGAACGCAGTGGGAATGCACTGAGAACAAGGCAGGAAGCATGCATCGTTTTTTCCCGGGACTTTGGGGCTAATTTGCGTGTTTTTAGAAAAGATGCTAGCAAATGGTAAAATGGCGTCTATGGGCGAGCCGGGTGCGGCCAATTTGCCAGCAGAGGACTCGAATGCGTTTGATGTGCATCAGGAGGTGTATATGGTTGTTTTCACCGCGTTTTCCCGGGTGTTTAGAGCCTAATTGGGGGATACAGGCAAACACGGCATCATCAGGGAACCATATCATAAAACGGAAGCTGACAGGTGCGTCAGGGCAGGAGAATGGATGAAAAAGCGGTCAGATGAATAGGCTAATGGGTTTTGCTTAGGATACGTTGGATTTGCAAATCTCCCGAATCAATGTTACCGGAAATCGATCAAAAAAGGGTTTATTTTCAATATCATGGTGGTTGGGGAATCGGGTCTTGGGAAGTCGACGCTGATTAATACTCTGTTTAATTGCACGCTGTGCCCGCCGAAGAATGTCAAGTCGCTGACGAAGGACCCGGAAAAAACTATTGAAATCAAGAGTTTGACGTCAGAAATCGAAGAGAACGGAGTAAAGCTGAAGCTTACGGTGGTTGATACTCCAGGGTTTGGAGACTTTGTAAACAACGACGACAGGTACGTGGAAAGACCGGGAGACCGGGAAAAGAATCTACCGGGGGGAATTATGTTGGAAACTTATATTGTGATAGTTGGCAACCCATCTTAGAAAATATCGAGAAGCGTTTTGATGCATATCTTGAAGCAGAAAATAGAGTTAGCAGAGCAAATATAGTGGATAATCGTATACATGCTTGTATATTTTTTATCGATCCAACAGGTCATTCTCTCAAGCCCTTAGAAATCGAGTTTATGAAACGCCTTCATTTGCGGGTCAATCTTATCCCCGTGATTGCTAAAAGTGATACTTTGACAGAGCAAGAAGTTTTACTTTTTAAGAAGCGAGTAAGAAATTGGATATTTTTATAACTTTATTCAAGGGAATAGATATTAGACGACATTGCTTATCATGAAATTAATATTTTCAAGCCGCCAATCTATGAGTATGATGACGAGGAGACTATGAATGAAAACAATGAAATTATTTCAAAAATACCGTTCGCTGTTGTAGGAAGTAATTATGAAGTAACAACAGCTTCAGGTCATACAGCAAGAGGCAGGAAATATCCTTGGGGGGTGATTGAAGTTGAGAATGAAAGTCACTCCGACTTTATGAAACTGCGTCAAATGCTTATTCGGTAATTCGGTCCTTTAATTAACCCTTTCCTTAATACTTGGTTAGGTCGCATATGGAGGATTTAAAAGAACACACAAATAATGTTTTATACGAGAACTATAGAACTGACAAATTAATACAAATGGGAATTACACAAGATTCTAGTGTATTTAAGGAAGTAAAGTATGTTTTCAATTACCGTTCAACGATTACTTATTTTTGTAGCCCTGCTATTAAACAGGAAGAGGAAAGACAGCTTCATGAAGCTAAATTGTTAAAAATGGAAGCAGAAATGAAACTCGTTTTTCAACAAAAAGTTCAAGAAAAAGAAAATAAATTGAAGCAATCAGAGGAAGAATTATATGCTCGACACAGAGAAATGCGTGATACTTTACAACAACAGCGCGCAGAACTCGAAGAAAAAAAGTCCCGTCTAGAATCTGGGCGTTATGTTGAAGAAAAGGCAAGAAGAAAGGGCTTTAGTTTAGGAAGATAGATAGGATAAATAACATAGTAGAAACATATATTTCAGACACCTGTACTGAACCCTTTTCTTTTATAGTTCTTGTGAAAAATGTTTTTAAAGCAATTTAAATATATCATATTATAGTTTTATGGTACTCTTAATTTGGAATAAAAGTTCTATGATCTTGGTTATTGTTTCAAAAATATATGAATAGAATGATTGTTTTGGTTTTAAAAAATAGTTTTATACTCTCACAATAATACTCAAATTTAATACTTATAAATACAATTCATTATTAATATTTATGGTTTTATAAATGGATCAGATGTGAAAAATGTATAACTAATTGAATTCAGAAAAAATGACACTTTTTTAAACCGATTCACATTTAATTTATTAAATTTTCAATATAGTTATTTTAATAAATAAATATTGGAAAATATTTCTTATTACTAATGAAATAACTTATTGCACCATTTAAGATAACGTAAACAATATTTTGTGATTCTAATATTGTTTAAAGGATGCCAGTTTGCAAAAACATGGTTTATTGTTGTTTATTAAAAGCTTCTTTGCCGTTGAATACTTGAGATGAATTATTTATAATAGGTTTTGCAGCATAATCTCTGAGCAGCCGTTTTACAGTCATCCATATACTACGTACTGATGCAGGGACCCGGCTGTCTGCTATTAGATGATCAATATGGATAGTGATATACAAAAATGTTTGTCTAGTATATGTTGATGTAAAATAACGATAACGTATAAAAAAAGCATAAAACATAAGAATAGTAAATGAATTTTGAAACCTTTATTTTTGAGTAAACTGAGATTTATAGACACTTTTAATACTTACGCAAATGCCCCAATTAAGACACGTGTTCCTATCAATATGACTTCCACCTTAGATACAAGTTTCATAGCTGATTCATAATAAATTTTAACAAGATGCTGAATATGTCTACAGACTGAAGCTTCTAGAGATTTTTCATCGGATTTAAGTGCATTGGGATTTAAAGTAGGTAATATATTCGAACGAAAATAAGTAAGAAAGTGAAAAAGTGAAAAAATCGTATATGGAATCAAACTGACTGCAATCGGCCTTGATACAAACCACATTATCGCAAGAACTTTAAACATTAGTAAAAAGCCTTTAATAGTATAGAATTGAGATATACAAAGATATTGAACATTTTCATCCATCCATATACGCATCAAAATACTAAAATCTATTTTTCCCTGCTAATTATTCTCTCAGAATCATTAATATTATAAAGTATTTGCCATACACTAGATATTCTTGCATATGTTTTATAAACCACAATACCATAAGTCAAAATAGCACCCATAAAAGCTGTACGATAACAAAAAAGATGATGAACTGATGAAAAAGTGATATAAGAAAGAAGATAACGAATAGAAAATAATAAAAGAACTGTATGACCAATAAACCATACGAATTGCGGATGCTTATAAAGTTAAAAATGACAATTGATTGATTTTTCCAAATTATACCTTAACTAAAAATTGAATACGATGAGACAAAGAATGTTGAGTATAATTTTGAGATGACATAATCAAAAATTAAATAGAAAAAAGTTATTATTCTAAAAAAGTTATTAGAAATCATAAAATTATAAGTTTTTTTTGAAAAACCTGAATATTTAAAGTTTGATTTTTTTTAAATGAATATTTCGATGTCACTTTTTAAAAAAAAATATTAAAAATCTATATTTCAAAATAAAATTTATATCTTTTTGTTTTACGCAGTATATATCACATCAGTATTTCTAGAAGTATGGTTTTTTTTTTTTTGCTTTTTTTTTCAAGAATTTTAAACATAAAATAGAATATTAAATGAAAAAGTAACAAAATTTCCTCTTGAAAAGATTTTTGAGGCTTTTTTGAGTATTTTTACATATCTACAGTCACGCATTATTTTTATTTTTAATAAAGTTTTTTTTTTTGTTAAAAAATTGTTTAAAAAGCACTTATTTATTGTTACTGTCAAATGATACAAAAACATGAATCAACACATTGGAAAATAACGCCAGATCTTGTTCCTATTCAGAATAAACCTGCATTATTAGGAGATCAAAAACGCCTTATTATTGTTTTGGAAAAGGCTTGTTTAGAAATATATAAAGTTGGAACATCTAAAGAAGGAAAATATCAATTATTAAATTGTGATGATCATCAAGGGATTTTAAAGAAGATGAAGAGGGATATTTCTGGTAAATTTATTTATTTATATATTTTTCAAATTAATTTTTAAAAGAAGCAAGACCAGATATTTGTCATCGTATTCCAATTATAATGAAACGTACTAAGATTAACTTGACTTAGAATGTCTTTTAACCCTTCTTGACTCGCCTTTAAATAAAGCTGGTCTTCTTCAGGTTTATATTCATACAGCTAAAAATGTTTTAATTGAAGTAAATCCAAAACTTCGGATTCCTCGAACTTTCAAGAGATTTTCAGGGTTGATTGTACAACTTTTACATAAACTTAGCATAAGGAGTGTAGATGGAGGTGAAAAGTTGTTAAAAGTAATTAGGAATCCTATTACTGATCATTTGCCACCGAATTGTAAAAAAATAAGTTAGTTTAAATAATATCTTTATATTATTTATTGAAAGATGGCAGCACTTTCTTACGATGCACCGATTGTTCAAATATCTGAGTATCTTGAAGCTCTTGATCCTAATCAACCATTATGTATTGTTATTGGAGCAATGGCTCATGGAGAAGATAATTTCGCCGATAGTTGGATAGATGAAAAAATATCTATTAGTAATTATTTATTAAGTGCAAATACAACAACAAGTAGAATTCTGCATTCATGTGGTAAATGGTAATCCGTGTATATTTTTTATTTTAATATTTTTTTATTAGAAAATTTATGGGGAATTAATTAGTTTAAAATGTTTAATTTTATAAATTTTAATAAAAAAGATAATACAATGAAATACCTTATAATTTTAGTTTTGTAAGCATTTTAATCATAAACAATAATATTTTAGGATAAATGAAATTTAACAACTTTTAAATATGAACCAAATCAATATTTTATAATATTTTAATAATCTTAAATAAATCATGTTGTAGGATTACTATTTATGCTTTGAAGTCCTACTAAATAATCATAATATTCAAACTTTGTAATTCTTATTGAGTAATAATTTCTTGTATCCATAAGTTATTTTTAATATCGGACATATATTTTTCTTGTATATTTCTAAAAATATTTAGCATTTCTAAACTACTCATATCAGATTCATTAATCTTTTCTTTCCATTCGTTCATTATTTGTGATAATATATTGGCACCATTTTTAATATCTTCCATAGTATATTTTTCAACACATGTTGACATAGAATTTTCTAGCTCACTTGCTTTACGTTTTGCTAATTTCACTACGCTTTCTGGAAACTTTAAAAAGGTCAGTATATATTGTAATTTCAAATTAATATACATTAATCATTTCTGCTACATGAATCCCAAAACTTTGGTCACATATACCTATAATTAGAATTAAAATTGTTCCCTTAAATCATATTATATACCAGGTTTTACTTTATACATAAGGACAATATCTTTGTTTTTATCATTATCTTGAATATGAACAACCACATTTAAATTTTTTACAGTTGTGTATACTTTTGATAACGCTGTTAGTCTAAAATATTATTAAAAAAATTATATACTACAAAAGAATTTATATACTCATGAAAATGTGTAGCAAATAGAGAAAATGCATTAATTTTGCTAATTAAATACTCTGATATTGCCCATGCTAACCCAAATCCATCTGCAGTACTAGTTCCTCTTCCTAATTCATCAATTATAATTAAAGAATTAGATGACGCTGTCTCAAGTATAGTTGCTGTTTCAAGCATTTCTGCCATAAATGTAGAAATTCCTTTAAGTTGAGTATCATTAGCACCAACTCTTGCAAGAATACAATCAAATATAGAAATTTCTGCTTTTTCACAAGGAACAAAACATCCTATTTGAGCCATTAAAACAATTATACCAATCTTTATATATTAATCAATAGATATTAACATGTTCATGTTACCTGGCGAATATATGTTGACTTTCCACCCATGTTAGGTCCTGTAATAATAAGAAATTCAGAAACTCCACGCTCAAGATAAACATCGTTTGAAATAAAAGTTATATCAGTTTGAATTTCGAGACAAGGATGTCGTGACTCTTTAAGAATAATTTTACTATCTTTACTTATAATTGGACGAACGTAAGGTAAAACTGATGAGCTCGATAAATCCGAAAAACTAAAAAAATGAGTTTTATTTATATTTTTTAAAAATTACCTTATTATTACATCAAGATGCCCAATAACCATGCCTAATTCCTCCATTATTGGGCAAAATGATGCTAAAATAACCATTGATTTAAATCGAAAGTAATAAATCAGTATACCTGCAATTTCAACAACTTCTTTCGCAAGTTCTGTTTGTTGATGTTTATATTGAGCTAAAACATCGTTATATTCTTTACTATATTGACGCATCATTAAGGTTGTAAAATATACACCAGATTTCAAAGTTGACAATTCTATATAATTTTTATCTCTAATGCTATATGCATGCTAATTTCATAAGATTTTTTTTAAAATAGTTAATATTTACACTTCTAGTAAGCCTAAGGCACCAACCATGTATTTCGCTTTGCTCCAGTTTAAGTTTTTTCATTGTGTCTTGCTGCAATTCTTCGCCAACACGGAGATGTTCTTGATAAATTTTGTCTTTTAATTCATTTAATTCATTTAAAAGACGAGTAAGAGACTCATCAAATTCTGACTTAATAATCCATTCGTGATTGCTCATAGCTTCAAAATCAATTGTAGTCTCAATTAGTTTTATATATTTTTTAAGATTTCCATTAAATTCCTAATATACTAAATAAACATAAATATTTAAAAATAAAAAACCTTTAATTTCGATAAATATAATTCTTGAATTAAGACCGAATAATTATGGTCATTAACTCCTTCCAATGCATTTATTAAATCTGGGATCTTAATTATCATTTGATAAACTCTAACTACTTCTTCTAAAGTTGCCTTTTTTTTTTGAAATTTTCTATTTAATTTATAAACATCAGGAAAACTTTTTAAAAACTCTTGAACAGACTGTAAAGCATGCAAATTCTTAGAAAATGCTTCCACTAATAATTGTCTTTTATTAATTTCAATTAGATCCATCAAAGGCTGTTTTATCCATTGAGACAATAACCTGCTTCCAATAGCAGTTTTACATCTATTAAGAAGCCCAAAAAGAGACATACTTTTATTTGATTCAAAAGTAGGGTCGGGAAATAATGATAATGCTTTAAGAGCAGGAATATCTAGTTTCATATACTGAGATAAATTATATTTATAAAGTTGAAGCTTTTCAGAATCCGTTAAATTATTCGTATACTAATTGTAATCAATATATGAATAAAATATCTGTAATAAGAAATACTAATAAATATTTTATTAATGCAGCTATTGAACTTTTGGCAATTTTGCTTTCAATATGTGCTGTTAAAATTAATAAAAATTTTAATAATGTATAATTGTCAGCCTACACAATAATTTTAAACTTTCTTCATTAAAAAAACATGGAAAATCATAATTTAAATTATCTATTTTGAAATCTTGTTCAGAAATTTCTGTAACTATCATACCAGCATTTTCTGAAACTGTCTTGACTTTTGACAACTCCAGATTTTTATTTTCTTCATTTAATGGTATAATAACTTCTTTCGTATTCAACTGAACCAAAAGAAATTCAAAATTATTGTATAACTCGTTGTCTATAAATTCTGTTACGCCTAGTTTTTTTGTTAAACCATCCAAAAACGCAATACCAACAAAATGTTGGTTTTCTTTGACTGAAACATTCACTGAAAGAAACATAGCATATATTGTAGCCTTGTATTTATCTTATATATGATTTGCCTAGTAAATATACGAATTCTTCAGCGCTGTTTGAATCCCCACAATTCCGTCCAAATACTTAAGAAAAAAAAGCTGATAGAAAACAGTATTCTTAATAAAAAAACGCGTCTTTTACTGAACCTTTTTGCTCAATTTTTTTTAAAGAGTAGTAAAATACAAATAGATCACGTATTGAAGTTACAAAAATACGTTTACTCTGTAAATTTATTCAACGGTCAAAGTATTCGCTTATTAAAGACTGTTTAGCTTTAAAAAAATGTTTTTACGTTGTTCAATGGCTCTGTATTTTTCTAAATCACTTATTGTTGATATTGTGTGCTAAACCGTGTTTAAGAGATAAAAATGGTGTTTATGCATGCACAATCTGGTAAAAACCAGTGATCTGTCTTATGGTGAAGTCGCTTATTATATCGTTTATTATATTTGCAGTAGAAAGTGCATACACTTTAATAAAAATAGGGATTTTAAAAAAATATTGAAAAATATTGTTTATATGTTCCTTAGTAATCCATAATGTATAGCACTGAGCTGAAGAAATATATATATCTTATATATGTCTTATATATGTGCAATATATGGTGTACACAGATTGTATGCAGTGATTTTAATGTATTCTGCACGTTACTGGTCTACGTTCAATAAAAAGCTCCTCCTTCAAGGAATAGAGGAAAATCTGCATATATTTTGGATTAAATGAAATATTATGTGGTGCAAAGAGCTCTTATTCCCCTTTTTGCCGCTTATTTTTAGTATATATATTCTATCATATATTTTATAAAATACTCAGGTTGCCGTTTAACGTTGAAAAATCAAATTTTAGAAAAAAAACTGGAAAATGGATAGATTTATGCCATCATCCTTTTCAAACGATTCATTATATACATATCCGGTGGGAGGATTGCTTCCTAAAGATGTATGTTTTTGTTTCAGACGAAATTGTTGATTTTTTCCAGGAAACAGAATCTTTACAATTTTTAAAAAAATACCCTGAATATGATGGAAGAGGAGTGGTTGTTGCTGTTTTAGATACAGGAATTGATCCATCTGCAGCAGGAATGCAATTTACAACTGATGGGAAACCTAAAATTATTGATATTATTGACTGTTCAGGTTTATCGGAATGTATTTTAAAATGATTAAAGACTAATTATTGGATTAAGGAGGAGGAGATGTAGATACAACAACTCTTGCAAATGTTGTTGATGAAGGTTGTATGCTTTCAACAATAGGTCTGTCTGGGAGAATGTTGAAAATAAATAAAAAATGGGAAAATTCAGATGGAAAATGGTATCTAGGTATAAAACGAGGTTATGAGATATTTCCAGACTCGTTAGTTTTACGTTTGAAAAAGGTATAAAATATTTTTTCCTAACCGCTTATTATAACGATGTTTAGGAGCGATATGATAAATTTAATCAACAACATATTACTTTTTTAGCTTCTGTACAGAGTAAAATCAATAAGTTCAAGGAAGAACATAAAGATGAGAACGTTCTTACAAAAGAGGAGTTGGAATTGAAGTTAGATCTTCAAGCACAATATGATTCATTAAAAGATATGATGGCTAACTATGAAGATCCTGGACCAGTTTATGACTGTCTTGTTTGGTATGATGGGAAACATTGGCGAGCAGTTGTTGATACGAATGAAGATGGAGATTTGAGAGGTATTATTTTAATTAAACATTTTATAATTGTTAATCATTTTTAGATAAAAGGCCTATGTGTGATTATCGTATTGAGCATCATTATGAACAATTCAGTAAACAAGATATGCTTTCTTATTCCGTGAATATATATGATAATGGATCCGTTTTAAGGTAAGTTTTAATTTCTTTTTTAAGTTTTTAAATTTTAGCCTTGTAACATTATCTGCATCACATGGAACTCATGTTTCCGGTATTATTGGTGCTAATCATCCTAATGAACCTGAATTGAATGGTGTTGCGCCTGGTGTTCAACTTGTTTCTTTAAAAATTGGAGATATTCGTCTTGGAACTACTGAAACGAATCAATCACTTCTTCGAGCTGCAATTGCTATGATTAATTTAAAAGTTGATATTGCTAATATGTCTTATGGAGAAAGTACAGGGATTAATGATTCTGGAATATTTATTGATTTTTTACGAAAAACTGTAATTGGAAAAAGAGATATAATATTTGTTTCGAGTGCAGGTAATAGTGGGCCTGCTGTAAGTACACTTGGGACACCAGGAGGAACTACTTCTGGTGTAATTTCTGTTGGTATGACTTGTTTTTTTTTTTTTATAAGAAACTTAATGAATTTAGGTGCCTATGTGACTACCTCTATGATGAAAGCAGAATATTCTATTTTAGAAAATGTTCCAGAAGGTGGATATACATGGACTAGTCGTGGACCAACGTAAAAAGTATTCTTTGCATAAATAAATTTAACTTTTTTTAGCACTGATGGCGCCAAAGGTGTTACAATTTATGCACCAGGAGCAGCAATAACATCTGTTCCAACATATGTTCTTTCACGTAGTCAATTGATGAATGGGACAAGGTTAGTAATACTTTTTTAATTATCTTTAAGTTAAACTTTATAGTATGTCGTCACCATCTGCTTGTGGTGGTATTTCTTTAATCCTTTCTGCGTTAAAAGCTCAAGGAATTAAATATACCCCGTCAAGGTAATATATTATTCGCCTATTATTCTTAACTGAGTATTTAGAATATACAAGGCGGTTGAGAATGCTTCAAAAGATGTAGATGATATTATGAATGTAGGATTTTTACAAGTTGAAAAATCATATGAATATTTTCTCCAACATAGAGAATTTTTAGATCAAGATTTTGACTTCAAAATAATAGTTAATAATTCATATTCAGATTGTCGTGGAATATATTTGCGTGAATATGAAGAAACAAATCGTCTTTATGAAGTAACAGTAGAAGTTAAACCAATTCTTAAGGAAGAAGAAACATTGGAAAAATATAATTTAGAATTAAGACTAATATTAATTTCCTCAAAGTCATGGGTCAAAGTTCCAAATTATCTTTTATTAAACTCATCTGGTTTAATTACATTAATATAAATCAAGAGTCTAATGTTATATTAGGAAGGGTATTTGATATTCAAGTTGATCCAACTGGCCTTCCTTATGGATTTCACTATACTGAGATTACAGCATATGATACTGTTGTTCCTAGACGGAAAGTTTTTTTTATTCCTGTTACAATATGTAAACCAGAACCTGTTTTAAAGCCACTTATATCTTGGAAGAATATAATGTTGGCTTCTGGGTACATAGAAAGAAAATTTATTTCTGTCCCTGATGGTGCTGATTATGCAAGTAAGTTAATTTGATTTATTATTTGTTATTTAATTCTTTAGAACTTCGAATATGTGTTAAAAAGCTTACTACTCCAATAAAAATATTTTCACATTTTACTCAACTGGTTCCACATTTACGACTAAAGGAGACTGAATATAGATTTTTTTTAAAATTACACGAAAATGAATTAATATTAAAAAGTTTTAAGGTATTTTCAGGTCTTACAATGGAAGTTTGTTTCGCAAATTTTTGGTCATCTGTTGGATCTGGTGAAATAGATGTTGAATTGGAATTTCATGGTTTAAAATTGAGTTCTAACAAAATTAATTTATTGTCTTTAGGAAATTCTCATAGTATAAAACATTTAGAAGCAATTAATACTTTAGCTCCTGAAATATTTAATCCTAATTTAAAATTAAGTAAGATTTATTTTGAATATTTTTGCAGACTATTTATTTCATTCTTTAGGTTCTTTAAAAAGGTCATTTTATCCTTCTAATAGCTTTATACGGCCGTTAGGAGAACGGGATATTTTACCTGATTCAAAAACGTTATTTGAAATGATCCTTACGTATTCAGTAAAAATCTCTGAGGATACTGATGCTACTTTTGTTTTACCACTTTCAGGCAGTTTATATGATTCTTCATTTTGTTTCCTAAGTGCACTTTATAATAAAAGTAAAAGGCTTATTCAGTTTGGAGAAATAAATCCTAAGAAAGTTAAATTAAAGAATGGCGAGTATACTTTTAAAGTTCAATTGATTCACGATTCTATTTCAATATTGGAAAAAGTTAAAAATATTTCACTGGTAGTTATTCAGTCTTTAACTGATTCAAAAGAAATTTCTTTAAGCATATTTAACGGTAAGTTCAGAGTTTATGAATTTTTTATATGCTTATTTATCTAGATAATATTACTGCTTTTAATAGAGAAAAATCTTCTGACTTTAAATTGAAACTTAAAAAGGGTGACCGTAAAAGATTTGTTATAAGTACATTTATTGATTCAAAAGATCTTCCGAAAGATGCTAAAAATGGTGATCAACTTGTAGGTCGATTGTATCTTGAAGAGAGAATGATGAAAGTGGAAAATACTGGGTATCATGTTGAAGTTTCACTAGTATTAGAATCAAAAGAATCTTCGTTAAAAGAGCCAAATATTATTGATCTTCAAATTGAAGTATTGAATAAACTTAAAGATAACGAAGAAAAGAAGAAATTTTTAGAAGATCTTCTTGAACGTTTTCCTAATGAGCTTAGTTTATTGGATATAAAATTAAAGACTGTGTTAAAATCAGGGTCTGATAAAGACGTTATTGATGTTATTAATACCATTGTTGATTGTGTTGATCTTGCAAAAATTATGGAGTATATTAAATCAGAGCAATTTTCTGAATCAGATATAACAAATGAACAAAAGAAAGAAAAAGAAAAGCTGAAGTTGCAAAAAACTATTTTCTTTAGTGCATTACAAGAAAAGGCCAAAGTTTTTGGGAAAACTTCTGATGGAATAGTTAGTAAAGAATTTAATGATGCATTTGAGGAATGTAAAAAATGGATTGTACTTCCTGGAAATGATTATGAATTTCTTATATTACAAATTAGACGTTTAATTTCTTGCAAATATTTTGGGTCTGCTTTGCGACTTATTCTAAAGTTAGAATCAGATTCTTCTCATGATTTTAGTGAAATTGAAATATCTAAAATTTTTGAATTAAAAAACATTATTTTAAACAATTTAAACTGGTCTATTTGGACAGTGTATCAAGAAAAATGGAAACTCATACATAATCCACCAAAAGGATATGTATTGTTTTAATATTTTAATTTTTTAAATTAAATTATGAATTATAAAAAACGTATTTTAATTTTTATTATTATTTGAATTAGTTGTATTTTTTGATTATTTTTAAAATATTTTATTAAAATTTTATTTAAAAATTAATAAATATAAAAGTCGGTTTCATATAGGATTTTATAAGATATTTAATTTCAAAATTGTCATTTTTTAAAAATTATTAATGAATATTAATGAATCATCTGGAAACGTTTTTTTAGATCCATTTAATTCTTTCAGAGATAAGCTTAAGTTGAAAGGGTGTAAGTTTAATAATATTAATTGTAAAAATAAGTATATTTTATCTTTAAAAATGATAACTATTAAAAAAATTGTTGAATTTTCAAATCAATTAACAATTGATATATTAAAATTAATACCATGGAATGACGTAGGAGAATATTTATGGAAAGAAATTGTAGAAACGAGTTATGATTCTTTTAAAATATGGAAAATCTTTGTTACCGTATATTTCGATTCAATTGAATCACCAGATGTATTTAACAGAACTGAGGTTCTTATGTCATCTTTTGTAAGTATATTGAAAGAGATTGATTGTGTTTCATTATTTTGGCTTAATACTTTGGATATTAATAATAATAAAACATTGTCAACAGAGGATTTTATTTATATTTCATATTTACATAATTTAATTGCACTAAATGTTTCAAATACAAATCTTACAGATATGATATTAAGTCATTGGGGAAGAGCTGCTGAAAAAGGGAAATTTTTTCAGTTACTATATATAGATATGAGGTATAATCAATGTTCTCTTTCTTGCTCTATTTCTCATATGGCAAAATTTAAGTCACTTCTGTAAGTAATCAGAAATTTCGTTAAGTTAATGATAAAATTATAGTTATTTTTCTATTGAAGATTATCAACCACAAAAAGTGGATTTTTTATATAAAAAATACTCATATTTAAAGCCACCTGATCAACTAATTGAATCTATTATACAATGTAACACGTTTGAGGAATCATATAAGTGTATTTTTAATTTTCATTCTCATTTTGCTAAACATTCAATTATATATAATCTATTTATAAAATCAAAAAACAATATTTCAATGGAACAAAATCCTCCTCTTCTGTTTTATGGAAGAACTTTGAAAGATTCCACTTTATTTTCAAGTACTGATTTGAAAAAAAATATCTCTATATCAAAAATATCAATATTAGAAAAAAAAAGGGTCTGTAAAAAGATTAAATCTAGATTAGATGAAAACTGGAAGAATATTATAAAATAAGTTTTTTATTATATTTATGGTTAAATTTTGATGTGAAATTTTATAAAAATATTGTAATTTAATATATTTTATATACAAAAACAAGATTTCTAATATTTTAAATAAAATAAACATATGTATACATTAAAAAAATAATATACATTAATTTTGAAAAATAAAGTATTAATTAAAATTTTAAATCGTATGTAATTTATTTGAATCCGGAAAAATATGATCATTATTTACTGTAACTACATCTATGAAACTAGTTTTTGATTCATTGCTCCAATTAGTGAAAAACATTGTATCATTCTTCAATTCATAATTTTTTATCCAACTTATATTAATACATCTCTCTAATAATTTTTCAGTAATTTCATTAATTGATTTAACATGTTGATATGAAATAGTTTCTTTTAATGTTTGAAATAATTTTTGAAGTTGATTTTGTTTATAATGAGGCGGATTTTTTAGTTGAGTATTTTTAAGTAAATAATAAAAAACACGAAGATAAGTTTGATAAAGCTAAATCTGTATAAATTATATATCATAAATTTTGAAATGAAAGTACCTTCTTATTATCTTCAGAAAAATTATATAATTTTTTAATAAACACATCTACTAAAACCTTAAGGTCATTGGTGTAAAAATATTCAAATGTTTCTTTAGTAGTAAATAAAAGATACAGTTGTTTTAAAATTAAAAATTGTAAATATGTATCTTCTATAATTTATAAGCATTTTTTTATATATAGTTGGCTGTACTTTGTCTATTTAATACAAATATTATATCTTCTCCATAAGTTTTGTACAAATTTCCTTTTTTTTTAAGAATATCCATAACGAAATTTACAGGAAAGTCGTTTTTAATTTGTTTAGATGATTCCTGTGTGCTTTGTAAATGAGAAGGTAGTGACCTTATAATGTATTGTTCGTTAATAAGAAGCTATAAAAAAACATTAAATTTAATTAAAAATGAATTCGTTTATTATGTTACGATTAATTTTATAATAGAAAGTACATAAGAACTTCCATCATAAACATTTTTTTCAAGCAACTCAAAAATAAAACAAAGAAATTCTTCGTGTATAAAAAATAATTCATTGTATGTAAGTTGATATTCACGAGACATTTCATAAAGTATTTTTAATCCAAGCCGATGAACTTCGGGGAACTTTTGAAAATGCTTCCACACAGTAATGACTAAGGATTGAAATGACCCTTTATCTTTCATAAGTTTATAAGTTTGTGGACATGATTGAGCATCAAGAAATAAAAGCCAGTACAAAATATAAAAGTATTGGATCATATCTTGTTGATTAATCATTTTTATCATTTGGTATCGAACATAATCTTTGTTTAATATAAATATACTAGAATTCAAAAATTTATAACAACAGAGCTCATAATCTGCATCTTTTTTCAAGTATTTATTAACTAGTAATATTTATAATTTCGTTTTATATAATTTTTAGAATAATAAACCTCCATATATTGTTGTAAAATTTAAAAAATTTTTAATAGAAATATCCACATATTTTTGAGTTTTTTCAATAGGAAATAAAATTTCAGTCAATTCTATGTAAACTAAGTTTATATATTTAAAAAATAATATATCTTAGAATTAAACCTTCCCAAAATTGCTGTTGATTATGAATTTCATAAGATACAAAATCCATTGAACAGAATTATCTTAAATATATCATAAAAAACAGCAATTTGAAATATAAGTGCTTTTTAAGTAACATGTAAGGATTGATTTTTAATATTTAATAAATGATATGTATAAAATTATAGTTAATATTTGTCTTTTTCTCTTTTATTAGTGCTGTCATTTTATCGAAATGATTGATGTCAGAAACCCATACGAATATATAAATTATATAATGTTATGAATTTTAAAATATTGAGTTGAGTATTATAAGTTTATACATTTTTTCTATAATTCAACACTCAAATAATTATGATAACTATATATGAATTTACTTTATCATTAAAATTGTCTATTTAAAGTAAAAATAGATAAAATAATAAAATTGATTTATTAACTTTAATATAAATTATTTGAATAAAAATATTAATTTTTTAATATTTGATCAATAAATATTTAAATTATAAATGAAAGTAGAATTTCTATGTTTTCTAATTTATTTTTGAATGTTAACATAGTAAATTATTAATGAAAATGATTCTTATTGAATGTAAATTTTGTTAATGTGTTGATATTCGAAATACATATATGGAATTTTCTACATATTAGTTAATTTTATACTTTTAAAGTTAATAATTTAAATAATGTTTTAATTGGTTTTTGATACAATTTTTATAATTTTTTATTTTTTCATATTCTAAGTTTTTAAAGATTTAAATTTAACAATCTAAAAAAAATATCTTTATATAGAATTTAAATTCTCTAAATTTATATATATCAAAGTGATCAAAATTCAAAATATTTAATATTTTTCAAATATTCTTTATAAAAAATATATAAATTATTCAGTTAATTTTTTAAAATTTTTTAATCTACAATCATTTATAAAAACTTTAACTTTTATTTATACTTAATTACATTTTATTGTAAAAATACCTACCAACAAATATTTAATATCCGAGACCAAAATCAAAATGATATTTTGATAAATTAAACTGGTATTTGTTATTATTTAGGAGTAAGTAATATTTTTATTTGAAAAGGAATTAAAGGATCTAGTATTTTAATTTTTTGTGTATCTTTTTTACTAAACATTTTATTAAGTTGTACAAAATACTAAAATAAAAACTTAAATAATTAAAAAGATCAAAAGGGAAATACAACTCATTTTTTATTTATAAAAAAATATGTATTTTTCTGATGAATTAAAAGATGATAAAGATGTAGAAATATTAGGAAAAAGATCTCGTGAGGTATATTGTTTTGTATTTACTTTTAATAAAATATAAAATTGAAATATATAGGATTACATTATTCATGAGGCTGTTCTTTTCTTAATTGATGTCTCCATTCCATTTGACTTAGATCAAGAAATAAACATAATTGTAAAAACAGCATTAACCGCTGCATACGAAATGATACTTCAAAGAGCTATTTCTAAACCAATGATTTCATTTGGAATATTGCTATATGGGACAGTAATAATAGGCAATTGAAAGATGTTATTTAACTCAAACATAGAAAGATACAAATATACCGGAATTTTTATTATATCCTAATTTATATTATTTAATGAATTTGAATGTTCAAAGTGCAGAATCTATTAAGAATTTTAAAAAGTTATTATCAGGAAAGCAGGAAATTTAATATTTTTAATTAATTAAAGTGAAATATAGATGATACAAAAATATCTAAAATAATTTTCCCGACAAAGGAACAGCTTTTTCTTTTTAATGTAATGGAATATGCAAGTAATCTATTTAGAGAATTGTTTGTTTTTTCTATTGCATGAATAATAATTGATATAAAATTTATAGGCATTCATCTTATAAATTAAAAAGAATATTTCTTATAACTCACAATGATGATCCAGGTCTAGGTTTTGAAGATTATAAAAAAAAAACATTAGCTTCTGTTTTAAATTTGTATAATTCAAATATTACAATAGAACCATTTTTTATTACAGGAAAAAAAGAGTTCAATTTTGATAAATTTTATAAAGACGTATTATACATATCAGAAAATACTGATAAAATTGAAAATCATTTAACATATGAAATATTAACTACTGATCAAATGCTTAATGTAATTTTAAAAAGACAATATTCCAAACGTTTGAAGTATATATTTTTAAATATCTATATATAATACTGATTTAGGATTTCTCTTTGAATGTATGCTTCAAGTTGCACCTAATTTGAATATTGACGTCCGTGGTTATATGTTGTTTAAGAAAAGAATGTCAATTAAAGCTCAAAATATTTATACAAAATCTAAAGAACCACAAATTGTTAAAACTACAATTAATTATATTTGTCAAGTTTGGCGCTTATCTCCTATTTTTGTTGTTTAATATATATAAGGAAACATCCACACTTCTAAAAAATGACGATATAAAAATGGCATACGATTTTGGTGGAGAAAAAGTATATTAGATTTTTTTTAAAAAAATAATTTATACATATATTAGATTTTATTTTCAAAAAAACAGATAGATTCCTTACATTTTTATGGGGATCCTGTTATTAGGATATTAGGTTTTAAACCATTAGATCAATTACATTTTTGGGAAAATATTCTTCCATCTTATTTTTTATATCCAATAGATAATGTAAGTCATTAAATCCATAAAAATAAAAAATATGAAAAATATTAGAAAAATCATAGTTCTTCTAAAATATTTATATCTTTAGCTCATGTTCTTTATAAACATGATAAAATTGCAGTAGCATGGTTTCATCCATATAAAAACTCGAATCCAAGAATATGTGTTTTAGTTTCTAATTTCGATATTAATGAAAAACAAAAAAGAGGTTATGAACTTCCACAAGGAATTTTCGCTATTATTTTACCGTTTTCAGATGATATTAGATTAAATCCTCAACAGACTTCTGTAAAAGGTATTTTTATTTTTTAAAAATATTTATTGACATTGAAAGCACCTGATGTTTTAATTGATAAAATGTGTGACATTATAGAACATTTAATTGTGAATACATATAATCCATTGGAATATAAAAGTCCAGGTAAATAAAAAGTTATTATTATTATAAATTAAAACTATAGGTATACAATGGATTTATAAAAAACTGCAATCAATCATACTTGAAGAAGATTCTTGTATATCTATTGAGGATAATACAATACCTAACTATCATTTAATTTATGAGGTTAAAAATATTTTTATATATATTTCTTTTTAAAAAAAATAGAAATCAGGACAGTTTATTCATAAATGGAACGAACTATTGACAACATTAAATGGAGTCTCTGAAACAACTATTCAAAAACTTAAAAGATGTAGAGATGATATTGACAATTAGTTTTAACGATAACATTTCTTTTTTAACAAGATATTAAAAGTGAATATAAATGATATAATTAAAAAATTAGAAGATTAGAATTAGAAAGAGAAGAATTGAATAGTATAGCATTTGTTTACGCAGTTTTATAATATAAATAAAAATATAAATTTAAAAAGTTAATATGCTTTTTAATAAATATTTAAATTTTAGAAAAGTAAAAGATAAAAATTTCTTAAAATAGTTTCCATTTTAAACAGAATTATTTTTTATTAATCTATTTATACATTTATATATTAAAGATTAGAATTTAATAAATGTATTTAATATAAAAATTTTGATTTTATAAACAAAATAAAGTCAAAATATTAAATTTATAAACTAATTCCGGAAATTTTCTGATGAGTTCGTCTCTTATTTATGGAAAAATTAGCATATTCATTTTATACATCGACTCAACTGAACTTTCCTGTACATATAAAAATTGGAACAATCAAAGGCAATATATCAACAGTATTTAATAATTTGGATTATTTTAAAAAAGAAAATAATGACATTGAAAAGTAAATACATTATTTTTATATTGTTTAAATTAAAATAATAAATTAGATTTTTTCCACATCTTTATGTTACTGTTCAGCTTTTTGCAAATAATAAGGCATTAACATTACCAAGTAGAACACGCTATAAGAGTTTTGATTATAAAAGAACGTATGTATTAAAATTGCTTTCTTTAAAGTTTATATTTATTAAATTTTATATTTTTATCATTTCTATTCTTTATTTGATATTAACAATGTAACAGATGGAATGAATGGCTTTCATTTCCATTGAATTATTCAGATCTTCCTCTCAATGCACAATTTGCAATTGTAGTTAGTGACATTTATGGATCCAAATTAAATAAACCTTTTGCTGGTACAACAGTAAAATTATTTTCTTCTAACAAGTATATTTTTTATTATTTAATTAAAATAATCATTAACAAATTAAAGTACATTAAAAATGGGTCTTCAAAAACTTAATTTATATATTGGTGTTCCTGCAGATGGAAATAATAATTCAACTACACCTAGTGATCTTTTTTCTCAAAATGAAATGAATCATTTAGAAATGGTATAAAATACTTTAATGTCATTTTTATTTACTTTTATTTTAGTTAGTTAATGAATATACAATAGGAAATATACCAAAAGTTGATTGGCTGGATAATCTTGTTTTTCATCAAATTGAAAAAATATATCAAGTAATTTCTATAACCTTTTATTTAAATTTAAGTTTTTAGAAACGATTTGATCAGTCAGAATCTTTAGTTCTTTATGTTGATTTTCCACAATTTGATTTTCCCGTTATATTTTCAGAATATCAATATCCTGCTTTTACTTTTCCATCTAATGGTTAGTACAATTAATAAAATTTATAATATATATCAATTAAATATTTTTAGAGAATCTTTTAACTTCTCATATAGTTCTTACTCCTCAAGATCCTGAGTTGTTAAAGGAAAATCCTGTTGAAGCTAAATATAGATGTTTAATAAGATCATATAGAAATGGACCACTAGATAAAGAACTGAAGCCTAATGCTAATATAAGAGATCAACTTAATGTATGTCTGATATAGTTATTTTTGATTGTATCTAAGAAAAAAAGATAATTATGGAATTTCCTCCAACTCAAATATTAACTTCTGAAGAAAAGAATTTAATTTGGAAGTTTAGATATTATCTTACTCGTGATAAAAGGGTATTTTTTATATAATTAGAATATTTTTTAATTATTTTATAGGCTTTAGCAAAATTTCTTAAAGCTGTTATATGGACAAATATTATTGAGGCAAAGCAAGCACATGATCTTCTTGGATTATGGACAGAAATTGATATTGATGATGCATTGGAATTGCTTGGTCCTGAATTTAAAGATAATATTGTTAGAGGTTATGCTGTAAATCGATTAAAAAAAGCAGACGATAATGTAGGTTTTTATTATAAAATTTATTTGTTTAAAATAAATTTAGGATCTGATTTTATATCTTTTACAACTAGTTCAAGCTCTTCGATTTGAAAGTTCAGCATCAGAAGCATTAAAAACAAATAATCATTCTTCATCTCTTGCTAATTTTCTGATTGAACGTGCTATTAAAAATGAAATATTAGGGATTAATTTTTACTGGTATCTGATGGTTGAATCTGAAGACAAAACAGCTGGTAAATTGTTCTCTGAAATTGCTAATCAATTTATGACTGGTTTGATGGAGGTTTTAAATATTCATTTTTAGTTTTTTTATTAATTTTAGGTACCTAATGGATTAATACGGAAAAATACTTTAAAACGACAAGCTGAGTTGTTGGCTTCAATATTATTTATATCTAAAGAAGTTCGTTCTATGAAAGAATCGCGACCTAAAAAGATTGAACATCTTCGATACTATCTTTCTAACACGGATAACTGTTTAATTAAGTTTGAGCCGCTTCCATTACCATTAGATCCTACTGTTTCTGTCGTAGGAATAATTTCAAGTTAATCTTTATTTACATATTTTTTCAATTTTTAATTTCATTTAAAGCTGAGTCTACTGTATTTAAAAGTAGTCTTTTACCTCTTTTAATATGTTTTAAAACAACAACTGGGGCATCATATTCTATTATTTTTAAGAGTGGAGACGATTTACGGCAAGACCAATTAGTAATACAAATGGTGTCTCTTATGGATAAACTTTTGCGTAATGAAAATCTTGATCTTAAACTAACTCCATATAAAATTCTTGCTACTGGTACAGATCATGGAGCAGTGCAATTTATACAAAGTATAAGTTTAATGAGTTGTTTGGCTGAATATCATGGAAGTATTCTTGCATATTTCAGATCCAATAATCCTGATAAGTCTTCTGAATTAGGTGTTAAAGCAGAAGTAATGGATACTTATGTGAAAAGTTGTGGTATTTCAATTAGTACTATTTAAATTTTGCTAATAGTTTAATAGCAGGTTATTGTGTAATAACATATTTACTTGGCGTTGGAGATAGACATCTTGATAATTTACTTTTATGCCCCGATGGTACGATTTTTAATATTTTCTTGTATAACTATTATTACAGGTCGTTTTTTCCATGCTGATTTTGGTTTTATTCTTGGAAGAGATCCTAAGCCGTTTTCACCAGCAATGAAACTTTGCAAAGAAATGGTAGAAGGAATGGGAGGAGCATCTTCCTTATATTATTCTCGATTTAAATCTTATTGTTATACTGCATTTATCACATTACGCAAGTCTGCAAATCTTATTATGAATTTATTTTCATTAATGGTACAATCTAATATTTCTGATATTAAAATTGAACCAGATAAAGCTGTATTAAAAGTTAGTTTTTTCATTTATAGTTTATTTTTTTAATGTACACAGGTTAAAGAGAGATTTTGTTTAGAAATGACAGATGAAGAAGCAATAAAATATTTTCAACAACTTATAAATGATTCAATTTCAGCGTTATTTCCTGTTCTTATAGATAGAGTTCATAATATCGCTCAATATTGGAGAAGCTAACTAGTTTATTTGACTATTTATAAACAGTATTCTTTGATATAAATAAGATTTGTTATTTCTATTTGTTTTTAAAAAGTTTTATTGAACTTATTAAATCATTAAAATGTTATAAAAGTGTAAATATTTTGGTAATATATATATTTTTAAGAAAATTTGATTTTTACAGGATATTGTTCTTATAATGTTCTTTTAAAAGATAATTTGATACTATATGGGCTATAATAGTATATTGATCTTTAAAAATCAAACATAAAACATTTTCGATGAAGATAAAAATATGGTAAAAAATAACTTTGAAACAAAGGTTGTTTTATATTTGAATGCTAAAAAAAGCTTAAAGATAGACTTTGAACAGAGATCTGAGAAATGTTTATGTTAAGAACAGTCATGATTATTTTTAGTTTATTTACGTCTTTTTTATAGACAATGATATATCAAAGTTTTTGAGTATATGATGAATGAAACAATATGTGATATATGAACTGTGAATAAATCAGTTTATTGAAATGAAAATGTGTAGTTTTCAATCTGCATATTCAAAAACTTTTTTTAATGATATCTGTCTATAAAAAGACACTATTTTGTGGTGATGACACAAGCCAAATTTAAGAAAACCTCATTATATATTTAAAAAGAGTTTTTTTTGAAAAATTTGAGAGAGGTCTGAACAAAGTAAATTTAAAAATATTAACAAATTTATCATTTTCAAAAAAAAATATAAAAATACAAATACAAAATTTCAAGGAAATGTAAAAAGCTTATAAAATATTTATTTATTTCTATTTTCCTTTTCTTCCTATATCTCTATTTATTTTTAAAAATACCGATCTCTTGAACCGTATGAATCTCAAGATGGCATCTAAAACTTATTTAAGACAAGAACAACCACCAAATTATACAGTATATGACTCCTGCATGCATGATAATTCTGGAAGGATTTGTGGTATATATACGCCTTTACTTAGTGGGCGATCTGCCTCTCAAATGAATAATATTCCGGAAGATTTTAAATATGGAACAAGCGTTTATATGTGTGATATTTCTATTAGAATGGGTACAAAACATGTTTTTCTTGCTTTTTAAAATTCTATATTCTAATTTCATGCTTTAGATTTCCTTAGAAAAGTTTATTCTATTTTATTTTTACAAATTATTGGATCTGCAATTGTTTCCTCAATTTTAGTGTTAAATACAACATTAAGAATGTTTATTATGAAAAATCCGTGGATTATCTTAGTTTCTCTTTTTGGGAACATTGCTACATTATTTTTTTTGTCTTGGAAACGACATAATTATCCTTTGAATTTTTATCTTCTTATACTTTTTACTTTGTTTGAATCTTGCTCGATTGGAACAACAGGTTATTTTTCTTTTTTTCTATATATTTTTATATAGTATCTTACGAAGATAGTATCTTTTTACAATAGTACAGTTGTTTTGGAGGCTCTTTTAATTACTACTGGATTATTTTTAGGATTAACAATATTTACATGGCAAAATAAGTATGATTTTTCTAGTATAGGAGGATATTTATACACTGGAATTATACTTTTATTTTCAGGGGGACTCGTTTTCCTTTTTTTTCCTTATAATAGGTAATACAAATAAATGCATTTTATTCATTTTGTTTTATATTTTAGAATGTTTGATTTGGCATATGCTGCACTTGGAACTCTTGTTTTTTCAGGATATATATTATATGATACATCTATGTTAATGAAGCATTTATCTCCAGAAGAATATATTATTGGCTCTGTTTCTCTTTATATAGATATTGTAAGATTTAGATCTATTGTTGTCAACTTTAATATTTTTAGGTAAACCTTTTTTTTCAAATTTTAAATATAATTTCAAAATTAAGTATGGATGATGATTGAAGTAGATTAATTTCAATTTTGATTTTATTATTTCTTTTTAGAATTCTAATGAATAATTATTATGTTTATTGATGATGTAATGAAGTAAAAACTATGCTGATTGTTGAAATATGTTTTTTAGAGTCTTAATGTCTTAATAATGCTTTTTGTTAAAAAGAAAAATAACATTATTTTTTCTTTGGAATATCATCTAAAATGAATTTTCCCAGATTACCTAACCGGTATTTATTGATAAAAAAAGCTGCTGCTGCATGAATATTAGGGATTCCTCCTTTTTGAAGACGACCTGTACCTATAGCAATTGCGTTTAATAGTTCCTCTACATTATTTGTAGGTTGACTCATTTTAAATGGAATTAAATATAACTTTGGATCAATTAGATTAAGGCGAAATAATAAATAGTCAGCAAGAATAACGTTATCAAGAATATTATCTTTTATAGAACCAACTAATGCTAATTTTATAAAAGTAATTGGATCTTTTATAGAGGGAATCATAATACCTAGGAGAAGATGAACAAATTATTTCTACGCTCTTATTTAGATCCTACCAGGAGTATCCATACAGTATACTAATGGGTTTTCCATAATTTTAATCTTTTGTGTTACTTTTTTTGTAATACCAGGTTGTGCGCCAGTCTTTGCAACTTTCCCTGAAATAAACTATATAAGTTATTTCCTTTAGAATATAAACAAGAGTTTATACGTGTTTTTCTTCCAGTATTTTTTGAAAGCATACCTATACAGCGAAATGAATTTAAAAGTGTAGATTTTCCAACATTAGGCATTCCAAGAACCATTATGTTCATTCCAGAAGCCTGATTTAATTCAAGTGCCTTTACTTTAATATTTTTATGTATTTTTTTTATTGATTTTGGGTTTTTTAAACTACACAGAATCCCGTCCTTGTAAAAATCTTGAAATACCTATTTTATTTAATTTTTTTTTTCACAACCAAAAAATACCTTATCATAATAAGTTCCAGATAAATCATGTTTATTAAATATGATGATTTTTTCTTTGTTTTTAATAATTTCTTCTACCAATTTATTTTGAGAAGAAACAGGAACACGAGAATCCCTTGTTTCAATCACTAAATCAATATTGTTTAAAAGGCTTTTTATATCTTTAAGTCCTGAATACATATTTCCTGGAAACCAAGAGGCCTTAAGCTGATAATGATAAACACGTCTTGGAAAAAAAGTGACCATATATACTTGATTTATTTTGTAAAGTTTAAAGAGTTATGTCTTTGAAATATTATATACATACTAAAGAGATTCAATATTGAATTATTTTAAAATAAATACTAAAGTATGGTTGTTCCTATTTTTGCTTTGAATTGAATATAATTTTAAATGTGTATTATTTAAATATAAACCGAAGTTTTTGAAAAAAAATATTCAAAAACCAATTTTTCTGTAAAATGTCTAAATTTTAAAAATTCATTATGTTTTTATGAAAATATTGGTTTATTTAAAAATTCTTAAAAGTAAATTTTTAATTAAACCTTTGAATAAACCCTTATTTATGTATATTAAAAATTCTAAAATTGATAAAATATAAATATTCTGAGGTACATTTTTTCTAAAATAATACTAATATTTATATATAAAAGTTTTTAGAAAAGTTATTATACAGTAATATCTATAGTACGTACTAAGTAAAAAATCTTAAAAAATCTTATTTAGTAAAAAATAATAATATATATAATAAATGATTTTCTCTTTCTATAATATATCTATGAAAAAATTACTTTTTTTTGTATCAATTGATATTCTATCATTATAGATAAATGATAAAATCCATAAAATAATTATATTTGATACAATTAAAATTAAAAAAAGAATAAGTATATAAAAAATAATCCATTTTTTATTCATTATTAATTTTCAGTCTTATTCTTATATATTATCCTCTTTTTAAACCTTTTTATTTTTTAAAAAATCTTACGCCAATAATCTTTTAAATAATTCTTTAAAAATTTGAAATTTAAGAAAACTTAGTTAAATAAAACAGCTTTGCACAAAATTTGCCTTACAGTTCTTGAAAAATCTATATTATATATATATTATCTTTTACATGGGAGAAAATTCTAATTATTTGCATTCAACATCTCAATCAGAGATGAGAATCTTACCTTTGGTAATTTGTTTTTTATTTTGAAAAATTTTCAGTAGTTTTCTTATTTAAAGTGTTAGACATGGTGAATTTTTTCCTATTTATACATTTTTTGTTTTAAAATTTTCATTTTCTTATTTAAATTAGTTCAGGACATACACGTCCAGTAGTACATCTTTCATTTTCACGTTTACTTGAAAATAATCAGTATTATTTGATTTCTTCATGCAAAGGTATATTATAGAAACTTTTGTCACAATTTTTTGACATTTTATAGATGGAAATCCTATGCTTCGTGATGGTATTACTGGAGATTGGATTGGTACATTTTTGGGTCATAAGGGTGCTACATGGTCATCACGATTTAATAAAGATGCAGATAAGGCAGTGACAGGTTCTGCTGATTTTTCAGCGTATATATATGTTTTAAAATGAATGTTATTTATAATTTAAATTTAGAAAAGTATGGGATACATATACTGGAAATGTAATTCAATCTTTTTCTCATGAACATATTGTGCGATCTGTAGATTTTTCTGGGGATTCTAGGGAAATTGTAACAGGTGGTAATGAGAAAAGAGTTCGTGTATTTTCTTTAAATGCACCTTTAACACCTGTCTTTGATTTATCCGGCCATAAAGGCACAATTAAAAGTGTAATTTGGGCAGATAATTTTATTATATCTTCTGGAGATGATGAGAAAGTGCGATGGTGGGATCTTCGAATATCAAAAGAAGTAGATACTTTTGATGCAGGAGAATTTGTAACGAATTCAGAGAAAAGTCTTGGAGGAGAGTATCTTTTAGTTGTAGCAGGAAAAAAGATTTATTTTATTGACTCTAAAACGTAAAGCATTCAGTTAAAAAATGTTTGACTAATTTTTGTAGTCATCAAACTGTAAAAACAATTGTTACTGAATACGATGTCTCGAGCGTATCTCTTCATCCTCAAAAAACTACATTTGTTACAGGTGGAAGTTCACAACTTTGGGTCAGAGTTTATGATTTTGAAACAGAAAAAGAATTAAAAGTTTATAAAGGACATCATGGGTATTTATATATTATCTAGTATAAAATTTAAACTAATTTATAAGGCCTATACACTGTGTTAGTTTTAGTCCAGATGGTGGATTATATGCCACAGGTTCTGAAGTAATTTTATAATTCATATTTGTAAAGATTTTAATAATAATATAGGATGGTACAATAAGATTATGGAAGTCACAGCCAGGTCCTTATGGTTTATGGCAATGTGTTTGAGTAAAGAACTGAGAAAACGGGTTTTATTGATTTAATGAAAGAATTAAAGATAGTGTATTAGTATTAAAAAGGTGAAAATTTTATTATCAATTTGTATTATTGATAAAAAATTTAATATTTTTTGATCAATATTTTAATGAAACTTTATCATATTGTAATCGATTTTTCTAAGAACTACAATATGTATTGAATAATTAAGTAATTTTCAATAAAACTAGTCATCTATTGAAATATAATATATATTTAGAATATTTTTAGCGTGATATTTGTGCTATATATCCAAATACTGTTATAAAATCTATATTTAACTCATTTAAAAATAAGTAGTAAAGAATTTATAATAGACAACTCAAAATTTAAAAAATTATTTTTTTATTAAATAATTCAAAATATTTAGCAACAAAAGCAATTAACATCATATTAAGGAAATCATAAAGTATTATGTATTTTATAAATTCGAATACTTGGCAAATCCTAATCTCTTTATTTCCATAAATCAGGATTCCAATGAGGATCCTGAATAAATGCTGACAAAACTCTACTTCCTGTTTGTAAAAGCGGATGACCTGCAACTCTGAAAATTTGCTTAAACAAAACAATTTTGTTACAAATAGTTGATAAACTTACACTTGTAAAAACCGTTCGAGTTGGTCACGTCGATGCTCAATAACGTCACTAGAAAAACGATTTGCAAAGACCTTTCCTGGAAGTGGAGGGATCAACACTTTCATAGATTCCCTTTCAAGAATATCTCTAAGATAAATAGTTACTTTTTATCAAAAATCAATAATTCCAGTTCACCTAAAATGCTCAAACTCAGAATAACGACGGCGTACCGATGAATCAGTTAATTTAAATGTTGGTATATTTGTCTTTAAATATTAGAAGTTACTTTTTTTTGTTCTTTTTAGTTTTAGAAACCCTGCAAATAATTTCATAATCCGTGTACATTTTGCGCCCAAGACCATGAGTTTGGGGGTTTATAACCTGAAAAACATCATAAGAACACGCATAACTCACAAAAATTGTTTTTTCTTATAAAAAAAGCAATTTTACCTCGATTTCTAAGAAATTTTGAGGAGGTTCATAGCAAGTATTTTGATGTACTTTATACTCAAGAAAAATATCTGTATTTTGAGAAAATGACTGAAATGCTTTTGATGATGGCATTTCCGTTCTAAAATATGTTTTTTTTTTGTTTTAAAGTGCTTTAAATATGCTTTTAAATTCAAAATTTATTTTTTGACGTTGATAAGTGACTATCGTACAATATTACACTATGTTGAGCAGAAATTGTTCGCGTTACCCAATTTTTTATTGAGGAAAGATAAAAAGATGTCATTAGAAAAGTCTTTAGACGATATTATCAATGATAGAAAGGTGCAGTGATTTCATAGGAATTCACCTGTTTTTTCTGCTTTTTAATAGCTTCTATAGATATCTCGGAATTCACGAACATCAGATTGGATATTAAGAAGACGTTTTTTTAAAAATGCAAGGCTTGCACCATATTATAAGGTAAAACAAGCTACATTATGTCTGTATTTATGTGTCTGATGTGTACAGGCATGTTCTTGGGGGCTTTTTAGCCTTATATTTGACCGTTTCTAACGTTTGATTCACGGAGAAATATTCGTCTGAATAAGACGAATACTCTGTGATTTTTTTAAATACAGTCCATTAACTTTTATAAAAGAAACTATAATGAACCTTGGACTCATGATTTATATGAAGGATTAGCAGAAAAACCAGTTGGTCGTATTTCAAAGCAACTGTACCGACCACCATCAAAGTATAATGCCTTTAATTTTTTTATTAATGAGTTTCCTGGAAACTAAATGTTAAAGGGGACTGTCATACCGTGTAAAAATTGAGAATCTTCATTATGAACTTACAGAAGATGATTTAAATGTAAGAAAAAGGATGATTTTGATTTAATTTAAAATAGTAGGGACTATTTAAGAAGATTGGTCCTGTTACTAAGCTTAGTATTAAGTATGATCGCTCTGGTAGAAGTACTGGAACAGCTTATGTCAATTTCGAAAGAATTGAGGATGCACATAATGCAATTAATCAATTTAATGGTGCCAATGCTGCCGGTTTTGAATATTTTATATGCTTAGTAATATAAATAATTCTTTTAGGTCAGCCAATTACATTGACTTTGGATTTGCAGCCGCCACATAAACCACAAAAAGGAACAGGTTCTTTATTTAGTCGTATTAGCAATTTTAAAGTCAAGCCTTTATATAGACGCAGATCATTTAGCACTCAGAAATTATATAAAAAAGAAAAAGGCAAATATAAAACTCAAGAAGATTTAGATAACGAACTAGACAAATACATGAACGTTGCAATACAATCTAAAGATGTAGAAAAACCTATGGTTATAGATCAAAAATAATTTTGTAAAAAAATAAACACGAATAAATATTTCTCAACTACATGTATTGTTATTTTTGTGACTGTAGTATTTCTAAAATCTCTTTAACTAATAGTTCTATTCGTGATTCTCTAAATTTATTTTTGCATTTTTGAATAATAGTTAGAACCTTATATGTTATTTTTTTTAAGTTCTTAAGTGTATATAAGGTAGTCCCAAGTGCTACCATTGTCCTATAAATGCATTCAGAATCACTGTCTTCTGATAAAATCTGAAAATATAAGCTATTAATAACTTCAAAAGTGTGTTAACCTCCAGTATAGGACTAAGAATACTAAGCGCATTCTGTACTGATGATAGTTGGTAAAAAAAAATAGAGAAACTAATATGTTAAAAATATGTAATGTTTATATTTTGAAGAGCATACTTTAAATATAAAGTGCTAAGTGCAATTTTCGCATCACGAGCAGTTAAGTCGTTGTAAATACCAGATATTTTAGTTATTATCTAAAAAAATACCATTAATAGAATTTCAAAACAATTACTTAGGCCAAAACCTTTTCGAACTCTTTATTTAATATTTCTTTTCCGGAATCTTTTTCAAATAGATTTACTAAAGCTTTAAGAGATAACATAATATTATTTTCAATTATTTTTTTAGAAAAATTAGAAGAAACATCAGAAAATCCTCCATCTATAATTATATCGATTATAGATTTCGTGCTATATTTATACGAGCCGATTTCTTCAAATATCCCGCAAAGTATCCTTAACATATCTAATCCAGGAAATCTTTTATCATAAGGCCATATATTTGATAATTTAGTAGCTAAATCTAAGGATACTAATTCTATATTCTGAACAAGGGACTTGTTTTCAGATGTTTTAAGATATTCTACTATTATTTTTAAAGCTGAAATTTCATCTGGATTTAAAGATATATTTTTATACTAAACTATATTATTATATTATATTAAAAAACAAAAAATATAATACTCCTGATTCTAGAAAGCCTGAATTAAACTCTAAACATTTTCGAGCCAATGCTGATATATTTGCTTGTTTAAATGACAAAAAAGTGGTATGTGGTAAAACTTTTTTAGAGAAAGACTATATAAAAATATTAAAAAAACAAGACAAAAATTTAAAATAGATACATTTGAGTTTTCAGAATTAATACAGCCAGGAATATATCTTCCAGCTAAAATCGAATAAGTTATGTTTTAAGATATAAGTCAAACATACTAGAATAAGGGTCTACAAATGATTCTTGTCTTTCTATTTTAATTGCTTCTGTATTTTTTTGTATAAATTGAGCAATTTTATCAAGATATTCCATAGGAAGTTCATTGTGTTTTATAAATTGATAAGCAACTTCATAAGGATTTTGATTCACATTATAAGGTAACTTTAATGGAGGAGAGTCCTCTGAAATATCAACATCAAAAACATAGTCATACTTTTGACCATTATAAAATTGTTTTTGTGATGGACTGGCCACATCAACAACTTCTCCGACTTTATTCCATGTCATTTTAGACATATCCCACTTGCTATAATTAATATTTCCTATTACCTAAATACTACTTATACAACTTACTTGATATGCTTCAACCAAATTATTAGCTTTAATCATAATAACCTGGTCTTTTTTTCCTTTATAGATTTAATAAATTACTATAAAAAGTACGAATATTGAATTATACCCTGTTTTTGAAGTGCTTCTAATCCAGGAAGCTTTTCTTTGTCTATATAATTCATAGAATTACTAATTCTGTTAGAAGAAAAACATATAACTCAATACATACTTAGATATTTTATGTGAAGCAACATCCTTATTGAATTCCTACTAAAATGTTACATGAAAATATAAACAATCATTTTCTAACATCTATTTCTTCTTTTGATGCTATTCTTTCTTTATTCTTTGTAAATATTCTGACAATACCATCACTTCCTCCAGTAACAATATCATCGTTTTTAAGGACAAAAACACTCCAAATGCTAACTGCTGGGTGCATGATAGTTTGAATACATTCTCCATCTATTTCTTAATTTTAGAGAGATATATTAAAAAAGTTTATACTTTTCCAGATTTTAACAGATCTGTCTTCGCCACTGGAAACAATTTCTTTTGTAGATAATACTGATATAGAATATATAAAAGAAGAACCATCTACTATTTTTTGAATTTTTTCTCCTGAAAATGACCATATATAAATCACTCCATCATTTCCACAACTAGCAAATTCAGAATCTGATATTTTACATAAACTTCTAACACAATCTGTATGGCCTTCAAACAATATAGTTTTAACATCTTTATGCCAGAGAATAATCGTCTTATCTGCTGATCCTAGACTCACTATAAGTTAAAGAACTTTATTTTAAATTAAACATACCTGTAAGAAATCTATTTTCATCTACAATTATTGCTGCCCAAACTGCTGCTGTATGTCCATACAGTGTATAAGCACATTGCCAATCTCTCCAGATTTTTGCTGTTCTAAAAATTTTAATAAACTTGTTATCTATTTAAAATATTTAACTTGTCCCAAGATCCAGATATAATCATACAATCCTCTGTAGCGTGCAATACACATACGTTCTCTTTGTGTCCGATTAACATATAATCAGGTTCTGTAGATTTATAAGGATCATAAACTGCAATGAACTTATCTTGTCCACTGCTCACTATGAGACCTAAAAGTATAAATTTAAAAAATATTGATAATGCAATAGCTACCATGTGGATATTTCTCTGAACATTTAATAAATGTTAAGCTATTTACATGACCTATGTGCATTGAATAAATATTTGATTTGATATTTGATTCTTTCGAAATATTCCATGAACGAACTGTACCATCCCTTGAAGCAGAAAGAAGTTGAGATTCAGGCCCTATAGAGATAGCTTTAACCTACTAAAAGTCAGAAAATCCTATAAATATTAAAAAATAAGATACATCTTGATTATGTCCAATAAAACTTTGTGAAAGTGTATAAGATTGCATCATCGGACTGAACGATCGATTGACTAATGGAATAGGGTTTTGTTGAAATGGTTAAAATGAAATAATTAAAATATACAGAAATTAATCGAAAAACGTGGTAAAAAGATGAAAGAATTGTTATTTGATAACTGTTATTTTGCATATTTTTCTAATAATTTTTTTTTTCGTCTTTCAAGTAAAAATTTTTCGATCTCTTTTTGATTGGGTACATAAAAGTCTTCAATAGGACGCCAGTCTTCCTTTGGTTCTCCTTCTTTACTATTTAACATTGTTTCCATATTTAATTGTTCCTTTTGTCTTTCGAATTCTAAAAGTTCTTCGTCATTTTCATCTTGATATCCAAAATATACAGCATCTAAGTTTTTATATATTGCTTCTGATATTTTAGGTTTAGGAGGAGGCTTTGGGACTAACTCATCGAAAAGTTCTTTAACACCTTAAGGTCTTATTAATTCCAGATAATTAACAAAATATTTTTGTTTACCAGGAAGTTCTTTTGCGCGACCAAAATATCTATATCACAGAAGTTAATATAAAATATTAACAGTGTCTTTTAAAATCAATTACTTGTATCCTCTATGACCTGGGATTTCCCTGCCTTCTGCATTCACCATTTTAGGTCCAAATCTCTAAAATAATTTGAGATAAAAACATAAAATATTCCAATAGGAATACCATATAGTTGGGGCCCCCTAGGTTTCGAAGCTGTATTTCCCACATATGCTTTTCCCGCATCATTCTATTAATATCGTCATTAAGATCACGAATTTGATAATCAGTTAAACTGGCTAATATATAAATTAACAAAAAATGCAATACCATTGTAGAACAAATTTATACGATCTTGTATTTTCGAAATCTTTCTGGATATTTCTTTAACAACTTGTCCCCTCCATTTTTCACATGCTTGAATAGAATCAACCTCTGTAATTAATTTTGGACGACGTTGAGATCCTGTATCAATAATTCCTTAAGAAAAGTCAATATAAATGCAGAGACTCATTCTTATAACCTAATTCTGCTGCTTGAGATGCTCTAAACCTATAAAGCTAAAATCATTAGAAAAATAATATAAATAGACTTGCTTAACCATTGATTGTGCTTTTTCGCTATTTCTAAAGAAAAAAGTATGTAAAAATATGCAAAAAATAATAAAAACACTTCTTACCGTGCCATTTTAATAAGTTTGTTTTTGAAAAAGGTTTATTAAAAAGAAAATATTAAAGATTTATTTTTAAGAGGTTCGATCGAAATGTTTAAAAAATGATGATAAAAAATAGATGTAAAAAAAGTATTTTAAGAGTTAAATAGCGTATTCTTTCCTATAGAACTGAATTTTAAAGACACATTTTTTATTTTTATGTGTTAATTGGGTTTTAAAAGATAAAAATATTGAATATTATAATCAGAGTAGATTATGGTTGTAAAAATTCGATTACAGCGTTTTGGAGTAAAAAAACATCCTTTTTATCATATTGTAGTATCAAATGCAAGGTATTCTTATGTTCTTCTTTATTTTTTTGTAGAATAAAAGACTAAAAAATAATAGAACAGCAAGACAGTCTAAACCAATAGAAAAATTAGGGACATATGATCCTATACCTCAAGATGGTGTAAAAAATATTGAAATTAATTTTCTAAGAACAAAATATTGGATTGGTGTAGGTGCCCAACCTACGGATGTTGTTTATAAGTTACTTGAAAAGGTTTGATATGTAATTAGTATTTTTTCTTTTTTAAAACAAAATTAGATATCATTACTGCCTCCAAAACCTCATTTAAGTAAAAAAACGGAAAAAGAGAAATGATTGACATATTTATTTAGATGGTATTATGTAAATCCTTAAATAAATGTATTTTAATAATAATATTGTTTATAATGAACTGTTTTCATCACACTAGTCTTTGCCATTTTCTAATTCGTCTTCCATAGCGCTTTTTCTTGGTTCTAACTCGTCCATTTCTTCCAACATGAAACGGGTAGGCAGCCGAGGAAGAGCAATATCACAGACTCTTTCTTCGTTCAAAAGATGGTCAATAAATTCATCAATATAAGTTAAACCATAAGATCCTATAAAGCATTTTTAGAAAAACAAAAAATTTTACAAAATAATAAAGTCGAAAACCTGTTGAATGCCTGATTCGTAATTTTCTGTAATCACTAAGAAATGGTTCGAGAATTATGTAACATTCTTTAGCAGGAAAAGTAAGACGGATATAAAATGCAGCAAGTGCTTGGAGATACCTTTAAAATTAATAATTTTCATATATTCTTTTATATATATACTTAAAATCTTTTGCATAAAGGTATTCCAAGACAATTTCTTTCTCTGGTTGAAGCTGTAACAATTTAAATGCTAAACACAGAAATTCCGTTGGTCTTTGATTTAAATATTGCCCTCCAATGCACTTCAACCTTACAGCCCTATCACATATTGTTGCTGCTATATATCTGTTGGTCACCATTAAGTCTTTTTTTTAAAAAAACATACCTGTTAGTCCAAAACACATTTCTTTATAATATCGACAATCCAAAACCCGTTCACGGATAATTTTCTCAATAAGATTCTTCAAAAATATTATTACTTCATCTTCTTTTATTAATATTTACCGTTGGATTCATAGAGTGAACTGATTGTTCAATGTAATCTAAAATAAAATAAAATCTGAAAAAAAGTATTTTAGAATTACCTTTTTCACTATTCTTTTTAGAAGTTTCCATAATAATAATCCTACTATTTTATCTTTTTTATAACACTATTAATATTGTTATTTCTATTGAAGTTGATATGTATGATCGTCTCAATTGCTATCGTCATACTAAGTCGGCGTGTTGCTATAGTAATTGCTATAGTAACAGCTCTATTATATCAATATCAGAAATCTCTGGTTAACGTCAAACTTTTGCAATGAGACTTAAAGTATGTTTTTGAGTAAAGTGTTAATGATATTTCTAATTATTTTTAGGTTTTAGATAAAATTTCTTCTTGCAAAGTTGATGAAGATCTTTTTTCTCAAGGTTTTTCAATAGATCAGTAGGAATTTCTAAAAAAAAGTAGCAAAAAAGATTCTGATATCTAAAGGTTGATGGAACTTGCGGGATTAAGTGTTTCTAATGTTATTTATGATATAAGCCCTCCAGAAAAGGGTCGAAAAATCTTAGTTCTTGCGGGTCCAGGTGATTTTTTGAAGAAAAATGGTGAAAAATAAATAGATACCAATACAGAGTTTAGGAAACAATGGAGGAGATGGTTTTTCATTCTTACAGAATATATTTTAAAGAATTGACAAAAGAGAGTAGGTCTTGTTGCAGCAAGACATCTTTGGCATTACGGTTATACACCTTCTGTTTATTATCCAAAGAAGGGAAAAAGTGATCTATTAAAAGTAATTTTTTTGTAAAAAGAAATAAAATAACTATATATCTGTAGAGGTTGTGTATTCAACTCGAGGAGTTGTCGATTCCTTTTGTCGATGACTTTTTATTGGCAATTAATGATGCAGATCATATTATAGACGCCATTTTTGGGTTTAATTTTTCAGGAGAAGTAAGAGATCCTTTTGTGGAAGTAATTGAGGTTTTAAAATTTTATGTTTTTGTATTTTTTTAATGGATCTAGACACTTAAATATACAAAAGTACCTGTAACAAGTATAGATATACCTTCTGGTTGGGATCTTGAGAAAGGTATCTTTTTGCTACTATTTACATTTGGGCCATTCTTATATTACAGGTCCTTTAGAAAAAGGTGTAGCTTCTGGATGGTGTCCTACATTTCTTGTTTCATTAACTGCACCAAAACCTTGTACTCGGTATTTCAAAGGACGCCACTTTATTGGTGGAAGATTTGTTACACCGTAAGACAATAAGTTTGCATTCAATTATTATTATTATTTTAGTTCGATAATAAAAAAATACAATCTTAGTTTTATAAATTATGATGGTTATAAACAATATCTTGAAATCACTGGAATTCCTATTCAAGATTATTTAGAATAAAATTATTTTTTTAGAATATTAAATCATAAATATTTAAATATTTATTTCGATTATATATATTAAAATATATAAACGTTAATATAAATTTTATAATCACTCTATATAAATATAATATTTTGTTTTTTTGAAAGTTTTTTTTCCAATCCAAAAATGCTTATTATTCAAAATGTGCTATTTAGTTGTTAATTTATTTTTAGCTTGAATTTCTTAAAATAGTCAAATTCCTTGTTTTTATTAAAACATCGTCAAACACTTTTATTCGCTATTTTTATGCTTTTTATGTTCATGTTTTTTTTTTAGAATTATCTTTTTGGTCGCTTCTATGTGTTTTTTGGTCTTGATCTTTTGAATGACGTCTTTTTTTTTTTTTTTCTAATCTTCTTGCTTCTTTACGACGCTTTTCTATAATATATGAACGTAATGGATCCTCTGGATCAATTCCTTTAGAAAATTCTTCATCTGAATCTTCTTTTTTTTCTTCTTGTATAACTATTAATAGTAAAAAATGATATTGTGTAAAAAATTTATGTACCTTCTTCTAAAATTGGAGGTGCTGCATTCATTCCTATCATTTTCCCCGACTGTTCATCATCACTATCTTGCTTAGGATGTCTATAATTCAAAACATGATCAACTTTTAACGTCCTTCCAAGAACCTAAAGAAAAATTCTAAACATATATCAATAAACACCTTTTTTATACCTTTGCCCCAGAAAGATTGTCAACTGCAAGAATTGTCGAGCGTTGGTCTTCATACTTTAAAAAACAAAATCCTTTTGATTTTCCTGTTTTTTTATCTCGAATAAGATTGATATCAAGTGGTTCTCCATATCTTTATATAAATTAGTCATTTTTTCTTTACAAAACTAAAAGTACTGGCTAAAAATACAAATAATATCCCCTTCTGTCAAGTCATATGGTAAACCTCCAATATAAATATACGCACTATCTTTATACTTGAAAATTTGTAAATATAAATATTTATGCAATTAGAAGTATAAAAAATACTTGTGCATGCCATGATTCTGATTCTGATGCTCCAATTTGAGCTGCATTAATACGAGCTATTTCTCGAACTGTACTTGTTATTTTTTAGCTATTTTTTTAGAAAAAATTTTAAAACTTACTTCATAATATGAATAAAAGTAAATTTTTAAAAAGATCCTTAATTATTTCTTAAAAATTCTTAAAAATTCTTTAGAAAACTTCTTTATTCATTCAATTTAATATCTAAAAAACCGTAATTTTTGACGTTTATTTGTTACTATAGCCGGATTGTCATGATAATTTGTCATTTTACATACTTTAATACCTTTATAGATTAACTTGTTTAAAATGATGAAAATTGATTGATAATATGTTTCAAATATTTATATTTATTGTTATTAATTGGAAAAATAACTGTAAAAATAATATTTAAAAATAATATCTTCTATTGGGTTAAACTCAAAATATTTTTTTATCTTAAATAATTGAACCGTGAAAATTGTGCATAATTTGACAGAAAAAACATAATAATTTAGTAAAAAAAGGGATTATTTTTAAGAAAAATTGTTAATTTTTAAAATATAAAGTACTCTTTTAATTATCAGATAGTATATGTTTTTTTCAGGGTTTAAAAGGCTTTTTTTGAGAGATTTTTGACCAAAATAGACAAATTGATATGTTAACTGATTCTAAAGAGCGATGGTATTGCGGAATATATTTGACCCAATACTTATTATGAGCCAAATTGTAGCAGTTCAGTCGTTATTTTATTTGAGTGAAACAGCATTAGTATTATTTTTGTTTGTTATTTCAAGAAAACAAGTTTCTCTTGATTATATTTTTGATTTCCACAAAATATCGCTTGATAATACAGAATCACTTGTTGCAGGCCTTATCTGGGATATTAACAGTATATCTGGGTAGAAATTGATTGGGCTGCAAAAGCAGTACCGATTTGAAGCTTGATTTCAGTACTGATTTTCAGTATAGTATTCTTATTCTTTTTTTTGTGATTAGAAGGACTAAACAAGTACTTGATTTTACATTGACGATGCATTTTATTCATTTCATTATTGTCTTTTTTTATTCTGGACATTTTCCGTCCAATACTTATTGGTGGGTTGTTCAGATGATTAGCTGTGTTTTCATGTGTTTGGGTGGTGAGTGGATGTGTATGCAGCGAGAACTAAAACCTATTACATTTGGGAGTGGCTGGCAGAGTCTTTCCATGGTAGAATCTGGTTTACATACTGAGCTGTATGAACTTGATAAGATTGAAGTTCAGAAACATATGGAAATAGTGCATTAAATAAATCAGCTTTTATATAACTTTTATATTGGATAAATCCTGAGCAATCATTAAATAAATACTGTATTTTCTGTGCTTCAAGGTTTTTTCGGACTCGGTCTTTTGGATTTAATATTTTAAAAATAATATTGCTTTTTTTTTAATATTTTTTGTAGACATTGTTAGTCTTTTTTAGATTTTTTCATCTACTGCTATTTAGTATTTATTAGTTATTATTTACTGCATATTTGATGTTATTTTTTTATATACTAATGTATTCTCCATGTTCTTTGATTTGAAAAGATAGTTTATGTATAATATATAATATTAGTTAATAAGTATATTGTAATCTGGAAAATATGCAATTCTTTGAATGCTTAAAATATGACTAATATTCATTATTTTCTATTTTTTTCTGTTCAATAATCCCATCTTATCCGCTCTATCTCCTCTTTTTTCTTATTATTTACCATACAAAACTACACTGGTTACTAAAACCCACTCCAAAAAAAAACAATAATATATGCAAAGTTATAATATTGTATTCTTTTATGTATCTGTGTTTATAAATGTAGTTATAGATGAATATTCAAAAATGTATAGAAGCATTTCAAATTTAACTGCTACTTTTCCTTTTGTATATGAGATTCTACGTTTGATTTGTTATTAGTAGAAATTTGTTGATTTGCTTGATCTATTATACTTTGTGAAATTTTGGCTTTTTGAAGAATTTGTGCAACTGAGAAATGCTTCCGTGCTGATAAAGGACGACATGCCTCTATTTTAACGACATCTCCATTTTCACAGGCTGAATCCTCATCATGTACTAAATAATTTTTGTGTAAAATAATCATCTATTCTTTAATTAATATTTTTATTATTATTTCCAATAAAATTTAATCTACTTTTTGGACTCTAGGATGCATAACACGCCGTGCAACTCTTACTTTTACAGTTTTTTTCATTAAACCAGAAGAAACAACTATTCCTTTGAAATTTTGCTTCATTTTTTTTAATTTATTAAAGTTAACAAAAAATGTAGTTTTTAATAAAAAAATAAAAAAAATATTTTTATATTTTTATTGCTATTAAATATAATATTTAGTCTATTCATAGTATATAATATTTGATAATGAGTAGGAATGCATAAAATAAATTAGAAAAAACAATCTTATAAACTGTTATAATAGACATTAAAACAAATGTTGATAAATGGTATCTTATTTTGTGTATAGACTTGAATGGATTGTTTTGACGCTATTTTTCTACATAAACACTGAATCTTTTGCCCGCCCAGCTTTCGATAAATAGTTTTCCACTTTCACTAGGCTGGCTGAAAGCTACTTCATGTTTTTTAACCTTTATTCCATAGATGAAATAATCACAAGCAGTATCTAATAATTTTGTCGCAATCTTTTTCCTCCTATACGTTTTACATACCCATATTCGCGAAACACCCATAATATAAGTGGATAAAGCTTCTGACTCTAAAGTAATAGAACTTGATTGTGAGGGAGAAGGACAGACTGGATATGCTGATTGAATAGGCTCTACCAAAATAAGGCCAATGCACTTTTTTCCTTTTAAATAAAGAAAAAATTTGTACTGATTAATTAGAGAATCATGTTGAATCATAGAACTAGGAAATGGGCTTGTACTTCCAAGTTCTAAATCAACAACGCTTAATATTTCCTTTGCCTTTTTTATTTCTCGAGATGGAGAAGACATAGCAATCATAATTATCTTGTTTGAAGTGAAATTTTCGTTCCAGACTTCTTTAATTGAATTAGTTAATGGGTAGTCAATACCTCCAATAGATTCTGCATGAAATTTTATATGAATAAGCTCGTCATCTGCTGACCCACGTGTATAAGACATGCTGCATTCAGGGCATGTAATTCTAGAAGGAAGAAGGTCTAGACAAAGCTGTGTAAGTTTTGATTTAACAGTAAATGGTTTTTTTTTAGAATAGCGAGGCATTTTTTTAGAAAATTTGAATTCAGATGTATTGTTTTTTTGCAATAAAGTGCATGATTTAATTGAAGAAAAGAATTCATGTTGGTTATTTGAATCAAATGTTTCGAAATAATACCGCTTTAATGATATTGGTAATGATCTAACGGATACAATGAGTTGTTTAAATAAATATACAAATATAACCTACGTGTTTAACAGATTATTTACGTGCTTAATATTTACTGTATTTAACGTTTCTGATTTTTGTCTTTGATATGTTCGTAATGGTTGTCTTTTATCATTTTAATACTATTTTTTAGAAAAAGACGAATTACTTTGATAATTCTATATTTCCTATATCTTCAAATGGCATTTTATTCAATAATTTGTTTGTAAATAGTGATTTTCTGATAAATTAATATATTCGTGATTCGCGAGATTATTACGTTAATTTTTCGCGGTTTAAAAAAATGTAATAATAGTGAATAAAAAATAATAAAAAAATAAATATAAAAACTATTTGTATGTCTTATTAGAAACAATTTTTTAAAGATTTGAAGATTGTCAATTCTAAGAGTATTATTGAAAGAATGTTAGATTTAGTGAACAATTAATAAAAAAACCGATTAAGTTAGTAAAAACTAATATTGAAAGTTAAAATATCATTATTTTGGAAAATAGTGCTTAGTAGAATCAAACGATATAAAAGATAGAGATTAATGACTTATATATTGAAAAACAAATGAAACAATGTCATTTTTTGTTTCTTGTAAAAGTAAGAAATCATTGATTTTTTCAAGAGATGACTTTGAGAAATGATTCCAACTATTTTTACGTTAAAATAACAGTTTATTAGTAAAATAGCATACGTGCTAGTATCACCATAAAGTAATGCTGGTGCTTTAATGAATTGTTTATCATTTTTACACCTTTTACATTTAAAAGTGTCATGAGTGTCACACAAAGTATCAAGATTTAATTCAAATAATTGCCGTAAACTATCAAGAGAAAAGTGTCTTTCTACGTTTTGTGCTTCGTCAACAACACATGATGATAAAGATTGTTTATGGGATTGACGTTGGAAAATCTTTTCTTCAATAGTACCTGTTGCAATGAAACGGTAAATAAAACCTAAAAAAAATTAGTATTATCTATAAAAAACATTCTTTTCAAACAATCTTTTTTTTGCCCATCTCTCCAGACGCGAGCTAATGCTTGCTGATCTGCAGCTGGGTTCCAATCTAAAAAATAAGTAATTAAAAAAATATACTATAACAAACCTGGATCAAATAAAATTAGTCTATTTGCTCCAATAAGATTAAGCCCACATCCACCAGCTTTACTACTTAATAAAAAAATAAACTCATCACTTTCGGGATCATTAAATTTATCTATGAGCTTTTGCCTTTTATTAGTATTCATTGTTCCATCAAGACGTAATGATCCATATCTATGAAATTTAAAAATATAAATAATATTTTTTTGGTGTACCTTCTAGATCGACATAGCTTTTCGAGAAGATTTAGTGTTTGTGTATAATTGCTAATAAGAACAATTTTATCATTAGTATCTTTTCGAATTCTTGCAAGCATACTAATAAAGTAAATATTAATAACATAAAGATATAAATTACCGATCAAGAACCATCATTTTTCCCGAATACCATATTTTTATATCTCTATCTTTTGAATTTTTTGGAATAAAATCATTTGGAAAACAATGTTCAAATTGCTTTAAATCGTTCTCAATATCTAATAAAGTGGGATGATTGCAAAGTTTTTTTAAAAAATCAATGGCCTTTAATGGTTGATTCCCTATACCCTTAACAAGATTATTAACTTCACGGCTTGACACAAAGCTTTTATATAAATCTTTTTGGAAAGGACTAAGATTGCAAAACACGACATGTTCGTACTTAACAGGAAGATATTTCGATAAAATATCATTGGTTCTACGAATAATAAATTTATTCACAAGAACACTAAGTTCTTCGAGTTTGTGATCACCAATTTCACGATCTTTATCAGTGCCTAATGCATCTCGTCCTTTTAAAATAGGAAGCTCAAATGTTTTACGAAATTCGCTTCGAGAACCTAATAATCCTGGATTTACAAAGTTAAGAAGTGAAAAATATTCTGATAAGTCATTCTAAAATAATGAGATTAAAAATTATTTCAGATTTTAAACAATACTTGTATAGGTGTGCCTGACAAAATTATTCGACGTTGTACTTGTAAAGAATCTAAAGCAGAAAAAGTTAAAGACTCACTATTTTTTAGACGATGTCCTTCATCACATAGGAGAAGACCAATAGGGCATTTTTTTAATTGGTCAATATTCATTCTTAACATTTCGTAAGAAATGATAAGTACTAAATATAATTAAATATATATTAAATTAAATATTGAAACCAAACTAGGCTGTACAATGTCTTTTCCTGTAGCAGATACCCATTTAGACAAAGAAAGTACAAGTTGATCTCGGTTATTTTTTTTATCTATAATAAGCGGATTAATCGTTCCTTTCCCAAGCCATTTATCTATATTTAATTAGCTGATTATAATAAAAAAATTATTTATACCTAATTCATTTGCCCAATTTCTAACTAAAGATGATGGACATACTATAATTGCTTTTTGAATAGTTGAACGCTTAGCTTGAGGAGATTGTTTAAGCAATGTCCACATAAGTGTAATACATTGAAGCTAATACTTGTCAAAATAATTAAATGAAATAATTCATTTTAACTGTTTTCCCAAGACCCATTTCATCTGCCATGATACAACCGTTTGCACGGAAGTCAACCATACCTGTTACGCATTTGTAAAGAAACTAAATGTATATGAAAAATCAATAATAATTGTTGTTTATTTATACCTTTACTCCTTCTATCTGATGTGGACGGAGTATTTTTGACAATTTAGGATCTATAACTACTGCAACATTTGGGTATTTTTCTTGTTTCTTTATACCAAGTATTTCTGCAAGTGATTTATGTGTTTTTGGTCCATTTTTAGGTTTTTCTGGAATTTCTTTCCTGTTTTCTTCTTCCTCTTTGTCATGAAAATCATCTATTGTTGGATCATATAAAACAATAGAAAACTCTCCACAAGGATCATGGAGAGGACGAGGCACAAATTTTACCGGTCGAAGAGTTCCCAAAACTGGAGGTAACCGATTTTTCCATTGTCCATTTAACTCACTTTTATCTATCATAGGTACCTTAAACTTTCTTTTTAATACTGTTGATACATCTTTTGCTTGAAACACTGGATAACTCTCATTTTGTGTTTTTTCATTTTCTTTTCGAAAAAAGTCATCTTCTTTCTCTTCCAAATCATTATTTACATAAAGTATTTTCCTTTTTTTCCGCAATTGTCTCCCTTCTTCTACTTCTTTTTTGTAGCTTGGAATCTTAAATGCCCTTGATAAAACATTGCCAATATCATGTAGTGGTTTTCTGGAAGACAAACTAGAGCTTGCTTCTCGTTTTTTGTTATTTATATACATTTTTTTCGCGTAAAGATGTTCCATTTCTTTTTAAAATCCTTTAGAAATTATTATTTTTAAGATTTTTCATTTTTTTGACGTTGCAATACATTTATTAATGATATGTAAAACACTTGAGATATCGATATAACGTCATCAAAATTGTAAGAAATAATGACAAAGCCAAAAAGCCAATCAACAAAGAAAGATGACGGTAAAAATACAGTTAAATACATGAACAAGAAGTTTAATATGTTTTTTTTGTAGAGGCACTTGTTTTGGAGTATTTGAAAAAGACTAATCGTCCATATTCTGCAAGTGAGTATTGTGAATATGTAAAAATGAGAAAAAAAAGTGTTGAATGGTATTTTCAGCGGATATTTGTTTAAATTTGCACAATGCAGTTGCAAAAAGTGCATTGACTAAGATTTTAACGGCTCTTTGTGATCGTGGTGATGTTCGGTGCAAGACGTATGGTAAAATAACGTTTACCGTATACACAGAGGTGATCTGATATAATGTGACCAATAGGTAAACAGTCCGTATATGTCATTGATCAAGTAAGAGCTATTGTGCCTTGGAAGTATGAGAATTGAGAGATTTGTGTAGGATCAGTTTGAGAATCCGTCTCCGGAGGAATTAACTATCATGGATGCAAAAATTGAGGATTTGAGACAACAAATTGCAGTTTTACAAGATAAGAATAAGCACATGAAGCAATGTATGTTTCTATCTATTTCTAAGAAATATTTGGAAAGATGTTTGTCTTATTAGTATTTAGCACTTCAATTGTTAACTACACAAAAAACAACAGCGGAACTGCAAGAAATTTCTAAAGATCTTGATGAGAAAGTAATTCTTTTTTTTTTATGACTATGATAAAGATTGATTGAGAAAGATATCGATACTCGGTAATCGGTTGAATTCTTTGCAATCAGGAACTGTTCAGCTTATTACGGTTGATGAAATGCAGAAAATTGACAAAAATTATGAACAAATGCGTAAGATATGGAAAGATCGAAAGGCACTCTTTCGGGACCTTTGGGACGCTGTCTCCGAAGGTGTAGTTTCTCCTTCTGAGCTTAAAGTAATTAATATTTTTTTTACTTTTATATTTACACATTTTTCAATCAGGAACGATTGGGTATTGAAGATGATGAGATTGACTTTAGTGTTGATCTTTTATCTGGTATTCGATGATTCTTTGATTTTTCTTCCATGTTATCTTGTTTCTTTCATCTTTTTTGCAATTATACCGATTTTCCTGGGCTTTTTTACCATATTCATCATTGTAATATTTTACTCTTTCAAAATCTCTATATTCTTTTATTATAATTTTATACCTTTTATTATATATCTTAGCTTTCATCTTTATTATCTTGCTTTCAATATATTATTGATTTAGTTATAGGAAAATCTGCTAAAAATTTCATGTTTCCTTTTCTTTGCTTATATAATTTTTGTATTTTTTAGTTTCTTTTTTTTTCATTCTTTAGCTTTTTTCATTTTCTACTTACCTATCTTACTTTTTTCATTCTCACTGATATGATGCTTTCATATGTACTTTATTGTTTCATAATAGTCTTAGTCTTTTCTTTTTTGTGTATAAAATTGTATTATTTTTTACTCTTTCTTCATTCCCTCCTATATATACGTTCTAGATCAACCGCTTCTTATTCAACTTTAAGAAAAACCATAAATTTATATATTGAAAAATTGTCAAGTATAATGGAGAAGTATGAAGGAGAAATGCCTAGAATGAAGAATTCAGGGCGTATAATGGGTTTTGAGAAGGTTAAGGGAGGAGAAAATGGGGGGTTTTCTGAGTCACGGGCACAATTGAATTTGAAAAGTGAGTTTCTTTGAATAAGTGTTTTGAATGGGTTTTAAATGCTTATTTTTTAGATCTGCAACATGTACCGTGTAAATTTTATCGTCAGGGAGTTTGTACAGGTGTGTTTTTTTGCTTAGACATAGCATTTGAAAGTTTATGTGCCTATGTCTAGGTGATACAGTTGAATAAGGATTAATAGTGAATAGCAGGGAAAAATTGCCCTTTTTCGCATAATTTGAGCTTAGAAGCAGAGGGTGCACCATGCAAATATTTTCAGAAAGGTTTGACGTTTTAAAACGCGTTTAGATGATAAAAGTGTTAATATTGATAGGGAATTGTAAATTTGGAGCAAGATGTGCACTGGCACATGTATATCTTGATGGGAGTCGTTCAGATACACAGACTCTTTCCTTTCCCTATGGTTTGAATTATGGTGCTTCTGTCGAAATGAAGCAAATGCCTATGCCTCATAATGGTCATTTACAAGAAACCTATTCTAATGTCCCTTTGAAGTCTAGGGAATATAGTTTTTCTATGGATGAAAATTTAGTGATGTTGAACAAATCGTTTTTAAAGGGAAATCATGCACTTATACCCTATCTTTTAACTTATACCAATAATTCTGGTATTATTTTAACGAATTAATAGCTTTGATTTTAATCTTAATATAGAATTAATATTTCCGTTGAAATCTACTGAAAATACTGCTTTACATGAAACGCAATTATTTCCGAGTTTTGACAATAATAAAACATATTCTTCACGCCATGAAGTATTTTCTGACTCAGTTTCTACAAAAACAAGTTATCCTGATATTTCTTCTTTATCGCTTTCTGGAGCCAGTTCAATGCATTCTTCAATGCAACATAAAAATGATGCATTTTCACCTCTTTTAAATAATTCAAGAACCGTCTTTCTTGATGATTCTTCTCCGTTTAAACATGAAAAATTATTAAAAGCTCAAAATGATTTAACAGTGTCGAATTCTTCAAAAAAATATTTAGGAAATAATAATATATATAATATCCCACCAATTTTTTTTTCTAAAGATACATGGTCTGATCCATGGAAAAGTTCACCTATTTTAAAAAATAATGATAAGGATTTATCTAGATTGACTGTTGAAGAAAAACCATCTTTACCTGTTTCACAAAGATCATTTACATTTAATGAGTTTCAATTTCGAAAAGCTGATGATCATGAACCTGTCTCCAATATTAATTTTCGATCAAATCCATCAAGCTTTGGAACATCCCCATCTTCAAGATTTTCTACATTTTTCTCTAAATATAATGAGTATTCTGATAATATGGCTCTCAAAGATTTTTCTGGGACTGATTCATATCATGAATTTGTTCAACCATATTATAATGAATATAATCATTATCAAATGAATGAATTTCAGGTGTCAAACGTATTATCAAATATTGTAAAAGACAATAATATTGTTCATTCTAAAAATTCTCCATCTGAACAGAAATTGAGTGAAAAAATAAACCAGAATTCTTTATCGATAAATAACAATGGGGTCATTAAAAAGCCTCTTATTGTAATTGATGACGAAACGCAATTCCATATGGATGAGGAAATGCCTGAAAATATTGCCCCATAAATCTTTGTATTTTACTAATTTTTATTGAAATTTTTAAGAAGAAATATTAGAATTATTTAAAAGTTTATATGCATTATTTAAATAATAAAAAATAACTATTAATTTAATAAAATATAATATTTTAGATTTATTTTAAAATTTTTGGTATATTGTAATCATCTTTTTAGAAAGAAATAGAAAACATGTAAAAAAGATAAATTTATTTGGGAATTATATATTATTCTTTTTTTGATTATTTTATATATGAATAAATCTTATCAAAGTTTTAGACGATAACAAAAAAATGAATTTTTTAGAGAAAGAAAGTGCTTTATTTCTAGAAGAATTTGGAAAATCAGAATTATTTCCAACAAATATAGCTCTTTCTTCAGAACGAATATTTTATGATGTAGAAAATACAATGAATTCCAGTGTTGAACAGTGTGATTTAAGTATTTCAAAAAAAAACAAAAGAAATTCTAAAAAAAGACGTAAAAAAGGTTGTTTAAATGCCTTTTTTATATTTTTCTTATAGTATATTTAGCTGGTCAGTTTTTACCAGACAAAAGAGACTCTTTGAGTGCTCAAGAGCTTTCTCGGCTTCGTGTATTAAAAAGATTTGAAAAAACAATGGATCCGGCGCATTTGAAGTGTTTATCTAAGCTTTTACTTAGTCATATGGATGTATCAAAAGTCAATGCTTTCTTATTTGACAATAAAACTGAAAAATATCCAAGAAAATCGTTTTCTGCGCAAAAAGAATTGATAGAATATGAGAATACTCTTGATGCACAAGATGTAGAGAAGAAAAAAGACAATGTTGACAAAGCACTGCGATTGATGGACTATTCTAGCTCAGAAAATAGCCATAAAATTCGTCAAATGGATCTTGTTTTAGGATTAATTAAAGAGAACACTGAAAGTAAAAAAGATGTTATGGACCGTGTTTTAGGGTTGAATGGGATGAAAAAAGATGAAATATGAGTATCTTTTTTCAGAAATATTTCTTGGTTTTTTTATTTGAAATTTTTACAAGATTTTTATATGAATCACTTCTGGATTTTTGTTGGAACTTCACAACGTTTTAACAATCTTAAAGAATAATATTTTTATACAAAAAATTGTACAGATTTTTTGATTTAGTCGTTTATGGTCAAAGTTAATTTTTTGTCATCGGTATTAGTAAAGGAAAAAAAAGATTTTTGATTAAAAAGAAAAAAGTGCTTTATTTAATATTGATTTTAGAATATATTTGAGTACATTCTAAGTTGGGAGATTTTTATTTTTTAAGTGTATTGTTGAGTGCGATTTTTATATTTACTATTATTTTAATTTTGTTAGGATATTGAAACAATGGTTAAACAAGCTAAACTAATATTTGATTAGAATTTTTAAAGTTTTAACGGTGAATTTAAAATCTTCTGTTCCTTTTTTTTCTTGTTTTTTGAAGTTTAAACGTGATTCTGTGGTTAAACATAAATCAACATCTCTCGTTCTTCCACCACTTGTTCCTGTTTCACTCTATGGCTATAATAAAGAGAAGTGGACTGTAAACTTGACAGATGAGCTTGTAGAAAGCATACGGGGATTTTTACCACCTCGGCTTCAGCTGCAAGATAAATGGAAATTAGTTTATTCTTTAGATTACCATGGTGCAAGTTTGCTTACACTATATTCAAAATCTTTTCAAAATAGAGGAGTTTTTGGTTCTAGGCCTGGTTTTTTGTTAGTTGTTAAAGATAGTGATAATCATGTAAGTTAAATATATTATGTTTATTAAGAAAATTCAATATTTGGTAGATCTTTGGTGCGTTTATTAATGAGTATCTTCATTTAAGTACATCTTATTACGGTTCTATGGAATGGTATATCTATAGTATTTTATATTATTTGTTTAAAATATTTTAGTTTTGTTTGGAAGATGGTTTTAAATAGTTCAGCTGAAGATTCGAATAAGCATTATTCCCAGCTGAAGGTATTTATGTCAACAGGGATCAATAATTATATGATTTTATGTGATAATTCGTTTTTGTCAATTGGTGGAGGTGATGGAAAGTATGGATTATGGCTAGACAGTCGACTTGAAAAAGGGATTTCGACTTCAACACAAACTTTTAATAATGAAGCTCTTAGTGACAGTGTAAAATCTGGTGAGCGGTTTGACATAATAGGAGTGGAAATATGGAAAATATAATTTTTAATATTTACTTTGTAATAAAATTTCTTCTTAGTTATAATAAAAGATACAAATTTACATTCAAGATATGAACATACTAAATTATTTCATGGATACTCTATTACGTTGTCCCGTAGCTGGTGCTCCTATGTTTGATATTTTGCATACTACGCATAAAGTCTTATTATATTCTAAGAGATACTTTGCTCGGCAAAATGGGCACGATTCCTTAGGAGTACCTTTATATATGGGAGTATAAGATTTTGAACATATGTCAAAATCAGTAAATGGATCGTACTTAGTTTCTATGGCGTCTTTAGGAGTCTTATCTCCAATTGCAAGAATTTTTTGTGCCTAAAAATTAGTTTAAACAATATTTTTAAAAAAAATACCATACCTGTTCTACAATTTGATTAGAAGGATTAAGTTCTAACAACTGAGATGCAAAATGTGATGCACTAAATAAATTTTTGTTTTTATATGATAAATTCATAGCTTGTCGTAATGCAAGCTGTTTATGAGAAGGTTGAAGTGCAATGTGTGTAAAATAAGCCATTAGTTCAAGATTAAGTTCTATAGATTCTGGTGGAAGTCCTCTTCTTTTTAACTCCATAGATAAACCAACAATATATTGTTGACTAGTTTCAACTAATTGAGTTATCTTGGGTAATTAGTAAAAAATATAATAATATAAATACTGTACTTGATTTTCTTCAGATTCAGTAGAGACAGTTGTTAACAAAAGATTATACAATATATTACGAAAAACATCAATTGCTTCAGATAATTTATTAGCTTTAACAAGTTGATAACCATTTTGAAGAAGTTTTGAAGACATATTTAAATCCAATGGGATATTGGGAAGTAGTTTTCTTAAATCTGTTTCTTTTGTTCGTCGAAGATAATAATGAAGTGATGGTAAGGAAGGTGATGCAGGTAAAAACACTTTTGATGCTTGGAAAATAGTCATAAATTTTGATTTAAGGGGTTCAAAATTAACAACCGCAACTTGTCGATTAAGTAACTTTCATAATTAGATGAACATTTAATACATAAGGAATTTTTTTACCTGCATTGCACTTTCAAAAGATCCTGCTGCAATATGGTCTGCCGCAAGGGGAGAATTCCGAATCCAAAGATCTGTTTCTTTAATTCCAGTAGAAATATTTGTCTCTATTTCAAAATCTTCGTCACTTTGAGTTTCTGTATTTATGACTATATCATCATCTATATTCCATCCTTCTTCATCTAGATTTTCATGTGCAATATCTTTTTGATCATACTGTATATTAGATTTATTATCTAGATTAGTCATAGAATCGATATCATTGCAATTAGAATATTGGTCATTTATAGACATTAAATCAAACTGGTTAAATAATGCTTTTTCAATCCAAGTGTGTGTTACAGGTTTTAAGGGCCAATTGGCTTCGAAAGTTTTATATAAGGGCTTTGGAGGTAATAAGATTTCCCCAGAAGGAATTTTAATGTCATTTTCTGTAACGCCTGTTTCCTTTAAAATAGAGTCACAATGATCTGTAAGTCCATATGTTTTAGCTGTAGCATATGCTAGTGCATCTACAATTTATTAGTATAAAATATTAATAAGAAAACACACATTGATCAATTTCTTTAAATATTTGTATACGAGATTCTATATCGCCCAGAAAAAGTGCATTATGAAACCTGCTTGTATAATCTCCACGTTTTTCTGCAATCTTTAACATCTTCTCAACTTTCTCAGTGTTACCAGTTATTAAATATAACATAGAAAGTTTATTAAAATTTTTAACTTTTTGATATGATATTTCGGCAATTTGGTGATTACCTTGAAGTAGAGCTTCAGTACTAAGAGAATTCCATACTTCAGGCTTATCGATCTTTCTAGCTAGACTTAATGCAAGTTCAAGGTTGTTGCATTTTAAAGAAAGTTCAAATCGTGCTTGTGGATCTTGCACGAATTGTAAAGCAATCTATGTATATTAATAATCAAAATAAATCAATGTAGTATATATGTACTTCTGGGTACCCTTTTTCCTGAACATAATTAATGATACTTTGTCCGACGAGATTTGATGTTCGAATAGTATGCAACATTTCATTATAATTTTTGTTTATTAAAGCAAGCTTAAAATGATATTCAGTTGGATCAATATTTATAAACTTCAGTTTTGAATTACGATCAAGAGAATATACAGTTTTTCCTTTTACTCGTACAAGATAAACCGGTTGATCTATAGTACGAATAATGCCATTGTCACTAATTTCCTTCAGATAATTTAAAATAAACTTTTTAATCTATACCCATTTAAAAGAGTATATTTGATATGATTAAGAGTAGAATATATCAAAACATTTGAATCATCCCAACATGCGCTTTTAATACGTATTGTTTCATATAAAGAACATACTTGTTTTAGAAGCTTTGTTGCTATAGTCACTGTATGCTTTCCAAGAAGAGCAACATGCTCACCATCATTTGACCAAACAATATATTTTATTTGAGAAATATGAAGTTGATTAATAATGCTTTTTTGTTGAATATCATATAAAACAGTTAGTGTAGATGAAGAAATAATGATATTTTTATTTCCTGCTTGGAAAATATCATTAACAGTGACAGGTGGTTGAATAGTTTTTATAGTAGTGTTTGATAAATCCTTAATTTTAATAGTTTGATCTGATTTGTCATAGATAGCAAACCTATTACGAGCTATAAAAATAGCAGAAACAGCAGAACCAGTCAATTGTTCAGTATTTTCATCTGTATATGCATATGTAGCTCTTTTAGTCTCTGTAGAATTTAAAGATTCTTTTTCATCTGAAGTTATATTAAAAATTTCATAGATACCATTATCTGTTGGCGAGCATGCTAGGATCATTCTTTGAGCTGGATTATATGAAATAGTACGTGGTCTTTTCCAATGATTACCAAGTTTTTGAAGAGAAATAACATAAGATTCGCTAGTATCACCTTTTAAATCAAATGAACATATATAATTTTCTTTATTCATAAAGAAAAGGGTATTTTGGTAAATAGTATACGCTGGCCTTTCTCGTTCTAGTTTAAAAACCATAACCCCACTATCATGACCTTTTGTAAAATTAATATTAAATATTTTAAAGAGTAAGAATTACCAGCAGCGAAAAGATTGATTTCTGGATGTGCAGCAATAATCCAAAATCTATCACTATCACGACGAAATGAATGTATACTTGTGCGTTTGTTAAGATCCCAAACACGTATTGACTTATCTTCCCCGACAGAAAGAATAAGTTCTTGATGAGGATGAAACAAGACTGCAGATGCATTATTGAAATGTCCTCTGCATGTGTCCACTTCCCATGCTTTGGTTTCTAAGAAGTTAAAATTAAGTATAAAATAGAGAAGTAAAAAATACCACTCATACGCCAGAGTTTAATTAAGCGATCATCACCAGCAGAAACAATAAGGGGTAAAGTGGGATGGAAAGAAACCCAATTGACACCACGGTCATGGCCTTCGAGAAGATATTTAACAACTACTCCATTATTTCCAAAAAGATCTGAAGCTTGATTATGAGATTTGCCTAATTGAGTTTCAAAAGTTAAAGATGGAGCAGTATTTTTTTTATGAAGTTCTGAAATATCCCAAACGCGGATTGTCTGATCTAAAGAAGCAGAAACTATTAGATCCTCTTTAGGGTGAAATTGCGCGCACTGAAAAATATAATGTAAATTTATGAAACAAATGTTATAGAAAAATTATTGTTACCATAACATAATGATTATGACCTGTAAGAATAGCAATTGAATTCCTAGACTGCCAATTCCATATACGTATAGTCTGATCGTCTGAACAAGAGAGTATCCATGGATATTCATGATGAAAAAAAACTGTTCGGACATAATCCAGATGACCAGTAAGTGTAAAAAAAAGTTTTCTTGATTTATAATTCCAGACACGGACTTTATAATCATCACCTCCAGACACAAATAACGGTTGTGTATGGTGAAATGATATTCCTAATATATTAATAAGAGCCAATTAATATATAAATAAGAGTACCTCGAACAGGACCTACATAAAAAAGTTAAAAAAAAGTATCAATAAAAGAGAAATATACCATCATGTTCGTCAAATCTATCAATTAATGTGCCCATACGGTAGTCCCTGTTTAATATTATTTTTTTATTTTGTAAAAATAAGAAAATAGGTTACCATAGTTGAATAGTTCCATTATGTAATGATGTGAGAATCCATGTTCTTTTAGGATGAAAAGCAACTCCTTTTACTCTTGAAGACTTGGATTCGAACTAGAAATATAAGAAACTTCATTAAAATATTGATATTTTATACTTTGGTGAATATTTGCATTTTTGAGGAGCCGAAGTAGTAGGTTGTCGAAATATTTAAAATATATTTTTTAGTAGTATTTCAATTTTTATAAGGTCTAATCTTTCTTTTAAGGATTTTATCAATTACATTACTTTTGATAATGTTTGTTATTTAATTTATATTTTTATACTTTATAAAAAATGTTAGTAAAATTGTAGATATAAATTTATGTTTTAGTATATATATCTTAGATCTATTACTACATTGAAAAATAACTATATTACACCCTTATGTAAGAGACTTAAAGATGATAGATTTATGATTTGTTTAAAAAATGCTTTTCTTAAAAAAATATTTTGAATTTTATTTTTTATTTTCAAAAAAGTTTATAAGATGTTTTAATAATAGCCCAAAATTATCTTTTGTTTCTTTATCTGGAGAAATTATGCTATTTTTTATCCACTTAGAGATTTTATCACGTATATGTTCAGATTCATAACGTTTATCTAGAAAAATTATAGCGGCGTAATCATTTCTATGTCTTATTGCTCTGCCTTGATTATTTAATATCTTAAATATTTCAAATTTGATAAATACCTATTGATTGATTTACTGAGCGCATACAAGTGTTCTCATAATACTCTTTTCTAATAGATTTAATAAGATTTTCAATAGAACCTTTTTGAATGCTTGGATTATTTAAAAAATTTTGACGAAAATTATTTTCAACAAATTCAAGTTTTGCTTTCCATTCAGCACTTTGAATGTTTGGAAAAGGAAGCCCTACTATAATTACACCTCGACCAAGTTTATCTGAAAAATTAATTCCTTCTGAAAGTTTTCCGCCAATAACTGACAGAAGAAGCGCGCCATTGTAGTGAGAAGTATTTGACGAATTAATTGTGTTTGAATAATTTTGTAACATATTTTCGATATCTGTTGAAAATCTTTCTTCTTTGAATATCTATAAATATTATTTGAAATTTGATGTATCTTTAAGTATACTTTTTTTTTTTGTTCTAATCTTTCCCATATAGATAGTTTTGTTCCTTGTTTTATATGCCATTTTTTAACTATTTCTTCCAAATAATCATAACTTGGAAAAAAACAAATTACACCATCTGGTATGACTCTACATAGATTTATCAAAGCACTGCCAAGTTCATTTAACTTAAATATATTAATATTATATAACAATTTTTTTATTTTTACTATATCATCATTGTTTCTTTTTTCATAATTGAATATGAATTCCTTTCTAGTAGGCCCAGTAGATACTATTATAGCGCATAAATGATCTGGTGATATAATGTGTCCACAAGAAAACCTATGAATTTTTTCTTTTTGTAAGTAGGGGAAAAGTTGATAAATAAAATCATCCATCTATTACAATAAATAACTAGAATTCTTGCAGAATAATGCTTACAGGCTCCATTGTTCCTCCTGCAAGAATTACTGCTCTTGCTTCATTAACTATTTCTTTAAATTGATAGCATGGATTAAGAAGTAAATATTTTAAATAACAGTCTGTATTTGTTTTACCGTTGATTTGAGCTTTCTCTATATGTCCAAAGAATATTTTTCCTTCAGTAAAAGGATTTGTTAGATTTAAAAGAAATGTTTGAATATGGGAAAGGATGGGTAATCCTAATATAATATTTTTTTCAGTATTTGTTTTTGTTTGATCCAAATTTTTTGATTTTTTTTCAAAATATTCATCTACTTTTCTAGCTAATCCGCTATTTTTCATATATTTTTCTAATTTGTATATATTTACTTGATCTCCACCTCCATAAAATAATATTTCAGATTGTTCAACTTGAATATCTCCTATAATATTATTTTTACATTCCATGAAATTACTTATATTTTTTAAAAGTTTGATGATTTGTTTTATATAAACTAGGTTTTTTCCTTTAAGCTTTTTGTTAAACTTTGAAAGATAAATATTAATTTGATTCATAGCTAACGAAACTTGGCTAAATGTTATCGTACTTGAGTAAATTGATGTTATGGTATCTATTAAATTATGTGCTTCATCTATAATAACTATATTATTTTTAAGAGACAAATTCAATGTTTCGCGTGCAGAGGCTTGTAAAAGAAGTGGGTATGGTAAAGTAATTATCTGAACTATTCATATATAATTAATATGACTAATTTTTTTACCTCTGCTAATTTAAGAGCTGTTCTTGAAGAATAATATGGGCATATGTCTAATTTTTGACCTAAAATAACAAGATCTTCAATATCTCGGATGTTGGCCTGTTAAAGATAAATTTATACGCTTATTAATGAATAATCACTTTACTAGTGCATGATCTCTGAAATTATGTATTTTTGTTTTATCATCTTTGGGAAGATATCTACATCTTCCTTCTGGAATCGTATCTATATATATAAATAAAAGGATTAAATAGTTATAAATATGGTACTATGTTTCTGAAGTTCAATACATTTCTCATTAATTAGATTAATATTGGATAATTTTGAAACGTTGGGATTAATACATAGATTTTTACGAGATGCTAATGCAATATGCCTTACTGGTTGGACAGTATTGTCTTGAAATGTAGATGGAAATGACACCCGCCGTAACTCGTTAATGAATTGTGTTAGTTGAGAGTGTGTTCGTGATGCATATATGATCTATATATTAAAAAGGATATTAAAAATCTGAATATTTTACTTTAAGTTCTTCTGGGTATCTATCATCGTCTGTAAGATCTTTTTTTTCCTCTATTGGGTATTTAAGTCTAAAAATTATTATAATCCCTGGAACGGGTACTGAAATGTTTACTTTTGCAATAATTGTAATACTTGAGGAGAGAAATTAGTGTCTATAGAATCTAAATATGATTTATGAGAATCATCGTCGCTGTTATATTCGTCTACTAAAAAACTTTCATCATCAGAGTTTTGATTTAAATCATTCTATAAATGGTAAACCATAAAGTTTTAGATATAAAAAATGTTTACTAATCGTCTTTTTTTGAAAAAAAAATTTCTACTAATTTCTTTATTCCTGTTTATTTCTTCTTCTTTTCTTATTTTCTCAAACTTTTCTTCTATTTCTTTCCTCCTCATCTGAAGAGATTTTTTTTTTTCCTCTATTTCATATTTAATAATCCATTCAGGTTCATCGCTTTGTACGTTTTTTTGCGCTTCTTCTAAACAAATATAATCATGTTCACGAAGCCATGTAAGTGCTCCACATATAATACTTAGAGATTTCCCCTATTATTTTTTATATATTTTCTTAATTGTTATAAACTTACTGTTCCTGTTGGAGAATCAAAAATGCTAACACCCCCTGCCTCAATTGCTAAATAAAGAGCCTCCATAAACTCATTTTGAATCTTATATGGCTTAAATGGATGATGAAAGTTTTTAATATTACTCATTTTCTTATTTTTTATCTTTATTATTTTGATCAATTTGCTAGCGGTATTATTTATATGTCAAGTGAAAAAAGATATTAAAATATTATTTTTCAATAATAACTTTTATGTATTATGTTTATATTCTTTTATTATTATTATTTTTATTTAATTTTTAGAAAAATGACTTGGTTGTAATTTATATAAATTTGATAGAATTAAATATAGAGAAAAATGTACGAATTAGAGATAAATAAGTTTTGTTTATTTGAATATCTTTTTATATTTAACGATAGTTGAATAAGAATTGGTTTTTAAAACTAGTGTTAAAATTAGTATTATAAAAACTTTATGTTTGAATTGTTTTTTTTTTTTTGAAAATAATGCATTATTAGTAATAAATATGAAAATATGTTAAAGAAAGGGCATTTTTAGTTTTTGATTACTGAATAATTCTATAAAAATTGAAAAAACTCTTAAATATATATATTTATTTTTGATTTAATCTATTGTAAAAAATCTAGAGTTGTTAAGAGTTATATATGAAAAATTGAACAATATGTAAATTTTAACAATATAAATATTTTATTTTGAATATATTTATAACCATTTATAATTTTTTTGAAAAAGTTCAACGTCGTCGATTTGCTATGATTTGTATTAATGGTTCTAATGAATATAAATATGATGTTAAGAGCCAGAAATATTATTTTTATATTTTTTGGAGGGGTATTTTTCAAAATAGCATCAGGATCTCCCATTATAAATACTTATTTAACAGCTTCTTTTAAAATGCCTCCATTTGTAAATTTGTTTTTGTAAGTTTTCAAAGATATAAAAAAAAATTAAATGAGTTCAGGGAAACAGTTGCTGCACAGAATGAGTCTCTTTTTTTTCCGTTACTTGATATTATATCGAAAGAAAAACACATGATATTGTCAAAATTGAATTTTGATAATTATAACTATTTACGTAATTTGGTTTACGATTATAAAATTATGAGGGATAATATATCATTGTCAATTTTAGATTATGCACTAGCACTTCATTCATCTGCACCAAAAATACAAGCATATTACAATTATTATAATGATGTTGTAGTTTCAGAAATGATTAGTAGGAACTTTACTTCAGAGTGTAAAAATTGGATTTTGTTTAATGGAAGACAGTATTGTGATATCGATAAGTTTTTAGAATCAAAGGATATTAAGGGTGAAAATTTTAAGTTTGTTTTTGTATTTTTTTAAAAAAGTTGATCAAAATAGACCAGTAACATTGTTATCGTTTGATCATATATTTGATAACAATAAGAATGGTGATTCTCCTCTAGCTATTTTATATGCAGATTTGAGTTCTAATAATTATATAACTTATCACTCTTTTTTATACGAAAAAGCTAAATTAGGGGATTTGAAATATGTTTTTCGTTACAAACCTGAAGATTTTAATTCAAATGACTCTTTATATTTAAGCGGATATGGTGTTGAAGCTTCTTTAAAAAAAACTGATTATTTGGTTATGGATGATAGGAAAATTATTGAAGGTATTTAATGGTTTGTTTTTGTTTAAATTATATAAAAATAGATGTACATGAAAAAATGCCTTCTCAAAGTTATTCTTCTGAAGTTAATTCAAGTTTTTTTTTTTCTAATATTCAGGATAATGAGATTAAATCATTAACAAATACGGAATTGAAAGAATTAGGTTTCTCAATTACGCAATTTGTTATGGAGAGTAAAACTCCGCTAGAAACTCTTAATTATATTCTTCAGGATTTTCCAAAGTATGCTTCTTATTTATCAACTATAAAAATAAATAAAAAGACGTTGAAAAAGTTAACATTAAATTATAAATATCTCAATCCTGGAGAGACGGTGTTTTCTATTAATGGGCTTAAAATTAAACTAGATAAGATTAATGGATTTTCTTTGTTAAAATATTTAAGAAAAGAATATGATTTAATTTCATCTTTACAAAATTTGGGATTGTCTTTAGAAAAAGCAAAATCTTTAATAACTGATAAAGCTATTTCTGAGCTATTTAATATGTTTTTAAATATTCGTTTTGATTTTCGTGATAGTTATGATGATGGGAATGTTATTTTATGGTTAAATGATATTGAAAATGACCCTACTTATATGCATTTTTCTCAAGATATTTATCAAGTACTTGTTTTGTTTTTTAATTGAAAAAATTAATTAATGTAGTATCTTGATGAGCTTCCTAATGGAGAATTGCATATGATACGACGTAATTTGCACCATGTAATTATACCTTTAGATTTTTCAAAAAAATTCGATATGATTTTTTTCAGAGATATATTTTTTTTCATTCAAAGACTTTTTCCAATCAGGTTTGGAATTTTACCTGTATGGCAGGATCCGAAAGGTGTGTTTTCTATTTTTTATGCAATATTTTAATTTTGATAGATATTTTTTTGGTTAAAATTTTTTACCATTTATTTAGTACTTATGGAATTAATTCTGCGATTGAATATATATTATATGTACGCTGTTACTTTCTTAATTATATATTTTTACAGGTTTTAGTTGGATCCGGATTCTCGACATAATGAAACTATTTTGTCTAGAAATTATAATTTTATTTTATTTAAGTATGAACAGGATATTGAAATAGAAGATTTAGACATTAATAATATTATAAAGTCTAAAAAAATTGAACAATATATATTAAAAACAAAAGAATGGTCTTTAAGACTTGGTATAGAAAATGATGATTTTTTAATTGTAAATGGGAAGTTTTTAGAAAAAAAACAGGTATATATATGCACTAGGTTTTTATTTTTTGTAAACTTATTTATAGAATTGGGATGATCTTTCATTCAATATTTTTATGAACGATGTTGATGTTATAAGAAAAAAAGTAAAGTTTATAGTTATTTACTACTAAATTAGTCTTAACTATTCAGATTGTTGAAAAATCACTTAATAATAACGTGAATATTCTCGATTATCTTTTGGAAGATGCTGTTTATAGGCGCGATTCTTATGTACATCCTATGGGTAAAATAATTAAATCTCTAAAGTTAAATGATTATATCTTTAATCAACAAAACATAAGATTCTCTTCCATTAACGGTTGTGTTCTTTAAAATATTTACTAAAAATTTATTTTCTATAGAAAATTTAAATACTGAATTAAGTTTTTGGTTAATTGCTGATTTTGATACAAAAAAAGGTCTTGAATTTGCTAAATTTGCATTGGAGTATATGGTATTTGTTTTTTAACTTTTTCTATTTTTTTAAAAAAGTTTAGATAGAGCATCCATACACTAGTTTAAGATTTTTACATAATCCTAAACTTAGTAATAAAAATAATTTCGATTATTTTTCATCATTTCTTTTTCTTTTAAGTGAAAAAAATATTGATGTTACTGAGTCTGTATTGAATTATATTCAAAAATTATTAAATAGTTACGATTCTGATGGTATTATTAATAGAGAAATAGAATATCCTTATTTTATTTTGAATATTTATAATTCTACTGAATTATTATTAAATTCTGTAAAAGCTAAATTATATTGGGAAAAAATGAAAGATCAATTGGATAAACTTGAATTTTCTCCAGGTGAATTTGGATTATTAGCAAATGGTCATGTATGTTAAAATATCTTTAAGTATTTTTTTTAATATATTTAAGGTTATTGGACCATTCCCTGAATCGTATGATTCACTATTTGATAGTTTTAAGTTATTGGGAGATTTTCATAATTTTTCAATTATATCTCAATTAAAGACTATTACTGAGAGATTAGATATTAAAAATTCAAGGTAAAAATAGAAAAATAAAAGATAAACAAAGGATTAATTATTTATTAGATGTAAAATGTTTTTTCCTGTGTTATTTTCAATACTATTATCGCATATCGTCTTTGAGAAATATGATTTTACTTATTTTTCACAGTTTGGAAGAGATAAAATATATACTTTAACTCAAAAGTTAACACCATCATTTACGTCTGGAAATCAAAGAAATAGCGCATTTGAAGTTAAAGTCGTATTAGATCCTTTAAATGAGATATCTCAGAAACTTGTACCCGTTTTAAAAGTATAAAAGAATATACTTAAAATATTTCTGAAAGTTTAGGTTTTAGAGCAAATGGAGGGTGTATATATAGAAGTATATTTGAATCCACTACAGAAAATCTCTAAACTGTCTATTAACCGTTTTTATCGTTATGTTTTACAATCCTCTTTAAAATTTAATATTGACGGGTAAACAAAAATATAATTAAAAACTTTTTTGTTTATTTTTCTTTTAGTGATTTAATTTATCCAAGTGCAATTTTTGAACGATTACCTATATCACATTTATATACTATTGATTATGATTTTCCTGGATCTTGGATTGTTACTCAAAAAAGATCTATTTATGATTTAGACAATCTTTTATTATCTGATCTTTTTTCAAAAAAAATTAAAGAAGTTGTGGTTATTTATGAACTTAAGTATATACTTATAGAAGGTCATGCAGAAGAGATTGGTTTGAAAACTCCTTCTGGTATTCAACTAGCTCTTAAAACTAAAAATAATATTTTTATTACTGATACAATAGTTATGAGTAACTTTGGTTATTTTCAATTTAAAGCTAATCCTGGAGTTTTTAAAATAGACATAATAACTAAAGAAAGTAATGATATTCTTAAAATTTTAAAAATTTCTGATAAACTTGGATCTAATAATTTCAAAAAAGAGATTATTTTGGAAAGTTTTGAAGGACTAACAATATTTCCTACGTTTATTAGATATTCTGGGAAGAATAGGATTTTGAATTTAGAAGAATTGAATAAATTCGAAGACAATGATTTTGAGTTAGAAAATACAACTTTAAAGTTTATGCAATCTAAGCATTCTAGTGGTTCTACATTTGATATCCCTGTTCAAAAGTTTCATGCAGAAATTAATATTTTCTCTATAGCAAGTGGTCATTTATACGAAAGGTTTTTATATATTATGATTTTAAGTGTTCTTAAACATACAAAACATACAGTTAAAGTTTGGTTTATCGAAAATTTTCTGTCATCATCTTTTAAGGTTTTTATTCTATTAAATTGTATTTTGTTAATTTAATGTAGAATTTTTTACCTTATGTCGCAAATGAATTTGGATTTCAATATGAACTTATCACATATCGTTGGCCTTATTGGCTGCGTTCTCAGAAAGAAAAACAAAGACAAATATGGGGGTAAATTTTAGTTAATAAGATTATAAATAATAAAAATTATGTTAGATACAAAATCCTCTTTTTGGATGTTTTATTTCCTTTAGAATTAGACAATATTATATTTGTTGATGCTGATCAGGTATATATAACACGTTTTAGTTCAAATTAATTATTCCTTTAAGATTGTTAGAACAGATTTGAAGGAACTTGTAGATATGGATTTACAGGGTGCACCTTATGGATATACTCCAATGTGTGATTCTAGAAAAGAAATGGAAGATTATAGATTTTGGAAAAAAGGTTATTGGAAATCTCATCTTAAAGGAAAACCTTATCATATAAGGTGAGTATTTTTATATTTATTAAATATTTAATATTGGCAGTGCTTTATATGTAGTAGACCTTAAAAAATTTCGAGAAATTGGAGCTGGTGATATATTAAGACAACATTATCAAGCCCTCAGTCAGGATCCAGAATCTTTGTCTAATCTTGACCAAGATTTACCAAATAATTTGCAGGATTTGCTTCCAATTTTTTCTTTACCACAAAATTGGCTTTGGTGTAAAACATGGTGTTCGGATGAAAGTTTAAAAGATGCAAAAACTATAGATCTATGCAATAATCCAATGACAAAAGAATCGAAGTTAGAACGTGCCCGTAACCAGGTTCCTGAATGGAATGAATATGATAAAATAGTAGCGAATTTAATTGCACGTATTTTGGAACAAAGAAATAATGAAGCAAGTGAATCTAGTGTAGACAATATTGCAATATCTGTTGATGTAATGGAGAATATACAATTTAATTCTGGTGAAGAAAATAAGAAAAAGAGTATTCATGATGAATTTTGATTTTATATAAATGAGTGGATTTTTTAATATTTACGCGGTTTATTTTACTGACTTACTAGTCCAATATTCTGCATCTATAGTTTTTCCTTGAGTTTTAAAGCTCGAATCATTATAAAGAACTATTTTTTCTCCATTATTATTAGAGATAGAAATTTTTTTGAGAACTGCATGTATATTATACTTGTCCATTGTACCATATGCAGTAACGGATGCAATATCATTTTTTTTATAAAAGTTATGAATTTTGAAATTGATAGAAAAATTTGATAAACCATTTATATTTAAAATAGAAAATGCCTCATAATACCCAAATGACGGTTTCTCTGTTCCCAAAACGTATAGTATTTCTAATTCATTTGTCTTTATAGCACGTTGAATACGTTCTATAGAATCTGTATATAGCTTTTGTGCAAGAGAGTTTGTATCAGGTATAATAGATGAAATAAATGGTTTAAATAAAAACGATAATGCTGATTTGTATTTTTCTATATCTTTTAATGGATTTGTACTATTAAGATGTCTTGTTGAACAATATGTATTAAAAAAATAGTGGAAAAACCGTGAAAGAAAAAGACTGATCATTAAAACAAAAAATCCAGACATAATAATTGGAAAAATATACACAGACAAGCACCCAACCCCTGAAATTGCAAGTGTCTTTCCTATAGGTGTATGGAAAAGTTTTTTAAAAAGACTTTCTTTAGAAAACGAGCTATAATGCCTGTATACTATGAATCTGTATACCTTTACCGGAAACACATGCTTATTGCTGAAAAATGGACATAGCTGTTTCTTTATTCATTAGGACTTATTATATATTTTTTGTTTTTAAATTTACAAAAAAACATGGCCTTTTCTTAACATATATATTACTTTTAGTTCTTAAAATTATATTTTCTATAATTATTATTAACTAAAAAAATATTGAATCTTTATACCTTTAATATTATTTAAAATATAAATATTTTTATTCATTTTTATATAATTTTCTATTTTTTTTTTAAATTCGATCGTTTATCTTAATTTTTGGTAACGATTGTGTTGTTCACGAGTTTATGAAAAAAAGATTGAGTCTGTGCAAAAGCAAGAAAATAGGTTAAATAGTTCACTAAACAGGCTCATTAGAAGGTATAATTATTGATAAATATATCTATGTTCTTATGTTCTAAAGATTGATTGAAAAAATCCAGTTTGAAAAGTGTGGATGACTGTCAAGTTACAATGGAGAGTAACAAATGATACAAAAGTGGATGAAGATTCAATAAATCTTAAAAAAGGGATTAAAGAAGATGCTTTTGTGTGTTTTGAAAGGAATAATATGTTAGTGAAGGATTCTTTGGACCAGCAGCCAATAAAACATATTTATATACCCAAAACGTGTGATAAATCATACCAATATTTAAAACATTTTGAAAAGCCAGTGGATGGCAATGATGGATGTGAGATGTTCTCACAATATAGTGTACCGGTGGAGTTCCGGTACTTTTTAGACGACAATAAATCTAATTTCAGAAAAAATACGTTTAATAATGATACCGTTTCTACGATTACTATTAATCTCCCAAGTACTCAAGAAATATCACCTACTCTTAATGAGTGTCATGAATTGTACAACGATACTTCCTTAGGAAAACAAGATTCTCAAGAGCATTTTGGTGAATCAATCGCTGTATCTGATATAGTCGATAAAAGGGATACATCTATTACAGAGAATCATGTATCACTCATGGATGAGTGTTCTATAAATAATTTGTCGAAAACAGAATTATCGTGTCAAAATACTGCACTTACTACTTTGGATGTTCGTGATGGTACAGTACATGAACCTGTAAAATGGATCGACACATTTCGGCAAAAACGAGGGTTAAAATATAAGCGAAAGGCAGATGATGAAAGTCATAATGTTTATGTTGGAACTAGAATTGAAGAAGATCATGTTAATTATGTGACTGCTTATAATATGTTGACAGGGATTAGAGTTGGAGTATTTTTTTCATAATTAAGTTTTTAATTGTCTAAAATGGATAGGTTTCGCGATGTACAGCAAAAGTGGATCGTGATCTTACAAGTACTGATTTTGTTGATTCATACAAATTTTCTTTTGATATGTATGTTTTTTTATTATATTATCTTTTCTGATTATTTAGAACGGGTAACGAATTGACGCCTTCTGCAAAGTATGATTTTAAATTCAAGGATTATTCTCCATGGGTTTTCCGTCATTTAAGGGCTCTGTTTCGACTTGACCCTGCTGATTATCTTATGTCTCTAACAAGTAAATACATTCTCTCTGAGTTAGGGTCTCCTGGAAAAAGTGGGAGCTTTTTTTATTTTTCACGCGATTATCGTTATATAATTAAAACAATTCATCATTCTGAACATAAATTTTTGCGTAAGATTTTAAAACAATATTATGAGGTATTTATATAAAACTATTTTGTGTCATGAGTTGATTGCGCTATAGCATGTCAAAAAAAATCCGAATACATTAATTTCTCAATTTTATGGTTTACATAGAGTAAAAATGCCATATGGACATAAAATTCATTTTGTTATAATGAACAACTTATTCCCTCCTCATCGTGATATTCATAAAACATTTGATCTGAAAGGATCTATTGTAGGAAGGGATTATAAGGAAGAAGATTTGGAGAAAAATCCAAGGGCAACTATGAAGGATTTAAATTGGATAAGAAGAGATATGTATTTGTCATTAGGCCCAAAAAAACGAGATATGTTTCTTGCTCAAGTAAAAATAGATATAGAGTTACTAGCGTCGTTAAATATTATGGATTATAGTCTTCTTATTGGTATACACGATTTGTCTTTAGGGAACAAGGAGCATATTCGAGACAATATATTGTCTGTGTTTAATCCTAATTCAGAGCAAATATATAATTCATTAAAACATGGTCAATCTGTTTCTAGTGCTAATGAACTTAGAAAAATTGTTTCAACTACTGGTCCAGTTTCTCTTAATTCCGCTTCAAATGAGTTTTTAGAAACTGATTTCACATTGTAAGTTTTGTAATAATTTTAATAATTGATAGTAATGTACTATTTAGGCGTAAAGATTTTATATTTTATAGTGATGATGGCGGTTTTAGAGCCACTCAAGAAAACGATCTTCCTGGTGATTCAATATATTATCTTGGTATAATTGATCTCCTTACTAAAGTATAACTTAACATTGAATGTACATTTTTAATGGTTTTAGTATAATGTAGTTAAAAGAATTGAACATTTTTGGAAAGGACTTTCACATTCAAAGGCGCAAGTATCTGCTATACCACCTTCTGGATATGCCTCACGGTTTCTCAAATTTATATCTTCTATTATCAAAACACCTCAATCAGTTGAAAGACATAAAGATTAGTTTTGAATACAAGAAAAAAATTATATTGAAAAAGGTTATTAATAAGTGTACGGGGAAAAACAATATTTATAAAATCGACTTTTTTGCATTTTAATTGATCTATTGTTGTGTATTTGCACGTTACTAGGGAAGAATTGTTAAAGATATAAAAAAGTCGGATTTGGTAAAACTGCAATAATAATGATACCTCTTGCATTTCTATGAATAATTTAACGAGCCTCTGCTCGCTACATTATGGAAATAGAATTTGCATAAAAGTTATAACAATAAAAGCACAACTGCATTACAATGCAGTTAAAATATTTTAAAGGTTGTCTTTGAATATATTAGAAAATACATACATATTTTAACTACTGTTAAAACTCTATTTATGAGCATATGTTTTATTAGTTTAAGTATTATTCCTTTTTGTTTAAATGTATATAGTTTTTATAATAAAATATTTTTTGGTAGATTAAGATATATTTATAGACAAATATGAATGTTTCTTTGAAATAAAAACATATTTGTGATACTGTAGTTGTTATGTAGTTGTTAGGAATTATTTTTTCTTTTTATTGAGTTTATTTTTCTTTTTATTTGTATGTATATTCTCTTCATTTTTTCTTTTTTCTTTAATATCATTTGATTTTGAAATAACCTATATATTGTATTAATATTAAAAGAAATTATAAAATTTATTTGCCTTAAAAAAACCATCTAAACGTATTTGCTGGGCTGATTTTAATGTCTTTTCTAATCGTACAATACCATTATTTACTCTTTCTTCACTAAATCCTTTTTCTTTGACTAAGAAATCTAAAAGGCCTTCTGCATCCGGGCTTTCCCATTTTAATTCAAAAGTTTCTGGGTCAGTGATATCTGGTTTTAAGAACAGTTCTCTTGCATCTTTATATGGCCAATTTTCGGGTATGTGATATTTAGATTTGTCAGCAAAATTTATAAATGCATCTAAAGATTTATATTCTCTAATTAACTCGAGCGCTCTTTTTGGACCAATTCCTTTAATTGGTTCACAATAATCACATCCTAAAAGAATACAAAGATCTACAAACTATTTTTTTAGTTTATAGTGTATAAAATATGAAACTATTACTTGTTCTAGTGGCATATTTAGCTCTTTTAATGCTTTTTCTAAATTAACTTCTGTTATAGGTTCTTTTTTTTGTTCACTAAAAGTCAAATGTCGAAGTAATATAGGTGTAGAAAAACAAAGTATATCCATATCCTCAGATGCAGCAGCGTAGACCTTAAAACATTATTTTAACAAATATACGAAATGTAAATACCTTTCCAGCTTTAGCAAGAGCCGCACATTGTGCTTCTGCTTCACAAGGTGCGTCAACATATGGTATGCCCATTAGCTTTAATAACTTTTTGCATTCTTCGTTATGTTCCCGAGTCATACGTACTGTTCTTCTGCTAAATTTGTTCATATCTTCTATAGAATCCGCTTCTTTTGCTTCTAGATATGATTTGGCTGCCTTTTCTCTTCTTTCTGAGCGTTTTGCAAGCTTTTATTATTTTATAATGATCCTTAATAATCTAAAGACACATACCTCGCCACTTTTCAATTTAGGTGGAGTTCCATCAAAGACATAACATGGTCTTAGGGTATGTTTTAAAAAAATCTTTTTTTCTTATTTTAAAAACTAACCTGATACCATTATCACACATCCTTAATGTTCTATAAAAGATCCCCATTAAATGGCTTTAAATAATATCAGATTCTATTTGAAAAAATGAAAAAATCAAAATTATTCAACCTTGTTGTTTCTCCTGTTTTATTCATTAATTGTTGTCCATCTCTTTGACGAACTGCAACTAAAAACTTATATATTAATTAATTTTTTATAAAAAGTTATTAGAAATGCAAAAAAAAAACCTGGTAAATACTCATAGAAGCATCCTAATAAATAATTATTAACTTGTTATTTTTTATTTAAAAAGAGTTACAATTGCTACTTTTCGTCCAAAATAATGATCAATATCATATGATTTGATAGATGACGATGCAAATTCCTCAAGAAGTTGATGAAGATGTCTAATTCCCATTTTATTTTGATTTTTATATTATTTTATAAATTTGCCGTTTCAAAGTACGTGAGTTTTCAAAAAATTGGGTTCATTAAGTATAATTGTTTTGTTTTTTAACAGAAAAGAATAAAAATAATGATAAAATGATGTTAAGATATTGATATTTTTGAAAAAAATATTTTTATGAGTATTTTTTGTACTCTTGTTTTCTTAATGAATTTTAATGTTTTTTAAATTCATATATTTACTTTAAATATTTGTTATGTATTATATAATGTATATATATGTATTGAGGTTTTAAATAGTTTTCTAATGTAGGAAATGCTGAAATATATTTACATGTTTTTTTAAAAAAAACCTAAATAATTAAAGGAATTACTTGGATTAATTTACTTTCTAGAATTTTTATAAGTCCAAAATTGAATTTTAGTATTTTTGTAAAAATAGGAAATAAATGTCTTTTTAAATATGTAAATAATTTACAATGCAGTAAAATAAAGATGGATAAGCAAAATAATGAGTGATACGAAATATTAAAAGAATACGGATTCCTGTGTAACGTTCCATAATTAATATGATATAATAAAATGAGTATATGTAATTATAGTGGCAATTTTGGGTCATTATATTTAAGGGTTGATTGACTATTTTGTCCTAGTAAGAATTTTGCATGTCAAATCTTCTAATGCAAGCCGAGAAGGTGACATTGGAAATAAATTAAGAGCATCTAGTGCTTTTCTGGAAAACTTTTCCGCTAATTCTTTTGTTTTTTGTAATCCATGGCTCTTTAGGACCAATTCATAAGTCTAGATATGTTAATATGAACAATAGTTAAATAGCTTAATACTCGATATATATCTCCTGTATTAGAAAAATTCCGTTTTATAACAGGGCCTAGCTCAGGGTATTTCTCCCATGCAAATAAAACAGGAGCTGTTGCTAATCCAAGTTTTAAATCCATATTTACTGGTTTTCCAAATGCTTTTTCAGAAACAGTGTAATCTAACATGTCATCTGTTAACTAATGATATAAGAATTTATCGTTATAAATATTAATGAATTACTTGAAATGCTAGACCAAGATTTTTGCCATAAAGATAAGCGTTATCTGCTATTTCAGTAGTACAACCACCAAGCAATGCACTAGCTCTACAACTTTTTGCTATTAGACTTGCTGTTTTTAAGTATGTTTTTTTCAAGTAATTATTTAAAACATCGTCAAAAATCAAACAATTTCCTTCCTCTTTATTTAAAATTCCTTTCAATTGCATAAATTCCCCTTCTACAAGATTTGCTATCACAGTGGCTAAAAGTTCAATTACTTCTGCATTTCTTAAACGAGCAAGTGCAAGAGATGCTCTACCAAGAAGATAATCTCCTGCTAGTATTGCCATCTTATTTCCAAACACATGGTTTCCACTTGGCATACCTCTTCTGACTTCGGAATTATCAATAACGTCATCGTGAAGTAAAGATGCTGTATGAATCATCTCTGTAATTTCCGCAAGTCTTCTTTGAGATGGATGAATATCAGTCTCTATTGTATCCATTGTGATTTGATATGAAGATAACGGTTGATCTGGATCGTTGTCGTTTACAATATTTGTAGATGATATAGGATTGTTATATTTATGATACATTCCGTTATTCCAGTTTTCAATTTTTGGAGCACGATTTGTTGCTTTTGATATCAAAAGAACAATAAGTGGCCGAATATGCTTTCCTTGTGTTTGAATATAATAATTTGCAACATTACGAAGGATAGGATGGCAAGAATCAAATAACTTTCGAATATTGTGCGTTAAATGAGACATTTCAGATTCTACTAGCTTTATTTGATTGGTATATAGGCCTGTATTCATTTCTTCTGTGGTTTTTGATGAAAATTTTAATGTTTCGTACATATTTGAAACCCACCCTGTAGATTTCATTATAAAGCGCTTTTGAGACCATTTTATGACTAAAATAAAACATTTTTTATTTCGAGCAGTCGCATATTTCCTTATAAAAGGTTTTTGTGTTATTTTTTTTGTAAAAAACATGAAAAAATTGATTTTTTGTTTTTTGAACGTTGAAAATCAAGATGAATGAAGACTTACAAATAAATGTAATGAAAATTATGAATCCTAATTTTTCTTCGACAATGAATTGGGTTTACTCTTTATTTTTTTATTAGAAAAAGGGTTTATGGATTTTTTTGAAACATATATATCGTAAAAATTTAGATTTGTATTTTAAATTGATGATATGAAATCTAAAAGACAAAGTATAGATTAGAAGATGTATATTATTTGCATTATAATATAAATATATTATGTTTTATAGTGTTTGGTTATTTTTATAATTTTATAAGATTAAATGTTATATGTTTTTGAAAGTAATTTTTTTTGTTTTAAAAATATAAAAGTATATTTTTTGTTTTTTATTAAAAAAAACATTTAGAAATGCCAAGAATTATAAAAACTTTCTAGATGTATATTTCGTTGATTTATTTGTCTATATTTTGATAAAAAGGGGAATAATCTAAATTATTTTGATGACAAATCAGTAAATAATGATTTTTAATCTACTTTTAGTAGCTTTTTCTTTGAGTAAAAAAGTAAGTATTGATAAGTTAAATTAATAAAATATATGAATTAAAACTAGTTGATCTAATGATACTTGTAAAAATTTTATAAAATTTGTGATAAAAATTGTTTGTATGAAATTGATTTCTTCTATTTTATAAGTTTGTATGAATAGTTAGTTTTTCATTTTGAGTAAATGGATAATATACATTAATAGTATCAACAGAATTAATAATATAATTCTAAAGCTTTATATTACTAAGATTATTTGAATTGGTATTATAATATAGCCGTTTAATATTTTATTCATGATTGTAAATATTCTTTACTATAATAGAATATTTAATTTTTGAAGATCCAAAACTCATTATCAGCTTTTTAAAAAGCTCTTTTAAAATTAAGAGTCATTGATGATCATATTTAATGAATTTTTATTGTGACTTTTATAAATATATTTGTTAAAATTAGAATTTTAATTATTGTATAAATATTTTTGGTATTCTTTTTAATATTTATAAGAATATATGATTGTCATTTTTATATTCAACTTATAAAAATATATGATTTTTGTTCCAAAATATTTAACGAATTCTTTTTTCCCCAAAACTAAAAAAGATTATCTTTTTGTAGGTTATAAATTCTTTGAGATAAGAATCAGTTTTTATGATAATATCAGATAAGTATATACTTTAAAAAAGAATGTTTTTTAACAATACTATGTCAAAGATTGTTCTTCTGGAGGAAGATAAGCAACAATTTTTCCTGATGCTGATCCTCCTACGACCCAATCTTGAGTTGGATGAAATTGACATACAGCTGGAACGGCTGTGATTTTTTCACTATCACCTAGGCAAGAAAGATAAATGCCTTTGCTGCTATAAATATCTATATATCTTGTATGATATATTAGTTTAAAGTTTGGAATTATTAATAATATACCTTTGCATATTCCCTATTGTGAATTTTTGTATACCAGAAGACGGATTTTCATGCCATTGAGCACGTAAAATTGTGACCCATCTTCCTGTCTGATTGTTATGCTTAATAGTATATGTAGGTGATAAGTCATCTAGACTTGTATTAACGTTCCACAATTTATAGTTTGGATTATCAAAAATTGTAACTGTATCATCATAACTTGTTGCAATAATTGAACCTTCGGAATTCCAGAATGCTGAGCTGACACTTAAACGTGATGTATATACGCCTAGAGGTATTGGTTTCTTGGAATTATTAATTGTACGAAGATCCCATATTTTCATTGTACGATCTAAAGAGGCAGTGCAAATAAGATATGGAGAAGATGGATGGACAGAAAGTCCACCTATTTTTTTATCATGTAATTGATAAGATGTCACGTTTTGAGAATTAAGGTCTTTCATTATAAATTGTCCATCAGTTGTAGTAAGATATATTTGATCTCCTTTAGGATGGACAGTTAATGCAGAAATTAAAGGCATCACATTTAAGCTATTGTTTTGTTGAACGTATATTTCCGTTGATAGTTCTTTGTCTAAGTGTAAAGCGCGAACTATACCATCATATGATGAAGAATAAAGTATATTTGTAGAAAAAGGATTAAATTTAAGTGATGAAATAGACCCTGAATGCAGCTTATAATGGTGAATCAATGGCTCTTCTAATGCTTCTTCTTCATCTTCATTTTTTATTTTATTTGTTTTGGAACCATCCATATCCCAAATACCCATATTACCAACTTTATCTCCTGCAAATACGATTTTTTTAGTTATATTAGGATGGATAGTAAGAGACGATATTCTTTCTGGAACAACTTTTAAGTGTTGTGGGTCCCATTTTTTGTATAATTCAAGTGATTGCATTTTTTGTTTCAATTGAGCAATATCTTTATCTATAATTTCAGTAGACTCATTTTTTTCGTAAGATTTAAGTGTACAATATGTTACATCCTGAATCACTTTCTTAGCATCTTCCCAATCATAGGATTTTTCGATAATCTCGCTTAATTTTAAATCCCCATGTACGCGCTTTGTTTGTTGTGTTTCTTTTTTTAGATTTGTTTCTTCTGATTTATTGTTTATAAGATCTAACTTTAACGATAATCCAAGAAGCCTAGATGAATTCCTTCTAGGAAAAGTGCTATAATCTTTTTTTCTTTCTTTTTTTTTATCTGAAGTTCTCTTTTTTGTAGAATTGGCTTCAATATTTATTTTTTTTTTTAAAATATTGCCTAATTCAAGTTTTCTAACATAATATTACAAAGCTTTAAAAGAATGTTTTATAAATACTTTAAAAGCTCTTGATTCCTTTTAATATTCAGCTGTCTTTGACGCTCATATTCATTAATTTCTTGCATTTTAGAAGTCGATTAATACGTTTTTTAAAAAAATGTAATTATTTCTTTGGAAAAAACATTCCTAAATAAAGAAAATTAAAATAAAAAGTTTTAAATTCTTTGTATAATATGAATATTTTTAAATAATCTTAGTATTTGGTTTAATGATAGTTTGATTTTAATATATACGTTTTAGAGTTATTGAATTAATAATAATTATATAAAAGATATTTTCGTGTTTTTTATTCTTTTAATAAATATTTATTTTTATATTAGCTTAATTTTTTCTTTAAGTTTATCTTGAGTTCGTGTTATCTGTTTAAATTTTGCAATGGATTTATAATATAAAATGATTTAGTAAAAATAAAAAAAGGATATAAAATCTTAAAAATATAAATTATGAATGAAAATATGTTTGGGGTTTTTTTTTCTAGTTTTAACAAAATATTGAATAGTTCTATACAAAAAAAAGTGAAAATTCCTATAAGATCTATATCATATATAACTAAGTCTCGCTTGCAAAGTATATGGTTTATAAATCTAGATAAAAAAGTATTTTTTTGCAATGAAATATCAAGAATTATGCATTTTTCGACTTATATTCATTTAAGTAATATTATAAATTCATCTGTTTCAAATTTATACCAAAATCGTAGTTTTTCTAAAGATATAAATCAGAATGATGTTAAAGATTCGGAATGGTATTCTTATTATAAGAAAACAGAAGAAATTATGTCTAATATAGAAATTGATATGGAGCTTCATGAATTTATTGAAAAATCAATATTTGAACCTTTTAAAAAACAATTATTAGAAAGCAAAATTAATAAAGGAGTACAGGAACATCCTGTCTTTCAGTCGTACTCTTTGTTGCTTCGGAAAGCAATGGAAATATTTCGATTAGAGTTTCGAGATTATGTATCTGTGATCACAATATTTGAACGTATTAAAAGTTATGGTCCAGAGTCATTTGTTATGGGGTGTTCATCTGATGTATATAATGAAGTGTTAACAGCACGATGGGAAGGATGGTATGACTTGTTTGAAATTGAAAATCTTTTAAAAGAAATGAAAATGAACTGTATTATAAGAACAAAAAAAACTTTAGAAATTCTTGAAAAAATTATACAAGATCTTCAAAATATACATTTTCAGAAACAGCTTGCAAATGATGTTTTTTTATCAAATAATAACGGCACATGTCTTGAGCGTTTAAATATCATATATAAGGAAATTTCAGAAGAAGTTTCTAAGGAAAATATATGATTGTTTCGATAAAAGAGAAATAAACTTATTTTTGATCTATTTATTCAATTCTTATAAGGTCTGTAATTATATAAACTGTTGTATATGATTTGGTTTATTATATATATGGGTTTATTGTTTTTTTTTATCATATTTTAGATTTATTTACAAGTGCTCATGTTTTCTTGTTTTTGTTTATCAAAAATAAGTCATATAATCTTCAATGTACTTAATAGTTTGATTTTATTTATGGATTTATAAGGTATAAATATACACAGTTACATTCTGTGTCGATCGACGGTGTTAAAAAATAAAATTTAAAGTGTTTTTTAAGAAAGAATAATTCATAAAACTTTTAGAAAGATTTATATAAAATGCTTTTTAAGAGAGTTTTTGGTGTTCCTGTTTTTTCTCGAAATTTTATATTTCAAAATAGAGCAAATATTAGGGAAATAGATATAAAATATGTACCAAGTCGATTTTATTCTGAAGAACATTTGTCAAAAGAAGACATTGAAAAACGTATTATAGATATAGTTAAGAGTTTTGACAAAGTTACTGATCCATCAAAAGTAAGAATATTGTGTTAAAGGGGACAAAAAAAGATTATTTCTATATATTATTTAAAAGCCCTATTTATATTTTATATTGGTCTATAAGACATCAATTAATAGTTTTTTAGATTACACCTACATCGAGTTTTTCAACTGATTTAGGGCTGGATAGCTTAGATACTGTTGAAGTTGTAATGGCCATTGAAGAAGAGTTTAATATTGAAATTCCAGATAAAGAAGCGGATGAAATACAGACTGTTGGCCAGGCAATTACATATATTTCTAACCATCCGGATGGTATATTTTTCATATTTTTGAAATTATGTTGGCTAATTTCTGAATAATAGCTCGTTGATGTTTTTATCATCTCTGTATCTTTTAAATTATTTGTGACTTTAACATTTAAATTATTCTTAAGTCTCGCATCTCTTGCTGTTGATTTTCTGTATTATTTTTTATATTTTTTTATTTAAATTAATATCATTTATATCTTATAGAATTTATTTTTTTTGTACAACATAGTTTCATATTTAAAAAAAAGAAAAATACTACTTGAGGTTGCATTTTGCTTTTTAAGCATGGTCTTTTGAATGTCTTTAAGATACATGTTTTGATATCGCTTTAAAAATTGAAATATAAATTATTATTTTTTATTTTTTAGCGTTCGCTTTTTAGAAAGATATGAACTTTATCAGAATTTCGGATTTTACTAAAATTTCGAATTTCTTTTGACTGAACTTATATTTTTCAATTATATGTTTGTTATTTATGTCTGGTGAACATAGACATTGTTTTTTTGCTTTCTGAGAGTCTGTTTTTATTTATTTTAGGTGAAAAAAATGATAATGAAAGTATTTAAATTAATAAAGATAAAAGTACCTAAAAGTTTACTTAAATTGCTTCTTTTAGACGTATTTAGATATTAGGGGCTTAGTCATGTCTTCTGGGCTTTCCCGTCGCCGTGTTGGCAACTCTAATTTAAATGGATCAGTTGAAACATCACAATTTTCTAATTATCAAGAAAAGAATCTAAATAGTGCATCTCAAGGATTAGAATATCATAATTTTGATAAAGTAGATCATAAGGTTGTATGTGATCCCTTGGATATTATGGAAGATCAAGAAAGAAGTAAACAGCCGTGTCTTACGTTGATGGAGGAGGTATTGCTATTAGGTTTAAAAGATAAGCAGGTATTGGTTCATTTAAGGCGTTAAATTCCATGAATGCAGTGTTTTCTAAAGTTTTAAAGGGTTACTTGCCTTTCTGGAATGATAGTATTTCGTATATTCTTCGGGGATGTATTATTCTGGAGTTAGCATTTAGAGGACGTATTCAAATGTGCCGTGACTCACTCAGAAGACGTTATCCTTTATCAGAATGCTTGATAGAAGTGGTGAATGATAAAGTAACGGGAGAGGTTTTGTTAGATGAGACTCTTAAAATGATGAAAACAAGTGAAAAGATGACAATTAGTTCTTGGGTGAATCTTATGAGTGGTAATTTAAGATGCTTAATTCATACGTATTGAATAATTGTTTTTCAGGTGAAACGTGGAATTTTATGAAGATTGGATATCAATTAAAACAAGTTCGTGAGCGTTTAGCGAAAGGCTTAGTTGATAAAGGGATTCTTCGTACTGAGAAACGGAATTTTTTATTATTTGATATGACAACACATCCTATATCGAATAATATGGTTAAAGATGATATCCGTAATCGTTTAATAGTTATGCTTACGGCTCCTACAATCGTTTTACCTAATAGTGTGTTTTTCCCCGAAACGATCCCAATGAAACATCTTCGTGTTATTTCTTTAGTTTGTGCTGCTTATGCTGCAAATGTTTTAGAAAATGTTTTTTCATTTTCTGACTATGAGATTCGAGAACGTGCTTTTAATCGTGTTGATGAATTTTTTAGGGATTTCTCTCAATGGCCTTTTACAATTAAATACAGTAGTAATATTGGCTGTATGAACTCCAGTTTAGCAAATGTTGTAGCAGAAGAAATATGTGGAGGGAAAGATAAAGAATTACAACTCGAGGTAGTTGCTGCTGTTCTTCAAAGTATGTTTTTTCTATATTTGTTTTAAAAAATAACATTTATAGTATTCACTCGTTTCGATTGTATATTGTAATTGCTTTATACAATATTTCTGGGTCTTTGTCTATAATATCATTCTTTATTTTGTTTATTCTTTAATAAACTAGATTGTTTTTTTTCTATTAATGGATATTCATATTTTATTATTAATTACTTTATATCTTTTATTTGTTTATGATATAAAAACTGTTTTTATGATCATTTTTCATTCATTAATTATTTTAAAAAAATATATAATTTGATATGCATCTTTATATTTTTTCGCATTTTTTCTTATCTTTCAAAGACTTATACTTTTAAAAAAAGAAAACTGAAAATTAAATAAAATTATCATTATTTTATAGTATGGTCTCTATTTTATCTGAAAGGCAATATACTGAGAAAGATGCTATTTATTCTGGACTTAAATCTATGATGGTTTCAGGTTCTGCAGGGTTGATATTTTCTGCTGTTCAGAATGCTATAATGAAGGATCCTGGGACTATGAAGAATGCTATAAAACGTGCAAGTGGAACAGTTGGAACATTTGGTACTTTTTCTGCTTTTTTTCGGAAAACTTATTTTTTTAGCTATTGTAGGAGGATTATTTTCATTTACTCAGGCTTTTGTTTCTAATCTCCGAAGAAAAGATGATTCACTGAATCCGTTTATTGGAGGACTTGTTTCTGGTTCTATTGGTGCTATACGAGGTATTTTATAGGCGTTTGATATAGTGATACACAGAGTTGATGATATTAGCACGGTCTTTTTCTGCAATGGCTGGCTATGGTTTGGGTTTTGCATGTATTTTGGGTTTTTTTGATTGGTGTGGAGGGACTTTAAATGGACTCTATCGTGATTTTTATGGTGAAGATACAGGGAAATTGAAGGAAACACTTTTTAAGACGGAATACAGACGACCCAGATCAGAGATTGTCAAAGCAATTGGGGGTGGACGTGGTGTATAAATGAATCAAATATCTAGAATGTCGTTTTTATGCTTATTATGTATATTTATATATTAATATTTCTAATTTATGTTGAAATTAATGGTTTTTTAAAACTGGTCATTCATTTTTTTGATTTGTCAAGATCATTAGGTGTGTTAAAATAAAATGGAGGAATTTGAGTATTTTTGTTGTGTATTAGGAAAAAAGATGAATAGTTAGTATATAGTTTTGTTTTTATTATTTAAAAACATTATATATGGAGAAATTGCTTATAAACAAAAGGTTTATTATATTGCTTCAATTATTTTTTTCTGTAATATTAAATAGATATGTTTCTGGTATACTTTTTAGTATTTTTTTTTTTATTATTTATTTTATATTTTGGATATATAAGTCTGAGATATTGCAGTTAATATCGATGATGCCGTTGAAAGATGCACCACAAACTTATTCTGTTTTTTTATCAAAAAAAAGAAGTATTTTACTTATTTTTTATAATATTTCAATTGATTTGATGATTTAGTATTGGACAATAGAATTATAGAGCTTTCTCGGCTTCCAAATGGTATAGAAAAAGACCAATTGATAGAAGAAATTGGTCGTCAAATTCAAGATTTAAATGACACAATAGCAAAGTCTTCTTCACTGCTTACAAGCTATGACAATCGTATACTGAAGGAGGTTGCATTATTTTGCTATATTTTGGCGCTGAATATAATGTTAAAATAGCAATTGGACAAATTATATATATCTTATCTGTCAATGAAAAAAAATGCACGACCTAAGCTGCATTTTGGGTTTAAAACATGTTCTGGGATAGATTATGATCAAAAAGAGACCGATAAACAGAGTACTATAGAGCCAAGTAGGATTAGATTTATTTTTGAGAAAAAGTTTAAAAGTAACTTTGGTAGTCTCTATGTTCTTAGATAACTCGGTTTTGACACAGTCTGAAACACATTTTTTACATATAAAAGAAAAGATTCATTTATATAAAGGATGCCAGAATAATAGTGTTAATATATCGAATGCGTTATTGTGTGTATATTTAGTACATGAATTAGAATGGCATAGTTTAAATGTTTGTCATTTTAGGAATAGTTTTGTTTTGGCAAATGGTATTTATGGGCCTGCATGTATTTCTGATTGTCAAAACTGTACTTTTATTGTTTTTTGTCATCAAGTAAGTCTAATCATTCACAAAAAGTAAATATCTTATAAACTAAGCTTCGAATGCATGATTGTAAAAATGTAGATGTGTTAATATCTTGCAAATCAAAGCCAATAATAGAAAACTGTACTGGAATTAGATTTGGACCTAATCCGTATGACAAAGTATGTTTTGAATATAAATAGCTTCCTATATTAAATTCAAAAAGGATTCTTATGAAACATGGAATGAAGTTCAAGATTTCGGATGGCTAAAACAAAGTAAAAGCCCAAATTGGGATATTATTCCAGAAGAGGATCGTTGGGAAGCTAGTAAATGGGAAAATATAATTCATGACAAAGAAGTATCTGACATCATCAATCTTATTTGTCGAAAATAAAAATGATGTATAATTATCTAAATATTTTATATGTCTCAGATCCAGTGAGTATATATAAAATATTTGCTAAGAAATGATTAAAGATGTTTCCTTTGCGATCTTTTTTACTTTTCAATTTTGGTTAATTATAACTTTTTCGGGTTTTTTAGGCTTTTTATTTTTTTGTCCATCTGTCACGTCTTTATCTTTAATTTCTTTTGTATTTTTTTGGGATTTTGATTCATCCTCTTCAGGTATTTTTAATTCCTTAATAGGTTTTGATTCTTTTGTTTCTTTTTTCTCAGTTGTTTTCTGTAAATGAGCATGTTCTTTATTTTCTAATTGTTCACAAGCTTGTTTTGTATTTTGAGTTACTTTTGTATTTTTTTTCCCAGAATTATCTTTTGGACTTTTATTTTCTTTTGGTTTTGGATTTTTGTTATTAGTACGATTTGTATTTTGTTTTCCCCCTCGTCCACGTCCCTTTTTTGTAGAATCATCTGTTCTTGAAGATTTTGAGCAATAAATGTTTCAAAGATAAATATACACACCTTTCGATTTTTACTTTATCGCCTTTTGGTATAAGTGGTCCTGAAAATACAAAAAAACCGTCTTTTGATGCAGCAATTTCTTCCAAAAATAGCTCAGAATCATCAATAAAAGGATCAAGAGTATCGTATTCTTCTTCCTGAATTCTCCTTTTCCGTTTTTTCGGTTCTATAAAAGGCTCTTGATTTGGATGTTCATTTTCTTTTTGTGCAACATGCTGTTTGGATTTCCCGTCATCTTCCATATTAGATTCTGATTCGTCTCCTTCATCTGACTCCGCATCATGATCAAATTTCGATAACCCAAGTTTTGTTAAATTTGCAGCTTGCAATGGATGTAATGCTGCCCATCCATATTGTTTCTCTGCTTCACGAGCAAAGTTTACATAAACATTTATTTGTCCTTTTAAAGGAACATGAATACGAATTGATGGTTTTTCTTTTATAGTAACGCAATTACTTGATAACAGATTGTTTGTAGATGTTCCTCCTGATATAGGAGATGATAATGAGTTTTTTGATTGAGAAAGTGCTGAAAGCGAATATTTAGATTGGGGAGCTATAGTTGGCTGCTTTTCTCGTTCAAAAATAGGAACAGAACGCTCCTGTTCCTCTTCTTTAACTGATTCATTTGTATTGTTTGTTAAAATAGAGACTTCCGGTGATAATAATAAAGTTTTTTGTTGTTGGCTTGGGAATTGTTCATTATTTATTGTATGAATCTCGTTTAAATGTGCTAAATCTTCTAATACTGTCTTTTGATCAGCAATGCTTTGTATATTGGTATTCTGATTGTCTTTTTCTGTCTTTTTGTTGGAATCGGACATCTTTTAACATAGTTCGTAAAAAATGGTGCTTCGAATGTTAGAAATAAATTGATAAACGTTTATATTTTAAAATAAAATAAAAATATATAATACTTCCTTTGTAGATGTTAGATGATCTTATGTGTAAAAACAGGTTATGAGTATATGATATAGTGTATTAAGAAAAAATGAATTGAAGAATGTTTTTTAAATGTTCCTATGTTTGAAAAATATATTTATTTTTTTGGTGAACTACTTGAAATAAATGTTTTTGTGTCATTAGTATTCTAAAACTCGCAATATTGATACCATCTTGGAAAAGCTACAACATCTTTTACATTTTTTATTCCGGCCAAGTAAGCAATAAACCGGTCAAATCCGAGTCCAAAGCCACCATGTTTGGTTGCACCCCAGCGTCGAAGGTCAACATACCATGATAAATTTGATATTTTCATTTTAGAGGTAATAATTGATTGCTCAAGTATATCTATACGTTCTTCGCGTAAACTTCCTCCTGCTAATTCTCCTATTTCTGGTACAAGAAGATCAAAACAAGAAACAGTATTTCGCTCTTCATCTTTAGAAGAGTCGTTATTAAGACGCATGTAGAAAGGTTTTAATTCTTTTGGATAATTTATAATAAAAACTGGTTTGCATATATATTTTTCAGTTAACCATTTTTCGTGCTCTGCTTGTATGTCATTTCCGTATTCTGGAGGGAATTTAAACTGAACTGATGAGTTTTTTAAAGCATTAATTGCTTCTGTATATGTAATTCTAGCCCAGTGTTTTTTTAGTAAAAAATTCCAGCGATCTTCAAGATTTGTTTGGTTTTTTGTACTTATTTTATAGCTTTTAGAAACCAGTTCTTGTCCAATAGAACTGTTTCTTAAATTTTCTACTGAATGATAGATCATCTGTTCTATAACAGATATTAATTCTTCCAGGTTATCAATAAAAGAAATCTCTGCTTCTAACATATAAAACTCCGCTAAGTGTTTTGATGTTTGACTTTCTTCTGCTCTAAATATTGGACTTAAAGACCATACTTTTGATAATGAATGCGCCAGTGCTTCTAAATGTAGTTGCGTTGAAACTGTTAAATATACTGGTTTTTTGAAAAAATCTGTTAAACCATCTTCAGTTTTTGCTAGGAATATCTTTCCTGCACCTTCACAATCAGATGATGTTAAGATAGGAGGATGTGTTTGAATATAATTTCTATCAGAAAAAAATAACGATATGGTTGATATCAAAAAGGATCTTAGGCGTAACAATTTAGACATAGATTCTGTACGTAATCTAAGATGTGGTTTTTTTCTAAGGAATTCTGCAGTGTGATTTTTTTTTTGCAATGGATATGACTAAAGTAATAAGTTAAAGTAAAAATACAGAAAATGAATACTGATGGGTCAGCATATCCGTATACGTGTACATTATTAACATGAAGCTCGTATTCTTGTTTTTCTTTTGATCCTCCTTGTGCTTTTATATATGATCCCGTTAATTTTACACTACAGCCTATTGATAATCTGATTTTATAATTATGTAATAGAAATATAAAACAATAAAATACCTTTTTGCTTGCTCTGGCCTAAGTACCGTCTGTAGGCTTTTTCCTGTTGTTCCATCATTAATAGTTGCAAATGTTACATTTTTCATTTTTCTTAAAGATTTTATCCAGCCATTGACTATAATAGTTTCAGCTGGTATTGTTTGTTTTTCATATATTTCTTTAATACTATAGACATTGGGCAATTTGACATTATGTATTCTTTTCTTATAACAGTTTATGAGTATATTTCTTTTATAAATACTATATAGTTGCATTTTAAATTATTTAAAAGATTTAGTGAATTTTTTAGAATTTTATAAACTATCTTTTTAATTTTAGACTATATTCAAAATAGCTGCTTAAGTCTTTTTTTATCAAATACAATTGTTCTTTTTTGGTTTTTTAAAAGTAAAATGTAATTTTCATTTTTAGTAGGATTGCTGAAAATAGTTTTTTGTTGATTTAATATGAAAAGTTGATGTATTTATAATAAATTGATTGATTTTATTTCTTTAGAAATATGATTTAATTTGTATTTTTTTCGAATTATATAAAATTATTAGTAATCATGGTTAATAAAAATCTAATGATAAATTGTTTTTAGCTCTTATTATTAAATAATTGATAAAATATGTTTTTTTAATTTTTATTTTCCTCTTTTTTTATATGTATATTGTTATTGATATTTATGATAGTTAAGTTTTATCGACTGTATTTTATAATAAAACTGGAATTGGTTCAAAAAATATATAATAATAGATAATTTTATATATACCTTTTTTAAGATAAAAGTGTATAGTTATATATATATATGTTTCTTTGAATCAAAAAAACAAACATATTAAATATTATTGTTTAAAAAATCTTTGATATTCAGTATAAATATTAAAAATGTTCTTAATGACTTTCAATAAGTTTTAAAACAGTCATTCAAATTAGTGAATAAGTATAAATATAGAATAAAAGTGTTAAGTGAAATCAATTAAATATAAAGTCTAAATTTTGATATATATATTCACATAAAAAATACATAAAAAGATCTTTCTTAAATAACCATTTCATATTTTTTATAAAAAAATAATACTTATTCACCTTTATACATTTTAGACATAATATACGTGAATATTATATAACTTAATATATTTGTATACGAAAAATTGAATATTGTGGATTTTCGCAACATCAAGCGTTGACCGTTAAAATTTTTGATAAAAAATATTATTAAAAAAGCATTAAAAAACTAAATCTGACACGTAAAGCTTTGTTTTTACTGAAGGGAAACGCAAAGCAGGTTTTCTGTGTGTTTTTAAGGAAATTTAAACGATAAAATATTAAGGAATTTAGGAAACGAAACATTTAGTTTGAAATATATAAAAAATCAATGGAATCTCATCCGAATGGGGGACAAACTTCAAATTCATCACGTGGGGATCAAATTTATGAAAATTTAAGAACACCTGTAACTCCATATTTTCCGGAAAATCCACAATTTCTGGTACCGGAATTGCCAGAACAGGCACGGCAAAATATGCCACCACCAATGACACATCCTCAATTCCAACAGTATGGAAATTCATCATCATCCCAGCCTGTTGATCATAGATCTTTTTCTGATAATGTTCAATCAACGGGATCTCAAACAAAATCAAAACGGAGATATGCTTCACATCAATATGATTTTAATGGCCCAGATACTAGTATAGATAGGAACTATATGTCTCCAAATTTAAATTCCCAGGGGCAGTTTGCACCTTTAACGTATGTTATCATACTAAATTTTATTACATTAAGCCTTTTAGTCAAGGATATTGGCCATCTAGTCCTTATCCAAGTATAGATACTGTTTCTAATCAGTTTTCTCATATGAGTATGGAGTCTCCATTACAGCAGGTTTCTTTTTTGTTTTTTATTGTAAACACGATTTAATTGTTTCTGTTAGAGTCCTATTACATCCGGGTTTTCTCTTAACCCTTTAATTTCTGTAGATTTAATAGGACATCCACCCGACATTTTGGATTTAAAGCGTCCACCGCCTTCACTTATTTTGCCTTCTAATGTATATGTTTTTTGGGTGATTTAATTTAATCCTAACTTGGACCAGGCATCTTTAATGCAAACAGAAAAAACAAATTGTGGTCCAGAATACTTACGATCTACTTTAAATGCAATACCGAAAAACAACAATCTTCTTAAAAAGTCCAAGCTTCCCTTCGCATTGGCAATTCGTCCCTTTATTATGCTTACGGATGAGGAGGAAAATGTTCCTTTAGTTTCTGATACTATTATTGCTCGTTGTCGTAGATGTAGATCGTATATAAATCCTTTTTCTATATTTATTGACAGTGGACATCGTTGGAAATGTAATCTTTGTTCCATGACTAATGATGGTAAATAAGGCTTTTTTATAATCAAGTTCTTATTTTATACAGTTCCTTCTGCTTTCTCTTGGGGTCAACAAAATAAACAAATGGATCAATGGAAACGTGCAGAGCTTACTCACGCCGTTGTTGATTTTTTAGCACCTAGTGAATATATGGTAATTTATTTATGTCTTTTTTTTTTTCTATTTATTAATTTTTTAGGTTCGGCCACCTCAGCCTCTTGTATATGTGTTTTTAATTGATGTTTCTTATCCTGCTATAATGTCAGGTAATTTGCCTTAATTTTTGATTAAGTTTCTAAGAAATTAGGTATGGTAGCAACAGCTACTCGTACAATTCTTGAGTCTCTTGATTGGATTCCAAATCGCGATCAACGAACAAAGATTGGATTTATTGCAGTGGATAGTTCATTACATTTTTTCAATCTTTCTAGTAAGGATCAAGAACCATCTATGCTTGTTGTTAGCGATTTAGATGATCCTTATCTTCCTCAGCCTAGTGATCTTTTAGTTAATATTTTTGAATCTCGGAAAAATATTGAGATCTTATTAGAAAAATTTAATGATATGTTTAAGAATACTCAGAATTCAGGGAATGCTATGGGGCCCGCTCTTAAAGCTGCTCGTAAACTTATTCAGAGTGTTGGAGGAAAAATTGAGTGTTTGATGAATAGTTTGCCTACATTAGGTGATGGGAAACTTTCTGTAAGAGAAGATATCAAGTTCTATGGAACTTCTAAAGAGTCTACTTTGCTTCAAGTTCAAAACTCGTTTTATAAGTCTTTTGCTGTAGAATGTTCTAAAAGCCAAGTCACTGTTGATATGTTTCTTTTTTCTTCTCACTATCAAGACGTTGCATCTCTTGGTAATGATTTATGTTTTATTATGACTTTTAATTTTAATTTATTAGCATGTCTTCCTCGTTACACTGCTGGGCAAACTTTCTATTACCCTTCGTGGAATGCTGGTCGCAGTGAAGATATAACGAAATTTGCTAGAGAATTTAGTGGTCATTTAAGTCAAGAAATTGGTCTTGAGGCTGTTATGAGGGTTAGAGGATCTTCTGGTAGTTTTAAGGATTTCCTATAATTATTTATTCATAAAATAATTAGGGCTTCGTGTTTCTGCTTTTCATGGAAATTGTTTTTATCGTTCAACTGATCTCTGTGCTTTTCCGTCATTTCCTCGTGATCAAGGATATGTTGTTGAAATATCCATAGATGAGCAAATTGAACGTCCATTTGTTACTTTACAGGCAGCTATATTATATAGCTCATGTCATGGTAAAATATCATTTAAACTATTGTATATATTGATTTAGGGGTTTAGGCGAAAGGCGGATTCGTGTTATAACTGTAGCTATTCCAACTACGAGTAATTTAGCTGATGTATATGCTTCTGCGGATCAAATTGCTATTATAAAATATCTTTCTGTAAAGGCATGTGAAAAAGTGTTTTTATCTAAATTGGAAGATGCAAACAATATAATTACAGAGAAATTAGTAGATATTTTAGATTCTTATAGAAAGAATTTGGTTTTTACGAATACAGGAATTTCTACATTTTCTATTTGTTCAAATCTTAGACTTTTGCCTCTTCTTTGTCTTTGTCTTCTCAAAAATGTAAGTATTATATTTTTTTGCTAAACTTATTAACCAATTAAAGCTTGCTTTTCGTAAATCTTCTCTAATTCCTAGCGATGTAAGGTCGATTGCTCTCTGTCTCTTATCTTCATTACCAACTGCAACATTAATACCATTTCTTCATCCACGATTTTATTCATTACATAATATGCCTGACGATGCTGGATTACATGGGACGAACGGAATTATCCTTCCTCCTGAAATGAATCTTACTTCTGAAAAAATTGAATCTCATGGATTATATTTGGTTGATGATGGTCAAATCCAATTCCTTTTTATTGGCAAGGATGCTGTATCTTTACTTGTTCAAGATGTATTTGGATTGCCTGATATTTCTCAATTGAAACTTGGAAAGGTATATATCATAATTAAAAGACAACTTTTCACTAATCTTTTTAGATGACACTCCCATTGCTTGACAATCCTTTTTCTGTCCGTGTTAACAACATTATATCTAAGTTAAGAGAATACGATAGAGGCAAAATTACATGGCCACATTTATATCTTGTTAAGCAAGATGGTGATCCTGCACTTATTAAATGGTTTTTCAGCAATATGATAGAAGATCGCCAAGACGGCATTCCTTCATATTATCAATATATTAATGAGCTCAGAAATCGGGTAAGACCGTTCAAATTTTTATACATATTATAATTCTTAAGTAGATTACATGTTGATTAATTACTTCCTATGAAGTTTACTTTTATACATAATACTAAAAATACATTCTGATTCCTATATATACTTTTCATCTACATCTTCTTAAATCCTTGGACAATTAACTTATTTTTAATATTCTTTAACATAATTTTTGTTTTTTTCTTATTTTTAATTTTATTTTCAACTTTAATTTATTTTCTTTGTTCTTATTTTAACACTTATCCTTTTTGATAGAGTTGTTACGTATACTAACGTCATCGAGATTGGAGTATTGTTTAAGAGTAAATAATAAGGGGAAATTGTTGAATAAAATGAAATCTGAGCGCGTCTAGAAGAAGTAGAAAGTGCTTAGTTATAGTTTATATTTTTTCAGCGGGTTTTTTTTTGCATTTTTTGAAGCCAATTTGACGCGCTGGTTCGATCATTTATTCTGCTGTGCAGAGTGTTATTTTTGTAATTAAAAGGGATTTTCAACAGATCAAAACATTGTTTTTTATTCATTTTTAATAACTTTTTGACGGTTTTTGAATAATGTGCGCATCTGCACGTAATGTTCAATTTAATGTCTCTGATGACTATAAAGTCCTTGATGTTATTGGGGAGGGTGCATATGGGATTGTTTGGTAGGTATCTGTTTAGATATCTTGTTTGATGCCGTATTTGTAGTTATTTTTTCTAATCATATAGTTCTGCTATTCATAAGCCAAGTGGACAGAAAGTAGCTATTAAGAAAATTTCACCGTTTGATCATTCTATGTTTTGTTTGCGTACTCTACGTGAAATGAAGCTTTTACGTTATTTTAACCATGAAAATGTAAGGTTCATATTGTGCAGAATTAACAGTTGCACAGCCAATTTTTCTAGATAATTTTTCTGATAGTTAAAGATTATTTCTATTTTAGATATTCAACAGCCACAGGATTTTGAGTCGTTTTCTGAGGTGTATTTGATCCAAGTAGGTCGAAAAATATGGTTTTTTCCTGTTTTAAATGTTATTGAGTATAGGAGTTGATGGAAACTGATATGCATCGTGTGATTCGTACACAGGATTTATCAGATGATCATTGCCAATATTTTATTTATCAAGTTTTACGTGCACTTAAAGCAATGCACAGTGCAGACATTTTGCATCGAGATCTGAAACCATCCAATTTATTACTGAATGCGAATTGTGATCTTAAAGTCTGTGATTTTGGATTGGCACGTTCTGCTGTTAGTACAGAAGATACTACGAGTTTCATGACAGAATATGTGGCAACACGCTGGTATCGTGCGCCTGAAATTATGTTAACCTTCAAAGAATATACGAAGGCAATTGATATATGGAGTGTTGGATGCATTCTGGCTGAAATGTTGAGTGGGAAGCCCTTGTTTCCTGGGAAAGATTGTAAGATAGCATGATTTTTCTTTTTTAGGTCTAATTAAACAGATCATCATCAGCTTATGCTTATTCTAGATGTACTAGGCACTCCAACAATGGAAGATGTATGTTTTTTTCACTAAAATTAGGAATAAGGCTTATATTTCATTTTAGTATTATGGGATTAAATCCCGTAGAGCTCGTGAATATATTCGGTCTTTGCCGTTTAAGAAACGGGTTTCGTTTTCTACTATTTTTCCAAAAGCTAATCCACTTGCTTTGGATTTACTTGAAAAACTTTTAGCTTTTAATCCTGCAAAGAGATTAACAGTTGAAGAGGCACTTCAGCATAGATATCTTGAACCATATCATGATCCAGATGGTGTGACAATTTTGTTTGATAAAATAAAACTAATAAGTTTAGACGAACCAACGGCTCCTCCCATTTCTCCAAGCTTTTTTGATTTTGATCGAATAAAGGACAAACTTAGCAAGAATGATCTTAAGGGTAAAAAGATATATTTTTTTGTATTTTTATTGAACTTTTTAGTTCTTATCTATAAAGAGATTATGGGGAAAGATAGCCACTCTTCTTCTGACTAGTAATAAAACAATTTAAGTTATATATTTTAATGAATTTTGTTTTTTTTAAACATATTTTTTGATCAAAATTTTTAATTAGGGCTTATGGTTATTCATATTTAATATTATTTATATTATTTATATTTTTCATATTTTTTAATATACATGTTTATTATGTTCTTATTGTTCTATTACCTTTATGATTCAAAATATATTCTATCCAACATAATAGATTAATATTGTTAAAAATTATTATTTGTTAAATATCGTAGAAGATTTATATCCTTTTTTATAATTTATTGTTTTAATTATATAAGCTGTGCTTAATATTTTCCTAATACTTTAGAATTACAAATAATTAAATATAAAAAATAATGTCTGTATTTTTTAAATTTTTATTTTTGAAATTAATTCAAAACAAGTTATTTGATTTTAAATATTAAGTATGATTGATATTAGTTGATTCCCATAAAAAATAAACTATAAAAAATAAATTTTAAAAATTTATCAAAAAAGATGTATTTAGAATTTTAAATTTGATATCATTAAAAAGTATGAATAATATTACTCTAAAAAGGTATCTTGCATTATTTAAAATATTATGAAATAATTAATAACTAAAATACAGTATTAACATTTAAAAGATTTTTTTCATAATTCATAATTGCTTTTAAAAGAGAGTTCGCTTCTGGATGTTGTGCCATAACTTTTGTTTTTATGTTCCATTTATCATTTAAATGTTTTAATGTTGTGGGGCCAATTGCAGCAATTTTAAAGCGTGAAATAACCGATATTTGTGTATATTTCATTACAATATCAGATCCATAAGGACTAAAAAAAACAATCCAATCAATATTTAATGTTTGATCATTAATAACTTCATTAAAAAGACGTTTGAATTTTTTAGATTCTTCCATTTTATAGATAACTAATTCTTTTAAAATAATTCCAGAAGATAACATTTTTTTTTCAAGTTGATTTATTCTTCTGTATCCTGCTAAGAATAATATAGGATTTTTATCTGTATGACATGATATAATAAAATCAATAAGTAATTCTGCATTTCCTGTTTCTTTTCCAAAAACTTTATGAAATCCTAAAGCTTTTGCTGCATTAAAAGTAGCAGGCCCAACTGTATAAACTGTCATATTAAAAATATGTTCAAGTTCTTGTTTATCTAACTAGAATGAATTTTTTAAAAGCGATCTTCATGAGACAAACCAATACGCATTAAAACTTCCTTAAAAGCACATATAGAATTCTGACTTGTAAAAACAAATGCTGAAAATATAGTATATGGACAATTTTTTAATAAATGTTCTAGTTTCTCTAGATTAACAAAATTACACTTCAAAATAGGAATAAATATAGTATAAAATCCTGACTTTTCAAATAAATTTTTGTAATTATCATCAGAAATAGTTTTTTTTTTTAAAAATATAACAGTTTTCATTAAGTTTTAATTCATTAATTACCGTTCAAATATCAAATCTATTCGTTTTGACGTTTATGAAATTTAGAAAAAAAAATAAATTTTTTAGAGATTCTGTTGCCAAGAAAACAGTTAATTTCGAATAAAGATATTATTCTAACTTAGTTATATATATATATCTTTTCTTTTCTTTTTTTTGATCAAAAAATAATCTAAATTATGTATTCAGCATCTCTTTACTCTGAATCTCATGATATAAAACAATCAACGAAAATTTCTAAAGATAATGATACTCAAAAGCACTCTGACAGTGTTCTAGAGAAATATAACGTTTCTTCTTTGATGGGTATTTTCTTTATAATATTATTGAAGAAAATATAAAAACTATAGATGTTTCGGTAACTGCATTACCATCAACAGATGATAAAGAAAATAAACCGCAAGGAAATTCAAACGAGGCGTATATAAAGTCTTTAGCATGTCAAGTTTCAGAAAATGATTCTATAGGGGGTTTACAACAACAGTGGGGTAGTTTACATATTTCAAAATCTTCTTTTCCACAAAAGCGCAGATATAAAGCACCTAGGACATATGATTTGTCGTATAATGAGGTGGTTGATTCTCCTTATTCTCAAAACTTTCAAAATTATCCATTAGACAAGCCACTTTCCTTAATCCCAAGTCTAACTGACCAAACAGAAATGAAAAATCCCCAATTTATATCAACTAATCAAAGTGGGTCTAAAATTGATCCTGAAAAAATACCCTCTGAGGTTCTTGTTCACGAAATGTCTCAAGAAATCCATAAACGTGAATTATTTTTTACTATGGAATCACATTTTCTTCCAAAAGCAAATACGGATTTTATTGCTGTAGATCAGGGAGTTTCTTCTCCAAAATTTGTTCGTTTGACACTTAGGAGTATACCGGATACGAAAGAGTTATTGATGTCTACTTTTTTACCTATTTCTATGGTTATTCAACCATTTGCTCAACAAAAACCTGAAGAACATCCTATTCCTTTAATAGATTATGAGGAAATGGGTCCACCTAGATGTAGAAGATGTAAAGGATATATTAATCCGTTTATGAATTTTGTACAAGGAGGATCAAAATTTGTATGTAATATGTGTTTGTTTCCGAACGATGTTGGTGCAGAATGGTTTTCTCCTTTGAATGGTATTGGAAAGAGGCAAGATTTGGACCATAGGCCTGAGCTTAAATATGGTACTGTGGAATTTGCTGTTCCTAAAGAATATGAAACATGTCCTTCCGAACCTATAAAAATGATTTTTGCTATTGATGTTAGTGAAATAGCTATTCGAAAAGGGATACCGAAAGTTGCTTCTGATGCTATTATTAAAGCTTTATATGAGCCTTCAGATAGATCTTTTCCTTCTGGTTCTAAAATTAGTATTGTCACCTTTGATCGTGTTTTGCATTTTTATAATTTAACTGTGAGTGGTTATTTTATTATCTTTATAATTTAAATCTTTGTAGTCTTCATTAAGTGATCCCCAAATGCTGGTTGTTTCGGATATAGAAGACGCTTTTATTCCTTTACTTGAAGGACTATTTGTTGATCCGTATGAATCAAGGTTGTTTTTTATTTCTATCTTGTCTTATATTTAATATATGTTTTAGACATATTATAGAAAGTGTTTTATGTTCTATTTCAAAACTGTTTAATAGTTTTCCAGTTCCGGAACCTGCATTTGGTGCATTGGTTCAATCATCTCTTGTTGCATTGGTATTCTAGCTATATTAACATATGTTTAATTAATTAATTTAGGAAAAAACTGGTGGAAAATTAATTGCTTTCTTAAGTGCATTACCTACATGGGGACCAGGGAATCTTAGATTTAGAGAAGATTCCAAACTTTATAATACAGATAATGAAAAACAATTATTTACTTCACAGAATGTTTATTGGAATAATCTTGCTAAAAAGTGTTTGAGTGCTGGTATTGGTGTAGATTTATTTCTTTTTCCAAGTCTTTATATGGATGTTAGTACAATAGGTATTTATTTAATTTTAATTTAATTTATTATAACTTTATTAGGGGTTTTGGCAAGTGTTACTGGTGGTGAAATATATTATTATCGAGATTTTATAGAAGAACGTGATGCATTTAAAGTCATTAAAGAATTTGTTAGAAATGTCACTCGTGAACAAGCATATCATGTTCAAATAAAAGTTAGATGCTCAAATGGACTAAGTGTTGAACGGTATATTGGAAATTATATACAAAAGAAATCATCAGAGTTAGAGCTTAGTGTTATTGATTCTGAAAAGGCAATTTCTGTTATTTTTACGCATGATAGTAAGTTAGATCGAAAATCTAATATTTATTTTCAATGTGCAATATTATATACGACAGCATCTGGTTATCGTCGTTTAAGATGCTATAATATTGTTGCATCTGTATCATCGAATGCAAGTGATATTATTAAACATATAGATATAGACACGTGTATTACAGTATTGGCTAAAGATGGTAATTTTATTACAATTATAGTTCTATACTAATTAAAATAGCTTTAGTTAAAATTAAGAAAAATTCTCTTAAGCAAGTCAGAGATGAATTAACAGAAATATGCATTAATGTATTAGCATGTTATCGAAAAAGTATTTCATCGTCTGTACCTACTTCTCAGTTAGTTCTTCCTGAAAATTTAAAATTGTTTCCTATATATATATTGTGTTTATTAAAATTACCTGCTTTAAAGAGTAAGTTGTATGTATAATTTATTAATAAGTTAAAAATAGGAATAGGCGGAAATATTCAAAGTGATTTACGAATGCAAAATGCTCATTATATACTAGTAGTAGGTGTTTGTGCGCTTATTTCTTTTATATATCCTCGGATTCTACCATTACATAATTTAAAAGATGATGTAAGTTTTCTACTGTCATTAGTAGATAGTATTTGATACATATATAGATGGGATTTCCTGACGAGAAAGGGAATTTGGTTCTTCCTAAAGCTATTAGGGCCTCTTCTTCGTATTTGGATGAAGGGGGTGTTTATCTAATATGTATATTATCTGATTACATTTTTTAATACTTATTATCTAAAGTTAATGGGTCTGATTCTATTTTGTGGTTTCATAATGGTGTATCACCTGATCTGTTAAGAAATCTTTATGGAAATAGTGTTTTAAAACTTTCGGATATTGACGTCCGTTCTGCTCTTTTGCCAAATTTGGACACTCGACTTTCAATTCAAATTAGAAATATTTTTCTTTATTTAAATGCTTTTTACCCTGGAAAAGCTTTAATGGCGTATGTTTCACGACAAGGACTTGATGAATCTGCAAACGAATTCATGGCTCAGCTTGTAGAGGACAAACATAGTAATTCTCTGTCTTATGTAGACTTTTTATGTTTTATTCATAGGCAAATTCAATTAGAGGTGAACAAAATTTTTGTATTTTTATTTTTCTTATACAATTATAGCTTTCAGGAAATCGTCATATGTATGATTTTAAAGACAATTTCCTCAAATCATGGCAAGGGCGACTATAAAAGCATAATTTCATCCATTTTCTATCATTTTCTATATTTTTTTCTTTAAACTATTAATTATTTGATTTCTAATTCGGCATCGTTCACATTAAGATTTATCGTATTAACTCAATTGTAAATAATGGAATCTAAAAAAAATATAGAAGTACTTACAAAAGATCAACAGACTTCTCATATATCAGAAAATACAACAACGAAACGTTGTCGTATTTGTATGTCATTTAAAGATTGGATGCAACAACAGGGTGCTACTTTGCCTAATAAATATAATGTTTCATCTGATATAAATGGGGCTAAATGGGCTGATTGTCCTCCAGATTCAGAGGCTTTGGGTCGTGCAACATGGACTCTACTTCATACAATCTCTGCAAATTATCCTGAGTCGGCAACTGCAGAAGAACAATCTGAGATGCGTAGTTTTTTAATGATTTTTGCAAAACGTTATCCATGTTTTTATTGTGCTAAAGATTTTCGTGAATGGATGCATCAAGATGAGAATCGAGCAATGGTAGGTGGCAGAGAAGAACTATCATTATGGATGTGCCAAGCACACAATGAAGTGAACCGAAAACTAGGTAAACCAATTTTTGATTGTAGCAAATGGAAAGAGCGGTGGTTAGATGGATGGAAGGATGGTCGTTGTGGGTAGTTGGATATATATTTGTTTTTTTTGTGTTGAAATTAAGATGTTAATTTACATTTTGGTAATTGGGTAAAATGAACAGGGTTATTTAAGGATCTAATATCAACAAGCAGTTCTAGTACAGAAAGGACTTCTGATGGCTCTGGAAGATGCCAATTAGCTGCTGTAGCCTAGCAAAAATGTATAAATTTTATACTAAAACAGAGGAAGCAGATACCTTATTTGATGCTCCAATAGTCACTGTGAAGTATGCTTTATCTTTTAAATCATGTCTTTGTTTCAAAACGCGGAACATATCTCCTAATTTAATATTTTTTTTAGAAAAGTTTAAGTTGGATTACCTTCGTCTGTTTTATCATCTCCTGCACTAAAGACGAAATCCGGTTTTTCGTCTTTGTACATATTTAATAGCTGATTTGCTACTCTGCCTTTGTTGATAAAAAAAGGTCGAACTTCTATATTTGCTTTTCCATTTAATACTTCTACATCATAATTTGAGGTAATAAGACTTTCTAAATGATTTTGGCATTCCAATGCTTGGAAAAGACCATAATCAGGGTCTGCACGACGATAATGCCATGTAAGTGTGCATCTCTTTTGTTCAATAAACGAGCCTGTATCATTTTGAATAATAAAAAATTATATAAAAAACATTTACCTTGAGTACGTTCTGTATAATATTCGAAAATTTTATAAACTTCTTCTTGCCATGATAAATCCATGTTTTCTGTGAGATCTACCCAATCAAATGTATTTGGAAAACGCATAAAACAGCCATGTTCAGCGCTGGTAGTTTAATTGTTGAATAGCTTATAGCATAAAATCTTACCTTAGTCCTAATTGAGGAATATTATCAAACCATTGTGCTAAAAAATTTTGGTCGCGTCCAGAGATTATCCATACTTGGTTTTTAGAATTCTCTGCCAATGCTTGTAAAACATGTATAAGTCGTCGAGATGGGACAGCAATAAGAGGATCTTTAACAATTGGTGTTAATGTTCCATCATAGTCAAATAAAAATAAGCGATTATTTGCTTTACGATAGGTATCTATTAATAATGTCGTATCAATAACAGGTGTAACTTGATTATAATTAAAAGTTGCTAAATTTGTTAGTAATCTTGATATAAATGATGAAGTCCATGTTTGAATAGTATTTTTAGTAACATAATTATATAGTTTAATTTGACGTGTTTTCTTTTCTGATTCGGATATACAAAGTGCTTCATTGATTTTTTTCGCTGTGTCCTAAATTATATTTAGCTTATTTTTATAATATTGATTAATATATTAATACCGTAACATCCCATGGATTAACTTGAATTGCATCTTGAAGAGCATCTTTTGTCCCTGAAAATTCTGACAGTAATAAAGGTCCATTGCTTTCTTTTTGACAAATAACGTACTCTAAACTTGTTGTGTTTATACTATCTCTAATAGCAGTAATTATTCCTACATCTCCTGATCTTAAAAGTGCAAAATATTCATCCTTTTCTAAATATTGATGATAATGATGTACAGGTGTAAATTCTAATGACCCATATGTCCCGTTTATTTCAGCAACTAAATCTTGTACTTGTTTTTCAAATTTTGATGTATCATCGTTTACAGGCGACGTAACTTGAATAAATACAACCTGAGTATATTAATAAAACATTAAAATTAAGAAACAATTACTTGATTTCTCCACTTAGAAAACTGTTTTAAAAAACTTTCAAAGGCTTTTAATCCTTGCAATACACCTTGGACTTCGTATATTTTTGCACTTCCAATAAGTATTTTTTTATTTGAATATAATTCTCTAATGAATTGCATTTTTTCTTGCGTTTTTTGAGCTTGAGACTCTTTTTCAACATACTGAGCATCTATCCCCATTGGAAGTACTTCTATAGCCACATAAGCACCATTTACGTCAATTCCCTTCCCGATTGAATCAAATCCTAAAACTCGCGTACAAGTACTAACGAAATGCCTCGAAAAAGAGTAGCTTTGAAATCCAATCATGTTTGCACCAAGCATTCCCATTAATATTTCCTTCCGTTCTATGATTATTAGGAATGGTATAAAGCTGCTTTAATATATACTTGGAAGACAACGAAAAATTTCTGAACTTGGAAAAGGGCCATGCAAGAAAAGCCCCACGTATGCATTAGGTATTTTTTGACGAATAAGTCGAGGTAGTAATAAAAGATAATGATCATGAATAATTACTATGAATAATATTACTTTTTTTGTACTATTATTAAAAAATCATACCAATGTCTCCTTGCTCGTAAATCTTTGAAATAGCATCCATATACGCTTCGTTGAATTTAATGTAGTTTTCCCAACATGTTTGTTCGTTCCATTCATCAGTTGTATTGTTCCATAGGCGATAATGAAATAATGGCCATAATACTATTCATTCCGTAAACTAATTATAAAGACAAAGAAAACTACCTGTATTTGGATACTTCCTCCATCGAGATTGTTGCTCAATCGTTTCTCCTGAGCGTGCATCTTTCGAATCCAGAAGCATCCATATAGGTATAATCTCTTCTGTGTAAACTTTTGAAAAACATTCTAAAAAATTCTCTTTATCCTTTGCACTTAATGCTACTGCATTTGTATTGTTTGTTGTATTTCCTTTATTTAAACCTGTAGATACTTCTTGAGGGAAATCGAGCGTAATTTCCCCCGTCCATCCAACTAACTTTGTCTTCCAATCAGTCTCTTTCGAAAGCCATGAAATAGATGCAAACAATGATGATTCCCCTCTTCTTGGATGGAATCTCTACACTTGAAATAAATCTCACTTCTATTAAACTATGAAAAATTACCCAATTCCCGTTTTTAGGATTAAAAAATGACTTATATGGAATGGACGTGCATGCATAAATAACTCTTCCTGAGCACTTCAGCGGCCACTGTACATCTTTTGGTGAACATGTCTTGCATTCCTGATCTTTTATCGTATTATCGACAGAATGACTTAATAAAAAACTATTTTCTTTTAAATTACAACTCTCCTTTTTACTTCCTAGAATTCCATTCTTCATCTTGCACTGTTTCGTTTCTTTTGGCTTTGATACAATATTATTTTTGCTCATTCTTTAGATATTCCTTTTTCTACTCAAATTCCACCGTTCGAAGCCTGAAAAACGTCAAAGACTCTACAAAACTTCTTTCTTTTACTTTTCCCAAAAAAATCTCCGTAATTCCTCTGTTATCACTCAATTTTATCCTCCAATTTACCCTTTTTTTAATATTTCCTACGTCTTTGTCTCTGGTATCGCTTTTCCCTCGTAAATCTCGTTATACATAAGTTATAAAATACTCAAAAAATACATATATAAAATAAAATTGACTATTCATACACTGCAATAACCAAATTTAAATATAACTGATCAAAAAGGCCTTAAACAAATGTCCTACTCTCATTCATAAATACATATTCTCTTACATTACTTTTTTATATCTTTCTTTATATTTTTTCCTCTTTATCCTTCTCAACCCCTTCAAACCCTTTGTCTATTACCTCTATCTTTCTTCATACACACCCATTCCCTATTGATTCCCTTCCTTCCCTTGTTTTTTCCTCCTTAATTCATAATTTTTGCTACTTCTGCTAGAATATCCATCCCTCCCATCCCGATATTCGGATTGCATAGAAATTGGATGCTCATTTTCTGTGCATCTTCTCTCAGTCTCGGTTTGTGCTTATCCAGAGACACCATTTTTGCCTGCTGAACCCCATAGTCCATCAGAATTGTGATTGATGCCGCTGCTTCTAATGCATCCACTGTTCCTAATGTATCTATTCTTCTGAGCTCCTTATTTTCCTCTTCTGCTGTATTTATTTCTCTCACGCACTCTCTCCTCTCTCCCTTCTTTCTCTTTTCTCTTTTTTCCTCTGTGTCTACTATATTCTCCGTATCCATTTTACCTGTTTTGTCTATTACTTTATGTATTATTTTATCTTCTGTTTCTGCATTATCTCCGGTTTTTTCTGTTTCCTCTGCTTCTCCTCCACATTCATTGCTAATATGCACTGTATCCTTTACATCGGCGCTCTGACGCCGTTTCCCCGTGCTTAATAGTCTTGTTTCTGCCTGTTTTTGCATTATCCCTCCCGTGTATCCTTCTTTTAAGTCTTTTTTCTCCTTTCTTTCTCTTCCTTCTTCTATTCCTCCCCATGCTCTTTCCTGATGGTCTGCTTCTGGTGTTTCTTGAGCTTCTACCACTATTGTTGCCTTTTCTGCTGCTTCTGTTGTTACTGTTTGGTCTTTTGATGCCTTTGCTGGCATTGTGGACACTGATCCGTACGGTGATACAACATCATCACCTGTATGAACTGTTTGTGCGTGCTGCCGAAGATTGTCAAGCCGTGAAAACGTCCGTCCACAGAAACATTTGAATGGTCGTTCTCCTGTATGTTTCCTGCACTGTTAGCTCTTTCTGTTGTGCATTTTCTTACCTGATATGCCGTGCAAGATGTTCATTCCGTGAAAACTGCATATGACAGCTGCCAAATCCTGAGCATTGAAATGTCTTTCTTTTTCTTCGTGTGTCGCCTGCCAGCGCTGCCATTGCGGCGGTCGACGGGCGGTATCGACGGTACCTTCGGTACCGGTTCCGGAGGCGCATATAGTGCGCATATCATGCGCAGATAGGCGCATATAAGGCGAAGATTGGAAGAAATCGGGTAGATAGAGCGTGTATAGAGCATATGCATGTATATATAGGTGTATATGTGTATATATGACAGTTTATGGGTGTGTATGGGGCGTTATATGGGGTTATGGGGTAGTGTCGATGTATATACTAACAGCAATGTCTGTATCTGTATACATAGTGTATGTATAATGTTGTATTAGCGTATATGCAGTATATATATAGCGTATATATAGTGTATATATAGTGTATATATAGTGTATATATAGTGTGTATAGCGTATAGTGTGTAGTGTGCACAGTGCAAGGCGGCGCATGCAGCGCGCATACAGCACGTATGCAGTGCATGTTGCGCACAGATGGTGTGTATAGTGTGCATGCATGTAGTATATGTGTGCTAATGCATAGAACACGCGCTGTATGCACTATAATACTATTATGCTATGCACATTGCGCGCTGTGCTGCACGCTATGTGTTACACGCTGTGTGTACTACACGTTATCTGTGCTATATACACTGTATATACACTGTATATACACAACCATATATTATATACCACACACTATACATACACACTATAATCATACACTATAACTATATATGCCGTGTATGCTATATATACTATATATACTATACATACTATACCTATGATACAATGCATTCATATACACTATACGTTTATGTACATTGTATACGCCATGTACACTGTATACTATAGAACTATAAATACCATATACCATATGCCATATGCACTATATGCACTATGTGCACTGTAACTATACATACACACTATACACTGTGCACACACTATACACTGCATATACACTGCACACCATATATACTGTGCATATTATACATACTGTATATGCTATATACACCGTATACACTGTATATGCAGCATATGCTATCTATGTTATACACACCATGTCTATGCTGTACACGTTGTGTATGCTCACGTCATGTATGCTATGCACACAGTGTGTATGCTTTGTGTATACACAGCGTATCTCTGCTGCAGCATATGCACTGTATATATGCGTCTATAGTGCACGCACTGTCGTAGTGCACGCGCTGCGAGCATACATGCATTGCACACGTGTGCGTACCATTGGGCGTCTGTGCGTGTCTTTACGTGTGTATGCATGTGTCTGTCTATATACGTGTGTTTGTCTGTGTCTGTCTGTGTATATATGAGTGTATATCTATATATCTATGTATATGTCTATATATATCTATGTATATGTCTATATATGTCTATATATGTGTATCTGTGTGTATTTGTGTATATATAGCGAGTGTATGCGCATACTTCACAGGCTGCGGCGCGGGTGTCGGTGTACGCAGTGCACAAGCTATAAAACGTGTATGCAGCAAATATAGCGCTACGCCGCATACAGTGGGCCGCTCGCCAGGCAGTGCACTGTATGCGGTCTGTATGCGGTGTATGCTGCACGTTGTGCATGCCATACACTTTACACTATATGCTACGCACACACTATGCACGCTGTATGCTTTGTATGCGCCGCATTTGCCGTGCATCATTCTGCACAGGTATATGCGTTGTGCACGATACACAGACACACAGACACATAAATACATAAATACGCAGATACATAAATACACAGATACATATAGCTAGATACAGACACTTCCGCATACACGCATCCCACTGGCTACAGCGCCGTCTCGTACGGCTGCGGACGCACTGTCTCCGGCTGTCCGTCGCACGCCACTACGTGTGCCCCCCGCGGCCCCTCCGGCTGCCGCTTCATGCACACATGCTCCCCCGCCCTCCGCTGTGCCGCGTGCTGTTGCACGCGGCGCACAAAGTCCTCGCGGCACCGCGATGGCCGCACATGCTCGATACGCACACACAGCCGCTTTGCCACTATGCGGTTCCCAACCCGCTTGTTCACAAGCACCCCGACGCCGCGTTGCGTCACCCCAAAGACCACTCCTGTTCGTCCGTGGTAGTACTGTCTCGTCAGTCTTTTGTCCGGGCCTCTCTGCCGTCACATACCTTATGAGGCATCCCCTTCTGCACTGCTCCGTTCACACAAATGTCGACGTGCTGCCCAACACGGTATGTCCGCAGATACGTCGAAAGACTGCCGTAAGCACGCGTCTCTGTGGCTGTTGCCTACCTGATGGTTCCTCTCTTGCGGAAACCGCGGCGGAACAGGTGCCGCGTCCGCGCACGGAGACCTGCTGCGTCAGTATCACATGCTGCGTCTGACAGACGTACCGTATGAGTGTGGCATTGCCGCTGCTCCGGCGGCGCACGCCTTTGGCCGCCTGGCTTCCCAGGCGGTCGCGCTAGCCCGACTGGGCCTGCCGTCTCTGGAACGGGAACGCTAGTCTGTATCAGTACAGAGCTAGACCAAATTGACCAGGCTAGCCTGTCTCGGCAACACCGACACAGGCTAACACCGTGCTAGCTGGTAGACAGCGCCAAGAAGGGCTAGTAGATGCCAAGAAGGGTTAGAAGGCCTTGGGCTAAAGCTAGGACTAGCAAGTAACGTTAAGCCAGGTTAAGCCAGCGCCAAGCTAAGGCCAGCTAGGCCAGCCTGGAGCTAGCCTTGTCTGGTCAGGCCAAGGAAGAGCTAACCTAAGTCTTTAGAAGGCTAACCAATTTTAGAAAGACTGTCGGCTAATGTCGGCTAAACGGGTTAGTCTGGCCTTGGACTAGCCTTGAGTAAGACGCAAAACCAGGGTTGGGCTGGGTAGGGTTAGGAGGGTGGAAGTAGGCGGGCGGAGGAGCGTCAAGGCAGAGATGCCGTGTGCACCGAGAAACTGCCGGAAGACATACAAAGGTAAGCTAGTGCTAGCGCAGGGCGTGCTGACAGACAGTACCGCGGCGGCCATTCGAGTCGGCACGGCTGGACGCAGAGCTACGGCTCTGCGGGGAGTACGGGCTGCGGAATAAGCGTGAGATCTGGCGGAACTTGCTTATCCTGTCAAAGATCCGGCGAGCGGCACGTGAACTGCTGACGCTGGAGGATAAGGATCCACGACGGCTGTTTGAGGGCAACGCGCTGATCCGCCGGCTGGTGCGCATTGGCGTGCTGGACGAAACAAAGCGCAAGCTCGACTATGTCCTGGCGCTGCGGATTGAGGACTTTCTGGAACGGCGACTGCAGACACAGGTATTTAAGCTGGGACTTGCAAAGAGCATCCACCATGCACGGGTGCTAATCCGTCAACGGCACATCCGTGTGGGGAAGCAGATAGTGAATGTGCCGTCGTTTCTTGTGCGGCTCGACTCGCAGAAGCATATTGACTTTGCGCTGAACTCGCCCTTCGGGTAAGTGTGTGGGCATGCGTGTGGGGTCTGACAGAGAAAGGGGTGGGCGTCCGGGGCGGACGCGGCGCAAGAAGCTTGCAGCTAAGGCGGACGGGGACACGGCGGAGGAGGAGGAGGAGTAGTGAAGTGCGGCAGCGTTGCGTGTATGTGTGCGGTGCAGTGTGTGGTGTGTGCGGTGTATACAGTATATACAGTAATATATAGTATATATAGTATATATAGTATACATAGTATATGCAGCAACATGTGGTGTATACAGTATTAGTGTGCAGTTGTGCAGTATGTGCAGTGGCCAGGACGCTATGAGTGCTTTCTCTTTGCAGAGGGCGCATGGGGGGTGCCGGGGGAAGGGCCACCGGGAAGGCTCTGCAGATGCAGCATGTGCTTAAAATCAAAGTGCTCCTGTGCAGCAAGGATCCCTTCCTCGCCGGTGCAGTAGGAGTTTTTGATGAACCTTGAAACATGAGCTAGAAAAGACAGTTGGGGGACTTACTGGTGGCAGCAGGCATAGCCCCAGTGGCCGTCGTGCCACCAGGACCCGAAGATCTGAGTGTGGTTGTTGACAAGCTGGTTTTCGGGGTACCGGGAGAGGGAAACAGGTTTTTCCTTGCCCTTGATGAGTTTTCCGTCCCTTGAATACTCGACATAGTGCTCGGTCTGTGCATAAAGAAGCTCTTTGGGAGGGACGATAAAGTGTTTTTCGCCTCCATACTTGTCCAGGATTTTTTTCCTGGCATTAATCCTGGCCTCATGGGTTTCTTCTTTGAACTGTTTGTGATACAGTGCGCCCTGAGTCGGGTTTGCTTGAAGATGAATGTTTTTGCCTCTTTCCTCCGCCTGCCATGCAAAAATCTGCAGTTTTTCGAATTCTGCTGCTTCGCCTGATGAGCGCTCAAACTCGTTGTTGGCCATTAGCCTGTTATCTCGGGAAATTTTGTTCGGATCATCTCTCATTGACCTCGTTTTTGGATCATAATGAGTAGACGTTTCACTTAGGTTCAGTAGATACTTGGCTGTGTCTTCTCGTATTCTTGTTTTATCGTCAGCAAGAAAAGTATGGAAAATACACACACCTCAAATTCCGCGTACTCATACGATTGTGTGCATCGAATTTCTGGCCGGGCATGTCTGCTTCATCTGCATATTTGTCGTCGTCTTTTGCTATATATCCATCTTCTGAAAAGTTTTCCAAGTTCCTGCTTCTGGCTTCTTGCTGTGCTTTTTCAACTTTTTCGTATTCCTCGACTATTTTCTGGTGTTCACGGGGATCATAACCATTCCATCGGTCTCTCTTTGAGTCCCATGTCATGCTTACTTCGCAAATAACTTCATCGGCCTGTATATCTTTGCCTGTCCATCGAGCACCTAATTTCCGGGGCCTTTCCATACAATCTTTAGTTTTATGAGACATTGCACCGCAATTGTCACAGGCTCCCTTGCGGAATTTTGTTGCTGCGGGTCCCTGTGAACCGGCTTTAAATTTTGTCTTTTTCAAGGGATTGTCGTTGAACTTACAGCACGTTGACCACGAATATACGTAGTATTATAATCAGTCTCTGTACTTTCATCTTGTCTTAATCGCTGATGCCGCAAAGAAGCTTTTCCTTCTGCTTCATCAATGTACCATGGTGCTTTGGAAATGAATTCTATAAACCATTAGCTTTATGTCGGATGAATATAGATAATATTAACGAGGAATATGAGGATTCACCTGTTTCCCATCCGCATCTAATTCAGGCTCAGTTGCCCCCAACTTTTTTCCTTCCTCAAGCTGTTTCTGGCGCCAGCGCTCTTCCCTTCGGTTTCGCCCAGTAGTTGCATAAATATTCATAGGCATAAAATTCGGATCAGATGCCATGGTGAATAAACTTAACTGTTTTAAATGCAAATATCCCCACCAAGTAATATTAAAAGTATTAATCAAATGTTTAAAAATGATGTGTCAAACGTGCTAAATCAAGATGAATCGTTTCAAAATACACAAGTTCTAGGGAAATATGTATTTGTAGCTGCTTAAATACCAGTAATCTTGTATGTTGACCGTAAGCATAAGAAATTGAAAGAATAAAGAACTCAATATGTTTTTTTACTAAGTTTAGATTATTTTTAGGATTTTTTTAAAATTAATGATTTTGAATGATTCAAATTTTGCTCTTTAAAATATATTTAACTGAGAAGAATGAAAAACATATATTTTTCAACAGAAAATATCTTTTTCTGCCTTTCCTTGTAGTTTATGTTTTTGAGAATACTTCAAGTGTTTTTTGTTGTCGATTTTTTCGATCAAGTTAACGAAGAATCAACGATAAAAAAGGTGTAGCCAGTAAAAGCGGGCGCCTAAGGCCCAAAGCCTGATGGATACAGTGTTAAAAACGCTGTCCGTGCATATTAATATGCAAGGTTCCTTATAATATTTTGTTTTGCAAAAAAACCGACTTGAAATAGGTGCAAAAATCGTTTCTGATATGGCACCGGATAAGACTCGAGAAATAGCACTTCCACACCACAAAGAAGAGGTTTCCCATATTGCAGTAGATGTAAATGTCTTTTAATGTTTCCTTAATATTTTTCTGACTAAGTTTTAACGAAGATCGGCGGATCACTGGCCAAAGTTGTTTATATTACAAAAGATGCTGAAGGCGGTAGTAGATTTAACTTTAGACGCTTTGAGACGAAAGATATTGATCAGTGCATTGCATTTCTTTCTTTGTTATGTAAACGGTATAATGAATCTTGTCAGGCAGAAAGGCCGGCAATGTGTGTAATGGCAACGGGAGGTGGTGCATTTAAATATTACGACCAGTTTCGAGCAGAATTAGGTGTAGAAGTTGTTCGAGAAGATGAGATGGAGTGCTTGATTGTTGGCTTGGATTTTTTTATTACTGAAATTCCGGATGAAGTGTTTACCTATTCAGAATGCGAGCCGATGAAGTTTTGTCGTCCGCAGCCAAATATTTATCCGTATCTTGTAAGTAGATAAGAAACGTTAACCCAATAAATAATAAAGAAGCTTTGTAATATTGGAAGTGGTGTAAGTATGATTAAGGTTTCTGGTCCAGAACAGTATGAACGTATTGGCGGCTCCTCGGTATGTTCCATATTATATATATATAGTGTTTATTTTCTTTTCCACTAACTTGTGATTTGATAGCTTGGTGGAGGAACACTATGGGGTTTAATGTCAATTTTAACTGATGCAAAAACATTTGATGGTATATACTAGAAAGTTATGGTTTAATTTCTAAAGTGCCAGAAATGTTAGAAGTTTCGAGAACTGGTGATAACATGGCTGTAGATATGTCAGTCGGTGATATTTATGGTACAAATTATGATAAAATTGGTTTAAAATCAACTACCATCGCAAGCACGTTCGGTAAAGTGTTTCAAAAGAAACTGACTCGACAACACGACTCTATTCATGATTTTCAATCTCGTTTTCGTCCAGAAGATATCGGCAAAAGCCTTTTATATGCTATTAGTAACAACATTGGTCAAATTGCTTATTTACAAGCTCGAATTCATGAACTTGAAACAATATATTTCGGTGGAACTTATATTAGAGGTTCTTTCTTGTAAGATTTTATTTTAAATGCTCATTTCATAGGTCATCCTGCTACTATGCATACACTTTCATACGCAATACGTTTTTGGTCAGGTGGAACTAAAAAAGCTTATTTTTTGAGACATGAAGGTTATCTTGGAGCAGTTGGTGCTTTTTTGAAGTAATCTTTCTATTTAAACCTGCATGCTAAATCTGTTCTCCTAATATTGTATTTAGACATCAACCTCGTAATTGGGGAAGACGATGCGCAAATATGACAAATGGTTTTACGGGAAAGCCACAGCCTATAAAATAGTAGGTTTTTCTCATTATATAAACCGTTTGCTGTCCGATTAATATTTTTCGCAAATAAACATGTATTTGTGTATATTTATTATTGTCTTGAACATAAAAATCTTTGTAACAAACATATTTTCCGTAAATAGTTTCTTCATTTTTTGCCTTCTAGTCTCTCACATCAAACATATATATGTATTTAGTTATATCAATCTTCGAAGTTATACATGTTTTTTGTTTCATTTTTTCGAAATATATACATAGTTACTTTAGAATATATATATTGTCTTGTACATTTCAAAACCTAGACATATAGCTATTTCTGATGAATTAAATGCGCTGTATACACGTTACATTATATGTATATATTCCATTTTTATATCATTTATAGCCCTACTACATTTACTTTATGTTGTACTAGCAGATTGCGATTATGTTCAATCAAATACATTTCTGCACTTTTCATTGTACCATTAACCCGTAAAACACGTATAATTACATGTTGATTATGTATCATTTTCACCAGTGTTAACGCTGCCCAAACAAGCCGATAATGTTGACGTGCAATACGAAGAATACCTATGCACGTTGCTGGAGAATAATATTTGACTATATTACGTACGTTAGTAGACGTATGTGTATTTTCTTATTTTTACTGCTTAAACTTGTTGCAACTAAACCGTGTCCCCATTCGCCAAAATTTAAATGAACGTGCTCTTTAATAATATTTGATAAATCAGAAGGCTTTAATATTATAGTTGTTTTGTCAGGTGGTTTACTGCATGAAATAAATGTTTTTTTTAATTTGATTGTATCTGTTAAGTTTGATACAAGCTGGTTTTCATAGAAAATTTGAAATACGAGGTAGCGAGCTTTGAATCTCACCATATCGTTAGATGGAATAATGAAATAATATATATAAATATATATGTACATTAGAATAAAGAATTAGGTTTCAAATAAGATTGTATTTATGAAAAAGAGTGGATTATTGTACTGTTTTGCTTGAGAAAGTGCTTTTTTAATATCAATGGCAAGGTCGACCTATGCAAGTTATTAGAAAGGCTAAAAATAAGGCTAAAATATACATAGGCATCATGGAATCGGCCATCTTTGAAAAAAAGACGGATTGGAAGATGTCCTTTACGTGTCTTTAATGTAAAATCAATGCACTCTTGAGAATTGTCATGCCGGAGATTCTTTATTTGAAGTAGAGTTGTCTGGAGATCCAGGAGAGACTGATACCTATGAGATGATGAGAAAAAAGTATTTACAAAAAGAAATATTGACCATAAGCCAGAGTGTTCTTTCCTGTATTTTTTGTTCATAGTAGAAAGTTGTCTAGTATGAATGGCTTCTTTGGCAAAAGCTTCACAGTGCTGTTTCTCGTTTTCACGCTTTTTCACCTCATCAATGGTTTCTTTTAATTGTTTTTTTTTGCATTCATAAATAGCTTGAAATTGGTCTATATCTTTTTTTAATGTAGAAGACTTTTTAGTTTGAGTCGATAGTAAAGAAAGAGAATCTTTAAGAGGAAGATTCTAAAAAAATAAATTTCTATTGTTTTTTTTCTTCAAAATAACCCACCTGTTCTTGATTTTTTTCACTATCTTTCAATTCTTTGATTTCTGCTTCCATTTTTTCAATTTCTTTCAACATATGATCTGCTTCAACTGCTTGTTGAATTGTAGTTTCATAATCTAAAAACATAAGTTTTATTGATCTACTTTTCTTAAACAATATATACGACACCATTGCAAACTCTTGAGATTATTTGCTCGAGTTCTTTGCATGTTTCATCGACATTTTCCTTTCTATTTTTCAAATGGGATTTGAGTTCCATGTTTTTTTTTTCTTAAAATATTATTCCTTGTCTATCATGCAAAATTAAATAACCTACCCAGCTCAATATTATCCTTGTGTTCAACAACCAAAATGGGATCGTCCAAAATTGCTCGAAGATATCGTCTGGTTTTAGATTAATACCCTCTTTAAATAACAGCGTTTTTACTCTTTCGTTTCCTGCTCAATGTAGGAGAACTTTAGTTTTGAAAAAAGTTCCTTATAACATTAAAATAATTAAAAAACTGTTTATTTACTTTGAAATATTTCAAGTCAGACTCGACTACATTTGGATCCGGAATATCCCTCTCAATCACTTCATTTTGAAGACCCGATATATCTTCTGTGTTTTGCTGTGGTGTAAGAGTTGGTCCTGTATTCGTCGAACTTGTTTTTCTAATATAATCATGTTTTTGAGAATGTAAAAAAAGCTTCGTTGATAAAAAAGACGAAATACATCTTATGTTCCATCAGCTTCCGGAATACACAACATATTAATCACTTTTGTGTTTCTTCCAAGTTTATGTCTTCCTTATTTTCTTTGAAATCCATTTTAGCTGTTTCGAAGTCATGTTGAAACTGTTTATATTGGTTGTTACCATGGCAACTTGATATTGATAAGCGTTTTTTACACTATAAATGTTATGTTTTTCCCCATCCAAGTGCTTTTGTTTCAATTTCCCCATTTTCCAAAACCACTTTTCCTCTGTCCCACTCTCTTAACCCTTTTTTATATACTGGAAATGCCATTTCATCTGTTATTTGCGATACCATATTACTAGAAAATCCTGTTTCTGTTAGTCTTTGTGCCCTCTGTTTTTTCCACTGTGCAATATCTTTTACAGCCCTCAAACTCACTGCCCAATCATCACTTTCATCTGACGATACTGCTACATCGAGTTTTGGATCATAATTTGGATCAAAGTGAGAATTAAGCATTAATGTTCCTGACGACGGTGTATCATCACGACAATTATATATTGAAGGTACAGACAGTCCAATTGAAGGCGACCATGGTTGATCTGGAAAAATATTTTCCTTAATACATTTATTTTGACTCGTATTATTTATTATATTTGTTTTCTTCCTGCTATTGGGTGCTTCATCTACTATTTTACTTGATATTTTTTTCTGTGTCTCATTTGAATTTTTTCTTGAGCTTCTGCTTGATTCTGAATATTGTTCCTTAACAAATGCAATAGAACGTCCTTTTTTTCTTGAAAATGATCCTTGACCTCCTCCCAAATGCCTCCCTATCTCATGACCTGTGTGTTTATCGAGCTTATGTAGCCGCTGTGTTGCTTCTTGTGTTTCTCTTTGGATAAGAGCTGCATTATGTGCATTTATATTTCGAACCATCTTTGTAAGAAACCGTTTGTTCAGTGACCGTACTGGTGGCGTATCTCTGCCAGTATACTGTTAGCCTAATATATGGCATTGGGCCTATATACATGTATATAATACACATGTAATACACATACAATACATATACTGTGTATACACAGTATATACTGTATACATTGTATATATCATATATACTATGTATACATTGCGCATACACAGCGCATACACTATGCATATAACGCATACAATGCGCATATAGTATATATAATGTGTATATAATACATATAATGCATATACTATGCATATATATCCACATACAATGAATACACACGCATATTGATATACTACACAAATATAGTGTACAGATATTGCATATATATTGTACATACAATGATATATAGTGCACATATAGTGTATATACGTGTATACAGCTTATACTGCACAACAGAGTTTGTGTGTCTCATACTTCTTATATATGTTTTTACACATACATTTTACATGTCTCTTGTATACATGCATTCTATATGCACCATGTATGCGCTTATATGTGCATTTATATGTCTATCTATACGATGCACTTTATACTCTATGCTTACCTTTGTTTTTCTGGGAGAAATGCTTGGATCCCGACTGTTGCCGATGCCTGTTCTTTAACCAGTGCTTCTCTCTTAAGTAGCTCTATTATCCACTCATCTGAGTCTTCTAATGCTGCTCCAGTGCGTGCCGTTGACGGACCGTTGTGCTTCATGTGGTACTGTGGCGCTTCTCGGTGCCCGTATATAATGCCACTAGATTAAGGCTATAGTGCACTAAGCATAGATAGGGTTTGGCTGAGATACATATAGACATATATAGACACATATAAACTGAATACAAAGTACATACAAAGCATATATAAAATACATATAAAGTGCATATAATATACATATAGTACGCATATATATATACGCATATATACGCATATATATGCATATATAACACATATATAACGCATATATAACACATATATTGACTATAAGTATGTATATGTGGGTGCAGTAGTATCAGTAATGTAATATAATGTTTAAATATCCATGTTTGGCAGAATAATGCATACACTCTGAAGCAACAAATGCATATATATAGAGAACAAGAAAATCGTGAGGAAAAATATAATAGAAAAATTGCCGGTTCGAGAACGAAGAAATAGGCGACAGCGATGCATTAGAGCATTGACAGCAGAATATTAGGCAAAAAGGGGCTTTAGAAGAAGAGAATAATATATAAAATAAGAGGGTGAAGATATACTTTATTATAAAGTAAAGAAAAACTGTGGAAAAAGTTAAAATTGATGGAAAATAGCTTAAAAGACGGAGTAGCATTGACTATGATGGTAACGGAAAAAGAGATAGAGGCCAATGAGGGCAAGAAAATAGTGCAAGAAGCTTCAGGAGAGAATGGGTTTGAGAATGGAGTGCTTCGTCCGCGAAAACAGAGGACAAAATGGACGATTGAGGAGACAAATGACCTTCTTCATGGATGTAGCACGGTAAGGGAGATAGTGGGGGTTTGGGAGGAAAATAAGAGACTGAAGATGGTGTAGTATGGTGTAGGCAATTGGAAGAAGATTTTGCATGATTCTCGGTATGTTTTAGGGTGCTTTTTTATATTTTTAGCGTGTTTTTACGTTGTGAAGATATCGGTTTAATAATCGCTCACCGATTGATCTTAAAGACCGGTAATGGCAAGAGTTTTAGTAGGAGGTTAGATGTTTATTGGGATGTTAGGTTTCGTACAGTTTTCCCCCAGGATTATCGTTATTTTTACCCTAATGCACACACACATATAAATCGGCAGCAAAAAATGGCATCTCAAAGTTTTTTGCCACGTGTTAACCGCAAGGAGCGCCGGGCATTTACTCCTGATGAAGATGCACGCCTTCTCGAGGGATTTATGCGTGTAAATGATATGTTTCGGGTGTTGGGTTTACTGATATAATTACAGCATGGGCCTTCGTGGTCAAAAATACAAAGAGATGTTACTTTTTCTTTGTCGTCTCGTAGAAGTATTGATCTTCGTGACAGGTAGATTGTTTTTCTTTTATATTTGTTTCCTAAATATTTTTAAACAGATTCAGAAATGCATTTCCAGAGAAATATGCAGCAGCTGGTTTTAAATCTCGGCCATCGAAGAATAGTCGTAAACAAGCAACTAGATCTGCTCCTATGGACACTTCTGCGCCTTTGTCTGTGCCTCAATCCTACAACAATACTTCTACACCTCTTGAGATCAAGTCTTGGCAGTCATATGCTAATGTGGGTGAGTTGTGTAACATGCAATCTATGGTTTTTGGTGAAAACTTTCATTCAATTTCAAGTACGTCATTAGAGTCTCTTCATGAAATTTTTTCTGCGAATACACTTAATACCTATGATTCTTCTAACGAGCTTTTTATATCTTCAGAGCCAGCAGATCATGGACATAAATCGTCTATGGAATTTATAGTATCACAAAATTCTAACGTTTTATGGTCGAATATTAATAATCATAATATTTTATCAATGGATTCCAGCAAAATAACAGATGTTTCTAGTTCCCAATATGTCGATCATATGGGTATAAAGGCTGAATAAAGTTTATTTACGGTGTTACATTTCATATGATTTATGGTTTTATATTTGGGTTTCATTTTTTGTTATTTCTGTTTTCGAATTGTTCGATTTAATACCTTAGGCACATTTGTTTTTATTGTTAGTGCCATGGATATTTATGATTATTTTGGCCTATAGTCAGCCATCTATTGTTTCGATTATCTTTAATAGAATGAGCATTGTCTTTTGTTGGTTGCGGTACATTTGTATTTACTAGAGATATAATACCTTATATGTTTAAATAACTGAATCGACTTAAAGAAAGTTCAATAATAGTGTTTTTGGTTGTTATTTGAGGATTATGCATACTAGGGTTTTATCTAGTGTTTTTGTTTTAATAGTCTGGTATTTTTATTGTTTTCATTTTGTTTCTTTAATAAAGGTTAATATTAATTTCTTACATCTGTTACCGAGACGATCACTATGATTCTACTTTTAGTTTTTTAAAAATATGAATATATCTGAATATTTGAAATTCAATAATAGTGTTCTTCCTCCAAAAGGTTCTTTAATTTCTGTTACATCAACCGTATCTGTTTCTCCAATTTTCATTATTTATCATTTTATACGCACGTCAATTCAGAATAATAGAGCAGTTGTTCTTGTTTCTTTTCTAAATGATTTTCAGGAACTTGTTTTTCTTTCTAAAAAATGGGTTTCTGCTTTTTTATTGCCTAATATTTATTTTAATTGTTTTAGGGCTTTGATTTTGCTTCAAAAACGTGTTCTGAAAAGTTGGTGTATGTTGACGGGTTAACTATGCTATATGGTTATCTTTCAGAAGAACAATGTAAAAAATATGAATTATTCTCTACAATACGGATTACCCTTTATGGAGAGTCGAATTTGGATGATATTTTTTCAGCAATTCGGTCAGGTATTGATAAGGGTTCATCTTTGAATGAGATGCCATCTTTGATTCTATGGGGTGCTGATTTTCTTGTTGCAAGTGAAATTCTTACTCCTTCTGATATTCTTTCCATGATTTCTATTTGTAAAGAGGTAGTTTATGTGTGAAGTGTGTTGTTTTGACTTTTTTAGATGGTTCATCATTGTATAGTAACATTCAATGTGGATTTTGCTTTTTTATCACCAAAAAGAAGGTCTTCAGAACTTGAAGTAAATTATTCAATCTTTGTTCATTCAATTATATATCAATCTCATTCAATTATTAGTTTGCGGCAATTGCCAAGTGGAAGAGCTAAGGAAGTAACAGGTATTATTCGGCTTTCTCGAGGTTCGGGCTATTATGCTGCACAAGATAACACTGAAGTATCTGCTTCTGATACTAAAGAATCAGGATGCACTCAGTTTGAAATGTTTTACTGGGTTTATGATTTAGGTGTACGGATTTTCCCTAAAGGTACTTTTTTTTAAGATTATTGAAAAATCTTACTATTACATTCTTTTATTTCTCATTTAATATATTGTATCTTTTGGTATTTAAAAAAATGGAAGAAATTATCTTATTTATATATTTTATTTCTTTGTCTGCAGTAACATCGAGGTATTATCGGCAATATAATTCTTAACTTTTTTCCAAAAAATAATATCTAAAGGAATATGTTTTTTGGACAGAATATTAGGTCTTTTCAATGTTTTTGTGTTTTCTTTGAACCTACTGTTTTATTTTTGCGAAGATCAACAAGGACACAACATACTTTTAAAAGATGGGTTCATAAGCCGTTAGTTCAAAGACAATGGATGCTTCCTGAGGATTTGGGCATATTGGGTACGTTTTATTAGATTGTTGATGATGTTCTAATTTATGTTTAGATGCTTATGTTCCTCCCTCTAGAAGTTCTTTGCCTGTTTTTTGGAGAGCTCCAGCTCAAAGGATGCGATTAATATGGCGATGGCTTTATCATCGAATGAAGGGATGGTTTGAGTTAGTAGAATCTCTTTGTGTTTAAAATGTAAATATGTTAGGCGTAAGCTTTTTGAAGAATCTATTAGACCAATTAAGATTGATTTTAAGCAATTACATGTAACAGTAGGCAAAATTTATGAAAAAGTTAATCAAGCATATGCAAAGTATTTTTGTCCCTAAATATTTAGTGTTTTTAGTGATAAATTAGAGGAGATTTTAAGGAAATTGCTTTATTTTGTAGTCCGGCTTATACTCAAACTTTGAAGTCACAAATTCTAAAAAGACCTGCAGACTTTGAGCTTAAATGGCAACTTCATAAAATGATAAAGCCGCCGAAGCTTGTTAGTTTTTCTCATGCAAAAGTTGAACTTGATTCGAATAAATATCTTGCACAGGCAATCTATAGGATTCATTCTGAACAAGTATTTTTTTTTAATGTGAAATTTAAGAATAATTTTTTTAGAGTTTAACAACGTTTTTTGATGGTTTAGAAAAGAAGGGTTCGCCAAAGATATTGGTTGAATATTATGTTTTTCAGTATAAAACATGGGTACGGCCATATAAGTGGTATATTTGGGGGAAAACAACTGAAGCATCGCCTGATTCTGTGAAAGTAAAAATATGGAAAAAGGACGATAATATGTTAAAAACGGTGAGATTTCTTTGTAATCGAAGTTAAGGTTAATTTTTTTTAAAGAACTATAAATATCAAAATATATAGTTTTGATTTGTTATTAAAAAAATTATTAGAAAAAAATCTGAAAATTTTCCCCAGATATATTTAAAGGTCTTTTTTACGTCTATGAATTTTAATAAATCAATGGTAATAGTTTACATATATGGGTTTTTGTGACATCACTTGTTTTGATATTTGTCTTTAACTTTTATAAAATATAGGTTCAACTTCTTGAAATTTTAAACTATTTTTGGAATTTGTTGATAATTGAGAATATTTTTGCTTTTTATAATTCCTAATTTTTTTTTATTGGTCAATATTGTTATTGAAATATTTACGTTTATATTCGTATGATTTTGGTTCTATAATAAGAATCAATATAATGCACATTCTAAATATTAACATTATATTTGTATTAATGTGTATAGTGACTTTGGTTTGTTTTTTTATAAACATATAAAGATATATATAATTTATGTTTTAAGGATTTATATATGTGATTTATGGGAAATATGTTTTAAAATAGTATTGTGTAAAATTAAAACTAATTTATTTATAAAGATATTTGATTGTTTTAAAATCTATGATTTATTTAAATGTATCTATGTACATCTCTTGTATTTGTAGTATCTAGTATTCTGAAAATATAAGTAAATTGAATGTGTAGAAAGTTTTGTGTTCAGTTACATTAACATATCTTTGATTTTATTTTTTTTCTGGAGATTTTTGAGTAAAGATAATCTTAAAAATTAAAAATGTACTAAATATAGAAATAATACATACTGGCATATAAATTGTAAAAAGCCCTAGGAAAGACATTCTGTGAAAAATAAGTAATTTTTTCTAATATAGGTAGTTATACGTGAGATTCATTAAGTTTCCTTGAGATATTGAAGTATGTGTTTTGGCATCTAAAAAGCCAGAAAGTGTCGCAACAAGGGACGCCCATGCTGCCCATCTATAATACTAAACATTTTTGTCTATTTCTGACTGAGCTATTACTTATTCTTGAAAATCATAGATGAAAAGCTTAATATAGATACAATCATATTTGTATAATCTATTGTGCTAGGATTGAATAAAGGTTAATTGGTAGAAATAGTATACCTATATCTTCATCAATTTCAACTGGTGTAAACTGTTTTATAAGTTCTTCTCTTTTTGGGTTTTTAATTTGTGTCATTTTATTTATTTTTTAAAATTTTGGGATTTTTAAAGTTTAAAAAGTTTATATAAAGTGTTTTAATACTAAATTATATATGAAAGTAAATTTATTGAATTTTATTGTTTTTAATGATTTTTAAAAAAATCAATATGAATAAAGTATTATATTTCTAGTTTAAGTTTATATTTTAAAAAAGTAAATTTTAAAATGATTTATTAATATATTTTTTATTTAAAATATTAATATATCTTCAAATGGTTGTTATTTTCAGTTTAAAAAAATATAAGAATTTTGAATTATTTTTTTTGAAGTTTTATTATATATGATCATTCATAAATAAAATATTATTGAAATCTAGATAACAATGAAATTAGATATGGACTGTTCTTTGAATATAATTCAAATATTAGTTTGAATCGGAATAATTTTTATTAAAATTATTAATTACTTTATGTTTATGGTTTTTTGAATTTATTTAAATTTTTAGAAAAAGTTTATAAATTTGATAATATGAATAAAAATAATCTATTTTTTTATGAGATAATATTTAAAATTCAAAAAAATAAAACTATAAAATTTCTAATAATTTAAAAAATATCGATTCTATTATATTTTACTAAATATTTGAATAATTATTTTTCAAAAAAATTCTAATTATGATTTTTATTTAGAATGTAAATTAAGGGTTTTTTGAAGGATATATGATTTATATTGTTTTTAACAATATTTTTGAAAAATTGTAATAAGATATGTTTTAAAAAAGATACTGGTAAAATAATATAGATAATTATTGGAATTAATGTTTTTTTTATAAAAAAATGATTTTGTTAAATAATTTTTCTAAAAATATAGAATTCCAGTATTCGTTGAATATTGTGTCTATCTACCTGTTAAATCTCTTTTTTATTTTGAGATAGCTTTTAAGATAAGGACAATCAAAATTTGTCTTTACAATTTTAAATTTATTAAAAAATATTGAGCATATATTTTTTCTTGTTGAAATAAATTCATTTTTGTTTTAAGATCTAATTTTAATATATTAATCTTTTTTCAGGTTTTTATTTAAGGATTTTTGGTGCCATATATTAAAAATCATGGTTCAAAAGGCTAGATTTTGATAAACAGTTTTTTATAAGTAAATAATAAGATTTTTGGGCTCATTTTCTCGTTTTTAATGTTTAATTTATGTTTTTCGTCTAAAAATTCACGACATTATACATATTTTTCATTTCAACGTTCATCTTATATCTTTAAAGGATTATTAAGTAAACTATCACTTAAAAAATATAGAGAAAGTATGTTAATTATTCTAGGTACAATTCCAGTTATTGCTTTTGGGCTGGGAACCTGGCAGTATTATCGTCTTCAATGGAAACGTAATCTTATACGAAATTTTGAAGAAAGATTATCTAATGAACCTATAAGGTTAACTAAAGATACTAAGTATTAATACTTTTTATACTTTATATATATTAATAATACAAGTTTTTTTAATTTGCATAAACTTGAATATCAAAAGGTTTTAATAACTGGAAGATTTAAACATGATGAAGAAATGCTTGTGGGGCCTTTATTATTTGAGGGGAAAAATGGATATCATGTTATTACTCCTATGGAAATAAGTGATGGGTATGTTTTTTTATTATTTTAAGGATTTATTTTTTAAAAGTTATAGTTGTAATTGTTTAATTAATCGTGGTTGGATTCCATCTGATATGGCTGACCCATCAAAAAGAACAGAAGGGCTGGTATATTTCTTTCTTATAGAAAAAGAATATATCTTAATAACTGTAGTCTAATGAAGAGGTTACAATTCAAGGTTTAATACGTTTACCACCAAGAAATAATCTATTTACACCTACTAATAAACCTGAATTAAAAAAATATTACCACGTTGATATTAAACAAATGTCTGAATTGACACATTCACAGCCTATATATATAGAACAATTGCTAGGTATTTATTATTTCATATTATACATATATATATAATTTTTTAAAGAAAATGACCCCATTATGGCTGCTTTTTTAGTAACTAAAGGCAAACCTATTGGTAAAACTGCTCGATTACAGATACGCAACAATCATTTAGAATATATGTTTACATGGTGCACCGATTATATTTTATTTAATAATGTTATTAAATTAATAATAGGTATGCTTTATCTTTTACAACATCAATCATGCTATATTTTATATTAAGAACTCCATTATCACCAATTACTAGAAGAATACGTCATGCAAAAAGACTTTCTTAGAGCTTAGTTTTTTTTTTTCTTATTTGCTTAGATTTTTTAAATGGTGGTGGCATTTCAGATTCAAGCTCCCTTGGAATATACTTTTGAAATAATGAATATAAAGTCGTTTTCGAGTTAATTTGCCTTTGCCTAACATTTATAAGAATTATTTAAATTTTCTAAATGAAGTTTCTACCTTCTCATAAGTTGTATAACATCTGAATCCTCTATTGTTTTTCGTCCAGCATGCGCTGCAAAGGCTTCCAAGTCTTCTGAGACTTGTTCAAAAAATTGATCAGATGCTAAAATGATTTCTTTAAGTGCATCTTTAGATATTTTTGATGTTGTAAAATTGGCTACTAGTTGTTTAACAAATGCGCTCGGTAATGAAGGCAATGGGATTCCATATCGTGAAAGTCTGTTTATATTAGTAAGAAATATAAAATAAGTAATTGCAAACTTTTGAATTTTTGATTTATTAGAACGGACTGATGACTTTGAAGGAGGTTTCATAGTAGATTTTGTATGTTCAGGAAGGGAAAGTTCTGGATGCATATCTTTAAATGATATTGTTTCAGCAATTGTTGGTGTTTTTTCGTTTATGAAGTTAATTTTTAGATGGGTTGAATCATCCCTAGACTGTTTAAAAAAAATAACAATATATATTCACTAACTCAATCATATTGCTTCTATTGAAACCTGACGTTAGATCATCTTTAAAGAGGTTTTCTGACTCCAACATATCGTTTTGAAGAGTAAATTCGTTAAAAGATGTATCACCTAGTCCTTGTTCATGATAAATGATAATATGGTCACTATCTTTTTCAAGACTTAATCGATCATTTAGTTTTTTCATTTCAGTTCTTCTACCGATTTCTATTGATTGCACTGTATATTCTTGATCTAAAGGAATAGAAAGATGAGGTTGAGAAATATCATCTGATGAAATTTCTGGTTCCGGAATGTTAATATTTGGTGGTTCTATATCTTCTATTTCTTCATCTAAGCCATTTATTTCATATGTGTTTTCAAGTTCATTTTGCAATGAATAAGTATTTGTTTTAGTTTCTTCTGAATAAAGTGGAAGTGCTAAATATGAATTTTAAAAAAAAAAAAAAAAAACATGAAATTACCTCGGCTTAATTTTCTTAATATATCTTGAGGAGTGTCATATGATTTCTTACGCTTTAGCACTTTCCTAGCACTTTGGCGAGGTGTCGCAGCTTTTTGTAGCGCGCGTGCAGTATGAGGTGTTGGTGGGTTTTTTGTGATACTTTTTGGCGTCAAACCGGCCTTTAAAATATTCCTTTCATTCTGACTTAGTGTTCTACGTGTAGAAACCGGTGTTTTCCGTGCTATTAAGGGTGATGGCCTTGTAGCTTGACTTGCTAAAACACTTGATAATTGACGTAGCTGAAAATATAAGCAAAACATTATATAAAAAAAATTCTACCGATGTGTAAGGTGTTTCTAATGATTCATCTGTGTGTTTGTTTTGCATAAAACTCTTAGGTGTATCAGTTGATTTGCTATTTTTGTTAATTTATTTTGAAGATCAAAACATACCTGGAATATCTAGGAATCTGAGCCTTGTGCATTGTAGGCAATATCAATGAGATATCTGAGTTAGTTTATGTTATTTTAAGTGTATATCGACTCTTATTTATATTTCTTAAGTGCTATTGAGCATATTTGTTAAAGGCTGGTCAGGTCGACAAATATTTCGAGATTAGATGTTAAAAAAGCTGTTTAGATAAGTTTTAGAGAAATAAAAGAAAATTGAATTTTGATAGGATATTATGAAAGAAAATAAAGCAGATGACATAGATGAACAATATTATGATGATTCTAAGAATTTTAGTGGTGAAAATAACATATATGAGTTTTCAGAAACTGATAATGTGATTTTTCAAAAAAAACGACGAAAAAAGGAGAAATTGGCTCAAAGAAAGGCTCTTAAAAGAGATACTGATGGTTCAGATGTAATTGATGCGTTTCCTCGACTGAGTGCAGCAATGCAGGCAGATCATGTTGAAAAACGGATTTGTGAAGTTTACTCGAATTATTCCTCTTTAGAATTAGATGATTTGAGAGTTTCTGGTACGGTATATCTATTTTTTATGTCTTTATTGTTTTATATATATATTTTTTAGAAAAATACTTTTTTGAAGTTTGTTGGACTGATGATTTAATTAACAAAGGCTTACCTGCATTTTTAGAACAAGGTATGTGATTTATGGAAGTTTTTTTCTTATAAATCTGAAAGGCTTGAAATATGATCCAAGATATGTTCCTTCAGCGTTTGGGAGTCCTCATACAATTATTTTTGCTATGGCTGCACTTCGAGTAGCGAACATTACAAGGTAAAAGAAGCAAAAAATGAATTGATGTGATGTCTAGACATCCTTAGGTCATTACGTTGCTACAAAACAAAAGAAGGAGATGTTGCTAAATTGTTTGCTAAACATATTAAATTAAAGGATCATATCAGTTATCTTTCTCGTACACGATTGACAATTGCAGTAGGAACTCCTGGGAGAATTTTTGATCTTGTAGATAATGGTAAAAAGCTTTATATTATTTTTTCGATTTTCATGTTTATAGAAGCTTTAAAAGTAGATTTTTTGAAATGGATTGTATTGGATACTACATATATTGATGTTAAAAAAAGAAGATTTTGGGATATGCCTGAATGTTGGAAAATGCTAATAAAGTTAATAACAAATGATCCTTTAAAAGCTATGTTGAAAGAAGGAAAGGTCAAAATTGTTTATTATTAGTTTAAATTAATGATTTTTTTTGTTGCTAATATTTTATATCTATTATTATTAAAAACATATCTTTAAAGATTATAGAACTATTTTTGGGTTTAAAATGTATTTTTTATTTAAGATAGAGTGGATCGATAACATATATTTCTAAAGATTTTTAACTTTTGTTATTACTGGTATTGATTTTAAGGGTTTTGATGGTCTTATTCTTTTATTACATTTATTGTGAAGTAATAATTTGTTACTATTCTAATATTGAAAATAAATAAAGACAATCATAAATTTATTTTGAATCAACAATTTAATGAAATATTTTTATTATAATTTTCAAATATTTTGAAATTAAAAAATACAATAAAGTTATATTTAGAAATAAAAGAAAAGGAAGCAACTTTTAATAATATTAAGATGACTTTTTGTAATTTAGTGTAGTGTATCTTGAAGATCAACACGTATTTAGTTTACTACATATATAGGATTGTAGATAGTATATATAAATATAGTAATTTAAGAAATAATTGTTATTGTTTAAGGTTAGGATATGTAAATAAAATATTTGTGCTAGTATATTTCTAATTATACAAATTAAAAATAAATTATTGAATATGTAAAAATTTGATATAATATTTTAAATGTCTATTATACTAAGTTTCAATTTTAACTATTAAAAAAGATCTCTTATGAAATTAAATTGCTTCAAAATAATTTTATCTCAAAATGAATATTTAAAAGAATCATCTAAATATGTTAAACTATAAAATATTACACTTTTTCCGTTTTTTATGAATTTGTATTGACGGCATAAGTACAGCTCTTGGAAAATTAATTTTTGAACGTAATATATGTATGAAAAACGTACCGAATTGCTTCATCAAACACATTTTTTAACCCCTTCTGTGTAAGTGCAGAGCATTCTAAATATCTAGAAAAATTACAACTCATAGAAAAAATATGTTTAAGACACTCTTACTTAACAGAACCTATTTCTTTTGCCATTTGTACTCCTTGAAAATATGTAATAGGTACCATTTTTCTGTCTTTTAGTTTTTCTATAATAACATGGTTATCGCGAAGATCTAGCTTTGTACCAACTAGAATAATTGGAATATTCGGTGCATGATGAGATATTTCCGTATACCACTAATATAGTAAATTATTGCTAACTTTTTTGCTATTACTATACTTGCCTTGGTTCGTACATTTTCAAAAGATGGAGGACTGACAAGTGAAAAACAAATAAGAAAAACATCTGTTTGAGGATAAGACAAAGGACGTAATCTATCATAGTCCTCTTGTCCAGCTGTATCCCAAAGTCCTAAACTTATCGGTTTCCCATCGACCATTACACTGGCCATATAATTATCAAATCTTTAATATAGATTAACTAATTTTTAAAAAATATTATTTTTCCATACACTGTGGGTATATATTCTCTAGGAAATGCGTTTGTTGTATAGCTTATCAACAGACAAGTTTTTCCTACTGCTCTATAAAAAATTTTGTTAGTAATAGCTTTTTAATATATTTATTATTGGAAAAAAGAGTAAAAAAGCTATTTTTGCATCTACATTAAGTAGAATATATGTATATATTAAGATCTATTTTCCATGTTTTAAATTATAAAATCTGTTTTTCACGTTGAATAAAAAATATGTGTTTTTACTGAAAAATAGGCGTTTAATGTCGTTTTTTTTACTTACCCGTCTCCTACAACAACACATTTAATTGCATGCATTTTTTGTGCTAATTATTGTGCTTTTATTTGCTTTCTTCAGCTATTTTAAAATATCAAGATTCTGACGTTGATCGACGGGCATTCAGTGGAACAGCACTGATTCCGTTGAACGTTATGAAAGATGATATTTGGAGTAAAGAGTCAATAGAAGACTCAATAAGCCGTTGTTTAAAGACAGGGTTAGTATTTCTTGTCTATATTCAAGGTATTTTCCTTTTTTGCCTTTAAAAATGACCTTTTTGACGTTAAAAAGACGGTGAAGATACAAAATGGATTGACCAACTTTTAAGTCCAGAAGTATGTAAAGAAATGCGTAAAAAAACAATTTCTTTGAAGCTGCATAATGGTACAAGTGATGCTATATTGTTTAAGCAGATGGGTAGGTTTTTTTTTTTTTGAAAATTTGGCATTAATGTTTCTAGTTGTTGTCAATTGTGTTCCGTCTATTTTTTTAATTAAGTAAAGACTTTTTTATGAAGAAAAACATTAGACTGAGTTTCTTAAAGGGATGGATTAGTAAAAAAATATCTCTGTAGTGATGCAACAACAGAAGACCTTCTTGAAAGTATCCGATCAATGAGTACGGGGAAACATATATCAGGTATCTAAGATGAAGGCATATATAATTTTTCTGGCTCATAAAACGTAGAACAAGTTGAAGGGGAGTCTGTTGATATGGGTGCAAATTCTACATCAGAGGGTGTTGGTTCATCATCTACTCATGAAAAAATGGCACAGCGTTTGACACATATGAAAACAAAAGATATGGAGCAACGGCAAAAGTATGTTGAGGGGATTGAAAGAACGAAAAAATGTGATGCAGAAGAGCGGAAACGCGTCTTAAGTCGAATTAATGCTGATAAAGAAGAAAGAAAGATAAAAGAGTATTATCGAATTTCTGCACGTTCATCTCAGTCTTCTACATTTGTTGAGGACACAGCTGTACAGGGAAATGCTAAAAATATATGTTTTTTAAATATAAGATTGTTAAATGGGTCATCAATTCAAGCAAGACATTTTACTTTTAAAAACACATTAAAAGATGTTAGATCATGGATCGACGAAGTTTTGGCACTGAATATTTTTCAATTTTACTAATAATATATAGAATCGTACGGATAATAAAATACCATATGATTTGATTCAGATATATCCAAAAAGACGATTCGATATTTTAGAAGAAGCGGCATCATTGGAAGCATTGAACTTGTGTCCTAGTGCAACACTTATTTTAATGGTTTGTTTTCTCTGTAATTAATAAATAACTTATTTATGAAAGCCTTTGAAAAATGTTACATCTGCTTATGTTAAAGCAAGTAATGGCTATTTTTCAAGACTATTTGAATTTTTTAGTTATTTTATAGGATCTATCTATTCGGTCTTTAGCTGGACATTGATATTTGTTGGTAGAAATAATTCAGTTGAAAATGTAGAGCAGAATAAAAAGATAGTCTCTTCGGATAATCAAAAAATATCGACTTTTCAAAATAAAAATAAAGATAAAAATATGTGGTATAATGGGAATACACTTAATCAGGAACCTCCCAAGGAAAAAAACAGTTGAAAATACTAATTATGGTGTTAATTGATTAGTTTTTTTCATATGATTTTATATTTGTTTTTGACTCTTCTAAATATAGTTTGTTTGCGGTAGTTTCTAGTTCTTCAAGTTCCCAATTGATTTCATTTTTTTTAATTTCTAAATGACGAAGTTCGTGCGCTAAACTCCGAATAACAGAATCACTATTAATAAGCAAATATAATATAAGTTTGGGGATTCAACCTTGCTGTTTGTATCCATACGGAATAATCATCCAAAAAAAGTTTATTATATAAATAGTATGTATCGCCTTGTTCAAATAGTTTTCTTATCTCCAAAAATTTTTTAAGAATCCAACGTTTTCCCAGTCTTAAACTGCAATATACATCTTCCCAGCATTTTTGAATAAGTTTCCAATGTCTATATAATGGATATGCCAAGGCCCTACGTGTACAAGCAATTACAATTTGTTTTATTGTGGAAAAAGACATGTCTAAACATGATAAAACAGGTGAAAGTTTACCTATTGTCCATGGTGATTCAGATGTAGGCTCGTTTTGAGTTGTTCGAGCATCATAAGAATAAGAAAATAAGAGTGAAAGTATACATAAATAAGTAGATTTAGGATTTTCAATAATATCTTTAACCGTTAGAATGTAAAAAATATAAGAATGAATGAGTATATACATTCACGACGAGGAAGTTTTAAGATTTCAATTTGTTCTTCTTTTGTAAGAGTAATTGTCTCTAAAAAGTTAGTTTTTTTTTCTGAGGATAATGCCTTTTTTTCTAGAGAACGAAGAATTGCATGCTCTTTAGATTCCCAATTAATGCATTCTTGAATTTCATTATCTTCTATATAATCTGCTATATAGTGTTCTTCATCAAACTTGAGATTTTCTTTTAAAATACGTTCTTCTGTACGAGATGTTGGACTACTATGTTCTGGATCACCAATTTCATTAATGTCATTTTCTACATGAGCAGGAGATTTAATATAGTTGCTATATTGAGCATTAAATCCATAGGATGATTGTAAATGTAGATTCTATATATGTAATTAGTGAAAAATATTGTTTTTTTAATTTACTTCTTTGCAAATTTCCTGTGGAAGCTGCCAGTCAAACGAAATGTCTACATTTGCGTTATAAAAGTAATATAATTGATAAAGATAAAACCTTCAGCAAGACGGAATGAATTAATGCTTTGAGTATTTTGTTGAAAATTATCTAATAATATGTTACTCCAACGGTTTTCTTTCACATTATACACATTTTCTATAGTAATACCTTGTGTATTTTTTTCATTTAAAACTTCAATTAGTGATTTAGATTCTTTTTTGTCGCAAGATGCTCTAGGTTTTGCAAGAAGAGTTGATATTAGGTCCAAATCATTGAAGAAAACTCCAGGAGTCTCTTTAGACACTTTTATTTTTACTTTTTCTGCTGAAATATCATAAGACATTTCGCTAAACTTGTCTTCAATAACTTTTCCTGGCAAATAAAGCCTATACATCTGTTAATAACACGTCAAAAGCACTAAAATATGTTTTTCTGATAAACCTGAGATAATATGGTGCTGCTGAGAATATAAATTCATTTCCTTCTATATAAATCTCTATATTTTGTGTCTAAAACACAAAATTATCTTATCAGCACCATTCAAGCTCTAAATAACATAGTTACACGAATAAAAACTGCGTGAATATCAATATATATGTGATTGTCATCTTGATTTAATGAAAATGATGGTGTTATCATTCTATATTCTTTGCTACATTTATTCGGTGTTTATTTAAGATGCATTTTTTGAAAAAAAAAATAAGAATTTGGAAAAACGAGTTCTTTAGAGGCACTATTGTTCTATATATATTTAAAAATTTTTAACTATTCTAGTTCTAGCTGACCCTTTTTCTCCACCTCGCTCACTTGATTTGCTTAAATTAGATCAACATGAAGATGTACAACAAATAATATTAGGATCTGATGCAGATGTTGATGGAAAAAGCCATGCACATTTAGTAGCGGATGAAGAACATAGATATTATAAATTTTATGGAGAAATTTTGGAAAATCCTCAAGGACATATGTATGCTGCATTTCGTGCTAAAAAGAAGCGTTTGTTTTTTAGGACAAGCTGGGATTTGAGTCGTTATAAATATATTTCGTTATATGGTATGGGAGATGCACGGACATATTTTTTAACTCTTCAGACGACATCTTTTCCTCAGTTTGATCTTTATCAAATGCCTTTTACATTTAAAACACCAGGAAAATGGGAAACTATTTGTGTAAAATAAAAATTTGTATTGGAGCATTGTCTAAATGTCTCAAGGTGCCGCTGAATGCTTTTTATTTGAAAGTAAAGAGTTCTGAAATGTCTAAACATCGATTTTCTGGCATAGAAAGGATTCAAACAGTAGGTATTTCACTTTTGAACCCATACCCAGGTCCATTTGAATTGTATATTCGCTGGATAAAAGTAGTAATTATGCTTGGTTGCATCGTATCTGACTGAAAATTAGACAATGAATGAAATTTATAATGAATCTGACACTTTTGAGTTATCGACAGAACAAGCAGCACAGGATATTAATGTATAATAATGCAGGTTCTAAGTAGTTACTAACAATTTCATGATAATATCTTTGTTATATTACAATATTTTTATAGCATTGTTTAGTATACGGAAAACTTGTAATATCGATGTTTTTTACTATAAACTACAGCGTGATGTATTTCTAGGCTGTCATATTGAAATCTGATGATTTATGCTTCAGATTGTTTATGAATTGTTGTGTTATTTCTTTTATATACTCGACCCACGAACTACCTGTCAATTGTTCGTAAACTTGGATATATTTTTGCCTTGTTTGATTGACTATTTCCTCTGGGAGTATCACGTTCGCTTGACCCATTTTGCAATGCTTCTCGAGCCAGTCTCGTACATGCTGCTTATCTAGGCTGCATGGTTCACTATCTAATAAATTGCTAGAAGACCAAAATCTGGATGAATCTGGCGTTAACACTTCATCGACTAAAACTAATTCATCATTCGAATCGACCCCAAATTCAAACTTGGTATCCGCAATAATAATACCTTTTTGTAAGGCATATGCGTGTGCCTATACACGTTAATATGAAAAGATAGAATGGTAATAAGTTAATACCTCGTTGTAAAGCATTAATGAAAGACGTTCTATTTCTTTTGCATGTTTTTCTCCAATTTTCTTTGATACTAAATAATATTAATTACGTTTCGAATACTATCCATACCAAATACATTGACTAGGATGAAGATTTTCATCTAAGAGTGTTTAGTGAACAGAAATAATAATAGAAAGAATGGTAGAAATGAGAAAAAAAATAAGAAAAACAAAAAGAATGATGGGAACAAATAAACCAATAGTTCAATAGACTTACCACGTCCTCCAGGTGTTGCTTTTGTGCTAGGTGTAAATAATGGTGTGTCGAATGGTTGTCCATGTTTAAGCCCTGGACGTAAGGCTATACCATGTACTGTTCCATGCTGCACATATTCTTTCCAAGCAGAACCTGAATTCCTATTAGTTTTGACTGGATTATATAATTGAAAACGTTACCCGCCATGTACCCACGCACAATAGCCTCAACAGGAAGTATTTGATATCGCGAAACAATCATTACTCGTCCCATTAGTGTTTGTACATAGTTTTCTAGACTAAGTGGTAACATTGTGTCTATCAAATGATGTTGGCATATATGTTGTAACTTTTTAAACCAAAAGAAAGACAGTGCTGTTAATATTTGGCCTTTTCCTGGTATTACCTAAACATTGAGTCTTTATGTCCTATAAATACCGTTCAAAATTATATTACTATACTGTCTAAGTTTTACAACTATAGTAAATAACTGTGTTTCAAAGCCTTAAAAGATGACTTAGATCCCCAAGTGGTGTTAGGATGTCTTGGACAGTATAGAAATCTGAAACGGTAAAGTATTGTACTTACGTTATCTAAAACAACATCGTAAGCACTGATTCTGTCTGTAGAAACAAACAGCAACTGTTGTTCATTTAAAGCGTATACATCTCGTACTTTACCACGAGCTATTAACTTTAGTTCTTTCACTCCTGATTTATATAAAGAACTATTTAAAATGCTATTCAATGATTCCTTTAAAAACATCTCCTTTTGTGAAAAAAAAGCGCCTAAAATTAGATCAAAAGGTTTCAAGATTCTTTTGTCCAACGCCTTACTTAAACTATTTTCTTCTGTTTCTTTCGAAGAATTATTTATCTTATCAAAATCATTTAAAATCATTTCTCCCAAAACCCCTGTTCCCTTGTTCTCTGCTTCTTTATTTTCTTCTTCTAATACTTTCATCACTCTTTAATTAACCACTCTTTTTAATTATCCACTTTTTTCTTATTTAGCCTTTTGCTTTATCGTTTTCTTGCATTTAATGTGTTCTTGCATCGTTAACACTCGATGGATCAACTTAGAAAAGTGCTTGTGCATCAGACACGTCTCCGTCTCACTGAAACATGGCTCTCACGTATTCACATGCTTAGCACTTGGCTTGACGAACTTGCTTCAGAACTTGCTTCAGAACACGCTATAGACAATACCGATCAATCTCCTTCTCAATCCACTGACGAGCTTCCTACTCCTGATCCCAGTCATCCAAAGAAACGCCGTACATTAAACACTTCTTCTGATAATATCTCCTGCCCTTCCTCCATTCTTCCTCTCTCTTTTTCTGCTTTAAAAACGGGACAAGCCCGCGTAAAACGTGAATGCTTCCGGGTATTGCGTGCCTGCGATGAAACACGTGTCCTTGTCAATCTGCGGTTCTCTGACACCCCCTCCCATGCACTTAGGGTGCTTGAAGGTCTGTTGTCTCTTCAAATCCTCTCTAAAGCACTCTGTCTTGCTGCGTGATATACCAAAGATCACGTGATATAGTCACGTGACTCACTTCTGCAAGCTGCCTGTAGTTGCAACAGCTCTGCGACAGCGGTGTCTTGCCAATGTTTCTTGCTTTCAATTCTCTTTTATCCTTCTAATCTCGTCAGATATCCTCTCTGAGCTCTCTCAGGCCCAAAATACGTGCATTACAATCCGTGCATCAATACCACAATATGCTTTATCCCGGGCAGAAGCTCTTCAAAAAGCCTGTGCTGCTGCTCTAACGGATGCTGCTGCTGCTGCTGGAGCTTCTGCTGTGCTTGAAATTGAGGAAGAAGCACTTTTCCACCTCTTTCAGCACTTTGCACAGCTTCGTAATATTTACGTTGTTCTTTATACACTGCTCCACAAGCATCGTGTGCTTCTCGGGCTTTAAAGTGGAGAGTATTGGCTGTGCAGAGGCTATAAATTGTCGAGCAAATGATGAATATGTGTACTGTATACGGTTGTATGCATTGGAATGCGGATATATGCTATCCAAAATGCTAATTGACCGTCTATATGCGCCTGTATATGCGCTTGTATATGTGTCTGCAAAGGAACGTGTATTTTTATGCTTTTATCGGCTTCCTTATCGAGCTTGTGTTTTATGTGTTTCCAACTTGAGCGTAGTGTGTACTTAAGCGAATGGTTTAATAGTGACGCTAAGAAAGTTAAGAAAAGTTAGGCAAAGCTTAACAAGTGTTAAGAAAAGTTAAGAAAGATATATATATGCAAGGTTAAGCAGTGGCTTTAAAACGTAGAGATTAGGAAAGGCCAAATATACTAAGCAATGGTTAAGAATGTCTAGAAAGCTATACCGGAAAAAGTTAAGGCGTTAACAAATGTTAAGAATTTTTAAGCAAGATCCGAGAAATACTAAGCAAAAGTCAAGGGGCACTAAGAAAAACATAAAAATTATAAAGAAAAAATTAACAGAGCTATTAAGAAAAAGGTTAAGGAGTGTTAGAAAAAACTAATATATATTAAGAATCCTAATCTAAGGTTAACCTAAAGTTAACCTAATGTTAACTCAGAGTTAAACAACGGTTAACCCAAGGTTAAACCCGGTTAAACACGGCTTATCCAGGTTAACATCCGCACTGAATCAAGGTAATCCTGGGAGTTATGGGTCAACGGTTGAATCAGTTATGTCAATAAACAAGACTAAGCTATTCTTAAACGATTGTTAAACGCGGATATTAAATGGATGTTAAGCAGTGGTTAAACTATTATTAAACTAGTCTTAAACAATGCTAAACTATTCCAAAATAATGGTCAAATTATAGTTAAGCACCGGTTAAGTAGCAGTTAAAAGCACTGCCTAACCGCAGCTAGAGTTAATAGGGCAAGTTGAGCACTGTGTTAAGCTGAGTACACATTAAACTAGACAAAAACAATGCAATCTTACGTTTTGGGGGTATTCTGGTAGCTATTTGCTTGGAGAAATTTGTCCAGTAAACATTTTGGGGAATTGGGGCATGACTGAATTGTATTTATTTAGAATATGTGTGGAACTTGAGCAGTCATGTCTGGATTGAACGAGATGTCAAGGGCATCCTTTCAAAGAGCGCGGGGGAGAAGCGCGTTGAGTGTGTTAAGTGACAGTAGAACTCCTTTTTTCCTCGGTTAAATCTGTAGTTAAGAGACGTGAAGCACCAAACACTGCAAGTGTACCTGCAGATAAGCATAGAGCAGTGTGGGCAGTAGATTAGCAGAAGGTTGAAGAAAGAGGCGGATAAACGGTAGTGAGCATTGGGAATATTGGAAAAGACCTGAGGACGTGTTAAAGAAAGGCATTGGAAAGAGAGAGAGGCGGTGTTGAGGGCGGATTGAGTGGGATTGGGTTGTTGACGGGTGTTCTGGTGTGGTTGAGGGAGTCTGAGCGGAATATTGGTGCAGGAGACGGTAGACAAAGGCTCGGTTTGAGAAAAACAGGGTCATTTTACTGTAAAATTTTACAAGGGATTTCGTGGTTTGCATTGATCATATATCATTGCTTGGAAATTGACCATTGCATTGGCCGTTTATTGCTGCACGGGCAGTTTGTTGTTACTGTCTTGAGTAGTTTTATAAGTTTTGCATTGTTTTAGTAGTGTTTTGGCTTGTTGCTTTGTTTCCTGCGTAAATTTTAGCTGGAAGAGTGCTTAAAGTCTTTGGGTAATCAGAGTCTTTCTGTACCTGGAACAGGTGTTAAGAGCAGCAAAATACGTCAATTGGGTGTTGGAAATACCAACGTACGTTAATTGAGGGTTTAAATTTATTGAATATTTTGGCTCTTTTAGAGTTATATAGTGTTCTGATTAAGTAGTCAGAATACGTAGTTGTTTTGCGGGATTGGTCTGGATGAAGCCGTGTACGTCACCGCTACTTGAGGCAGGTTCAGGTACTGTATCGTCCGCATCGTGTCCTCCTTCGCCCAAATTACTCGATGCACTAACAGCAGATGCGCCTAATACACCGATTACGCCCTTTACTAATCGGGGTTCTGGTAATAGTACTGAGAATACGTCTCCACTTGAGTTTTATGACCAGCAAGAAAAAGAATTCTCTGTTTTGATGGATCCAAAGTCTCATGAAACACTGTCGCCATTGGCGCTTTCTCAGAAACATGAAGTGTCGTCTTTGAATTCTGAGCGACAAGTACTATCGTCAGCTGCATCGCCAGCAACTACAGTTTATTTTAATGAGTCTGTATCTGGATATGTTGAAGATCAAGCGGGTTTTTCAAAGCCTGAATCATTGCACGAAGATATATTAGATAATGAAGAAATGGAGGCTTCTGTGCATTGTGCTTCGTCTGAAACGGGTCAAGATTCTGTATCATCACATTTATTGGTGAAAGGTGTAGTATTTTCTCATGAGACAACATTTGCTCCCAAGAAGACAACAGAATCATCGGAGAATCGAGGAAGACCAGCTGCGTGTTTGTTTGTTGCTAGGTTTAGTGTTTTTGGGTGTATTGTGTTGTGCTAATTTTGTGGTGTAGTTTGTCATCATCTCGTACAGATGAGCAATTATGTGTATCTGTTACGAATCATTTTCGTAAGGTAATATTTTTAAAGTTTGTGGAAAATGTTTTATTTCTATCTTATAGTGGGGGAATTTGCTTAATGTAAAGGTATTGAAGGATTGGATGCAGCGACCATATTCTTTTGTTCAATTTGAAGTAAGTATTTTTTTGTTTTATGGCTTAAGTTTATCAAAAATAAAGAACTTTGATGATGCAAAAAGAGCCCTTCGTGAGGCTCATAATACAGTTATTGATGGGCGACATATTCGTGTTGAAAAAGCGCGTGTTAATCGCACGCTCTATATTTCTAGAATTGGACAACCATTGGAAGAACAGGTTTTATTGTTTTTATCATGTTTTTTTTTTTGATATTTTTAAGGATGTAAGGAATTTGCTTGAGCCATATGGCGAAATCGAAGATATTGTGATTCCTTCTAATTCTAGTCATATGTTCCGTAATAATCTAGGGAAATGTTGCTTTGCCCGTTTTGCCTTTAGGGATGATGCAATTCAAGCATTTAGTGTAATCTTTTTTCATTGGAAATAATGGTTATATCATTAATTCGTATTAGAATCTCCGTCGCAATGGGAATTGGGTTGTTGAATGGGCTCAGAATCTTGATCAGAATACTTCACATACACCGGCAATTCCTATTGATAAAACGTCTATTTTTGTAGGACAGTTAAATCCTTCATTGGTGACCCGAGAGTCTCTTTTGAATAGGTTTAAAAAGTATGGAGAAATTGTTGAGTGTAGTCTTGTAAATAAGCCTAATTCTAATCGAACGGCTTTTGCGTTTTTACAATTTGATTCTATCGTAAGTTGATTAATAGGTGTTGGAAAGTACTTATTTTGAAAGTCTGGCGCATCTGCTGCTGTTGAAAATGAAGTATTTACATTGTTTTGTCGTGTTAGGATTTTAAATGTTTTATAGAACAATAGCACTTTTCTTGATAGAGTAATTAGAGTGCAATTTCGAGAATTACATGATAAGGCTGATTTATCTGGATATGATGCGAGATCTATGCCACCTATTAATTCTCAGACTCAATTTGGCTGTAAATTTCCTCTTTCAGTTCCGTTTATTCCACGGTTGCGTTCTAAGTCAAATGATTCTTTATCTCTTGTAAATCGGGGATCTATGTATACTCAAGATAATCCCTGTATTCAAGGTTATTATTCTGGAATGACGGGTCAGTCTTTTCCTATGGTAGCTTTCTTTATTTGTTTATATTTTTGCTAATAGTAAAGCGGTCTCAAGAAGCGTTTATGGCAGCTTATAGAGCGGCATTAGTTGCTCCGACTCCATTGAATCCGCCTCCAATTAATCCACATAGTGGATATTCTGGAAATATTCAGGTGCCGTATCCGACTCCTCCAGTTGGGTTAGCAAGTCATATTAATTCGAATTCCGCTTCTGGATATAATAATCAGCATCTTATGGTTAATATTCATCAGAATCCTAATGTTATACCCGCACCATTTTATTACTTTGGAGGGATAAATGTTCCATATCAAAGTATACCGTCAAGTTCATTAAATCAGGATGGTTTAGCTTCTCAACAGGATCGTGCTAAAGGAAATAATGTTCCTCAACCTTTTTTGTCTCATTGGGGAACACTGGTTCCCACGTTTATTCATGGGCCAGCGCCATCTTCTATGCAGCCTTCTATATCATTACCAGGGCATTCACTTCCACAGCATCAAGATTCACTGAATAGGGTGTATCATTTCCCGGAAGGTATTGCTAATGGTGCTATACATCCTGCATGGGATCCGTCCTTTGGTTATTATCGTTTCGATAATCAATGTTCACCGGATGCACCTGCATTTTCTATGCAGGTGCCGGCTTTGCAAGACAATCCGGGGCCTAACTTTCCTGTGTATGGGGAAGCTCTTGGACATAATGCTGATCAAAGTGCTCATCCTCCATCCTACATGCTTAATCAGCCTGTTGTTAATGGTGGAATTACAACGTGATTGTATTGTACCATGGCTAAATGGTTTATTTTCTTATTTCATTTGTTTTAGGTCTGCACAAGTGATATTAGTGGTCATTCAGTCATGATTTTTAAAGTATTCTGTTTATATTCACTATATGTTTATTGTTGGTATGAGGGATGTCTTAGGAGCTTGTATATTGTTAAAATATTGCATGGTTTTGTATTAAGGAAGCTGATTTATGTTTAATAGGTTTATCTATATCAGATAGATGTACTGGTTGGTAGGAAAAATGTAAAGAATATATGACTTTATATGACTTTAAAAAAGACATGGTATTTATAATTTTATTATGTTTTACGATGCATATCCTCTCAATGTTATACATGTATTATAAATGTTAGGTACTTTGGTACCATATTGTAAAGTTCGGCTATGTGTAATGCATCTACCTATATGAAAGGTTGTCGGTATTTCTGACATGCTACGACTTCGTGTTCGGTTAGTTAATCCATTAGATAAATTCGATGTACACAGCCTATATTGTCTTAAAGATCGATGAAGTGGATTTGGTGGCCGGATAATGTGATTTGGTGAAGGAACCTGTAAATGAAGTTGTTCAGATACCCACTGCTCTTCAATCCAGTTATTGTTTTCATTGTTTTCAGGGTTTTGCCATGTTTCAATAACTGTAGAAACACTTGAGTTTATTCGAAATGGTATTGGTGCATATAGAAATGTCCCGTTTTTATCTGAATAGTTTTCTAAAGATATCATTTTTATTGTTTGTATATTGATAACCAGCGGTGATTTTTTTCGGCCGGTTTAAGAGGGGGGCTGGTTTAGAATAAAATTATAATAGAATGAATGTTTACTTAAATGTTTTTTAATAATGTTTATTAAGAAAAAAACTTTTTATTTATAAATGTTGATATGGCCTATTGAAAGTATACGATATAAAAACTTAACTATTTAAGATATTAACAATACAGATGGCCCGTTTTTGATTTTTGACCTATTAAAATAAGTTAAGGAAAAAGTAAAAGAAATGATAAACTTTTATTAAATACACCGCTGTCTTATTGGTCAACTCTTCAAAACATTTTAGAATAATGCCGGTTTTTCCTGAACGCTGACTGTCTGATTTAAAAACAACTGCATTTAAAATTGTTGATGATTGGTTTTGTCTTTCTTTTTTAGCAATCAAAATATGTTTCTTTGAATCAGTATCTAATGATGTAACCCAAAGAATGCCGGACCCGAGATATGTCCATTGTTCTACATCTATTTGAAAAAATACTCTTACCTTAGATTTTCCCAGTATTGACCCAGTTTTTTTGTCAAGTATTTTTGGAGACTCTGTTGGTGTTGACGCTGGGTTTGGTGTTGAATTTAACGGATAATTTATGCCATTGTATTCATGATTTGTAGGTGTAGGGTTTTGAAAAACATGTAATATCCAAGGATTGTCACGGTTAATTACTCTATATAAAATAATATAAAATAGATCCGCATCACTATCATTCTCAAATTGTGATAAAATATATGAAACTCTGTCTTGTATGAAACATGCTTTAAAATATCAGATGATTTAAGTATAAAAATAGCAAACTTACCTATGCTTATTTCTTGTTTAGCTTGTCTTACTATTGTAGAATATCTTTGTAATTCACCACAAACAACAACTTCTTGAGAAGATAGATTACAAATTTCCAGTGTAAACATATCCGTTTTGCATGTATATTTGATTATAAGGAATACTTTTTCTTCAGGATCAAAAACACTTCTCCAGAATGTAAAATTCCAAAAAAATGTAACAGCTTTTTCACAAAACAATATTTCACTGTTGTCAGATGAAAAGGACGGGGGCAATTGATCAATTAGTTTACTGTTTCGAAATAAGATTTCAGTATGACCTGGATTATTTTTATCGGGTAAACCTTCGGATGTTTTTGCAATATTGGGATTTGAATATGACAGCCCTAGGATTGAATCGTTAAAAATCATAGAGATTAATGACGTCCTTCCTAAATCAGGCATTGGAAGTTTCGGTGTTAAAGCCCGAGATATACTTATACTTTTATCCGATAATAGTGTTTGATCTTCTATGAATTCTGTTGTATCAGATTCGCTTTTATCTTTATCTGAATCTTGAGAAGCTGACTTAGAAAAAACAGAAGTGTTAGAATCTGAAATTGAAGATTGGGTCATAGAATTTTGAGATGACGAGAATTCTTGAGACTCGTTTTCTTCTAAATCAACGTTGAGATCATAAAACTTAGATGATAGGCCTGAACTATCTTTATTAACAGAGTGGGATGAGGCATTTTCTGAAGTAGAATTAGCATCTAACGTTTTAGAAGGTGGAGTATTCTTTGAAGAGTTTATTTGTTTATAATTACTATTATCAATATTTGGTGATTTGGAACCATCAATAAAAGACTCGTTTTCTTCTGGTAATGTTTCAAGTCTTATTTTAGACATCCTAGGCATTACATATGAATAATTGCTTGATCTGTTATTTTTATCATATAAAGGAAATAAACCACTTGATGTACGATCTGGAGGCTGAGGAAAGGAATGTATATTTAAGCCTGGCTGATTAAAAACTAGCTTAGGGGTTGTTTTTTGTATATATTCTGTTGACTTAGAGAAAATTGGCTCAGGTTTATTTTGATAAGCCGTAAGGATATGAGAAGTAGATAGATGTGATTGGTTTATATGCATTGATTGATTATTTTTACCATTTGGATTGTTATTTTCTTGTTCCATAACTTTAATAGCAGATGCGTTATTTTCTAAAACTTTAGGGAGTTTAGTATGTGATTTATCCTGGGGACTCTGATGTTTTAGTCGTGGTTGCAAATGAATTTTTCTAAATGATGTTGATTCAGATGACAGACGGTTCTGCATTTCGTCAAGAACAGTAGAATTACGTGCATTTTTTGGAACAATTGGATTATTTACTGAAAGCTTAAATGCAGAATAATTGACACTTTGAACAGCATGACTAGATGAAAGCATATTAAACCATAATTTTTTTGTTTTTCTAGTGGCAGCAGTTAAATATATATGCTCCCTCTCATAGAAAGAAAGCACAAAAGTTTGTTCTTTATCAGTATCAATGACTTTAAATATCCTAGTTAAGAAAGGCTGAAACATAAGAAATTTGGTTCCAGGTGTTTCTATATCCAAAAATAAAATAACATCAGTAAGAAGAACTAATTCAATTTGTTTTTGGATGCTTTCTCCTGTAATACTATGAACCATTTTAAAAAAGAAATTTGATCGAGCAATTACTGAACGGATAAACGGAAGTTGATAAGGTTGCAGATCCATAACATATTCCTAAACTATAAAATAATATAAAAAAGTTATAATAAATACTACCTTTGGCTGGAATGTAAATAAATCCCTCATTCTACTACAATTGACATTTTTTTCAATATCACGAATGCTATCTGTCAATCCATGTAACATTTCTATATTACCAGAATTGGAAGATATTTGTCCCATTTCCTCCCGGATCATTTTAATATGTCCACGTGCTTTAGAAAGTAATAAATGGAAACACTGATGTGCATAGGAGAAATATTCGCTTAGTTTATCGTCGTTACCTGCCAAAATACGGAGAAATTTACGGAAGATACGTGTATATACTTTAATTTGGTGTAAAGGACTGCTTAATAACCATTGGCTTTTTTTAGTACTTGTTGATTGAAAAACTCCACAATTGTATAGAGCAACTTTCAGCCATTTATGATTTTCTGGACTCAAATGCTGATCATCAAGCGATAATGTATATACCGATATATAGGAGTCAAAAGAAGTTAATATAGTATCGGTCTTGAACTACGTTAGTGTTCTATATATTTTACTCCTTCAAAGCGTCTTACAAATATTGGAACCGTGTTCATTAGTGTCTTATGAAGCAGATGGGATGGTATGTGCATTTCAAATGTCTAAAAAACCATAAGAAATGCTATTTTTACAAGTATGCAAACATTAATAATAGAACTGCTAGCTGTAATAAAAATACTGATACATCGAGAAATCGTCTCGAGTGATGATTCGCTCATTTGAGTTACCAGTGCCCCTCGTAAAAGCAATTCTTGAAAAACTGAAAGCTCAATTACATATGCTTTTTCACTCGTTAACCAATGATTAACTACATCTGGTAGTGTCATTGATGATGATGACCCAAACGATGGATTTTCCGACGGAACACTTGAAATAGACGTTGATGCAGAATGTTGTGCTGATAATGGCGGCGATGGCGGTGCATACGCCGGCGGCTGGGTCGGAACCTTTTGCAATGGAGAATTCATGTAATCAGACAACGAATTAAGAATATTCTGCACATAATGGCCCGCCGGCCACTGTCAGCTACTCCTTATACTTTTACATAAAGTGTCTTACCGGTAATGGCTCTGCTTCAAGCCCAATCCTGATTGCATTATCAACTACCCGGATCACTTCGTCAATTGAAAGTGATCCACACGTTCTTGCTTCTATCTGCTTTTTTTCGTTAAAAACTTAAAAACACATGTTTGCCTTAAACTACCTCTTCTTTTTCTCGCCCAATCTGTAATGCATCTCTTGTAACTGGTATTTGTAGCATTTTTTTCCAAAATTGTGTTTTTACTCATACAATAATATTTTTTCCTCAGTTTTCCCCTTTCAACGCCTAATTTTTACTGTTTCTTGTGATTTCTTCTGCTTTTCTCCTGCTTTTGCTGCTGCTTTGATTTTCTTCCTTTTTATTATTCCCTATATATGCTTATATATGCACTGTATTCCGTGTATATATTCCGTTATCTTTACTTTTTTGCCCTCAATGACACATTCAAGACACTCGTCCTTGATATTTCTTCTGTTTCCTCCATTCGCGACGCGTTAAATGCTTGTTTTTTGTTGTTTTATCTTTTTTTGACGCGCCCTTGCGTCTCTACTAAGCCTTTTATGTCTGCATAGAAATCCTATACTGTACATTTTATGCCCTCTAATACGACACGGGTTAGCTCTACACGGGTTAGCCCTATAATGGTTCAGAGACGCGTCAAAGATAGTTGTTGGGCAGACCCCATCAATAAACAGGGAATTCCTTGCAGATTACCGCAGATTAGAAGGACACTGTGTTTTAATGAATAAATGGCCTTTGTTTGTGTATACATGGATACAAAGCTGCAGCTTGTGCACTTGCTGGGGAGTCACGATATGGCATGTGGAGCAGACGCGTTTCGCGTTTCGCGTTTCAAAACGCGTCGCGTCAGTGTTCTCGAATGTTCTCTGGCGTAGGGGTAGGGTAATGATGGGGTTAGGGTTGGATAGGGTTCCTGAATGATATAAAGTGTGTTGGGGATAAGGACAACGATTATTTATATAAATCAAGAAGAGAGAAAAGGAGAGGGAAGAAAGCATATACGGAGCGTTTTAAGTGCATCAGGAGAAAGCTGAGGGTTTAAAAGTGGTATATCTCTTTTTCCAGGCAAAAAACGGTGAAGTGGAAGCAGCAGAGAAGAGAAGAGGGTAGAAATATTTTGAAGAGGGTATATTGGGAGGAAAGGGAGTTTTTGTGATGAGGAACGGTTAAAACTGGATAAAACAGTGTTTGTAGGTGTTAGCAGTGTGTTTTATTGAAGGACGGTGAGTTTTTTTTGAGTTTGGAGGAGAAGCTAATGGGATTTTGTAAAAAGATACCTGGGATTGTGAGAGAAGAGTGCATTTCCATTTTTCAGGGGGTATTTTAAGGTTAGGAGAGGATATTTCTTTGTTTTCTGTTTTTTTGGTGTCTTTGAAAGAAGAGAATAAGTACAGAGTGTTGATTGCTTATTTTTCTTCGGGGGTTCGTGATGAGTTGTCTTAAAGAGTCACGTCCTTCTTTGTTTCTTTTTAAAGAGGGTGATTTTCTTGGGGGGTACGCTTATTTTTTGTTTTTTATGATTTTTCCTCATTTTTCCAGTTGCTACACTGTTATTAGGATTCTTAACCGTGGTTCTTATGGCATTGTTTTATTGGCTCATGACATGGAAAATACTCAAGTTGCTATTAAGGTTCTTTCTGGTCATTCCGTTTCGGAGCATAAAACTGAGCTTGAAATATTATCAACGCTACCTTCTTCAAAACATACTGTTTCGTATAAAACTTATTTTTATGAAAAGGGTTATTTATTTATTATTCTTGAATATTATCCATGTGGAGACTTGTATGAAGCAATTATATTGGAAAGATTATCGAGGGAAACGGAAGCTATTCGTTCACTTATGCTTCAATTGATCGATGGTGTGTCATTTTTACATAAAAATGGGGTGTATCACCGTGATCTTAAGCCTGAGAATATTTTACTTTTTCATGATCCAGAGAATGATTCATTATTGCCCAGAATTGGTGATTTTGGTTTAGTCACTACGCAAAAGTTTGTTAATGATATCGGTACTGGAAGTAATCGGTATATGGCACCAGAACAATATGAGGTTCCCGCTTTCCATTCTTCCGATGTGTATTACTATGATGCTTCGAAAGTAGATATATGGGCTCTTGGGATATGTCTTTTAAATATTGTTTTTTCGAAAAATCCGTTTAAAATACCTTCCGTTAGTGATTTGATTTATTCCGACTATATACGGGATCCGATTTCGCTTTTTGATGTTTTTCCAAATATGAGTGAAGATACGTTTAAATGTCTTCAGCATTCTTTAGTCCTTAATCCGGAAAAACGTTCTTTAGATGAAATGAGATTTGCTGTTGAAAATGTGCTTGAGTGGACAACTGATTCACAATATATTGAAGAAAGTATGGTTGAAAAAAAGCCGAGAGTATTTAATTGCGAAAATATTTCTATTATTGAGTCTAGAGAGTCTTTGCGTACGCCAAGTATTATGGCGTCGCCCACATTTCATAATTCTTTTTTTTGGACAAGAGCTTTACAATCGGCTCCTGCAATTCAGGATAAAAGCTACAGTAGTAACAGTAAAAATGATCAATTTATAAATGATCCTTCATTTTTGTTTCATGAAGCTGATGAAAGTAATATGGGAAAAGATAAAATAGATTATATTAGTTCTTTAGATTCTGGATTAGGTACAAGTATTGGATCGTATTTACCTATTAAACAAGTTGAAACGACAGGTAGTCAGGATATACCTAAAAAAACTATTGATACCACTACTAATATTATATTTCCTACAAGCGTTAAAGGGTCAAAAAGCCATCTCTTATTTGGTAAGAGTTGGGCTGATGATGACGGTAGCTCTGATGATGAATTAAATACTTCTTTTTCCGATATCTCAGAGAAATTAAATCATAACGCTAATGAATATGTTGAAGATGTGAGTAAAGAGTCGAATGAAAAGGATAGTGATCACTTTTTATGGATGCTTACGTTGGAAGATAATATGTTATATTTTTGAGTTTAGGTTAAGATTATGCACTTATTTTTGCTCTGATTTTTGGATGTATTTAATTAAGACATTATATATATATATTTATATTTATATATTAGATGGAATATATTTATATGAAATATCCATATTATTTTATTTAAATTAATTTTAATTAGTGCCTTAATGAAGTTCTACAATAAATTATACTGAAATGATATTGAAAATTTAAAATAGTATTACATTAAATGATAATGATTTATATAATCATTATTTATAAACATTTATAATTTTATGTAAAGTATGCAAAGGAGTGAAATTATGATTCAATTTATATATATTTTAAATGCCTCTCTTATAAGATCATCATGTTCTTGTTTATGCTGTGTTTTATTTCCTGTTGCTACTGAAGCGGATGGCGGTCTTCCTGCATATCTTACTTTTTTATCTTTATGAGCTTGAGTTTTATTAAGAACTGTTTCAAGGCGAGGTTGGACATATTGCCAGGCACCTGCATTCAAAGGTTCCTTAAAATATTAGATATGATTATGTATTTTAAGTAATTACCTCTTGACACCAAACTATTTCTTTTAGGTTTGGATAACTATCCAAGCATTCTTTTAAACCCTGAAAGTCAAATGGATGAATTTGTTCACATCTTAGAATAGCTGTATCATCAATTTTGCGTTCTTCTCGTTCTTTATAAAGAGAAACATATATTTGACCAGTACATAAAATTAATTTATTGCACAACTCATGAGGTTTAAGAATCCCATTTTTATGATCATGATCGCTTAAAATGCTCTGAAAATGTGAATCTCCTGAGAATTCTGATAAATTCGAGCGTGCTAATGGATGTCGTAGAAGAGCTTTACTGAAAAATAATATAAGAGGTTTTCGAAACTCACGGCGTATTTGTCGACGAAGAATATGAAAGAGATTTGCAGGCGTAGTAGGATATGCTATTTGAATATTGCATTCTTGGTATTGTCGTTGAAATTTTTCTTTTGATGGGAATACACGATAATCGTCATTAGCTAGTTGGAGGAAACGTTCTATTCTGCCTGAAGAATGTTCTGGACCTTGTCCATCATAGCCGTGTGGAAGTGATAATACAATTCCACTTCGTTGATGCCATTTTACTTCTGCTGAAGCTATAAATTGATCAATAATACATTGTGCATTATTTGCGAAATCTCCAAATTGTGCTTCCCATACAACTAAAGAATTGGGGGAAATAAGAGAATATCCATATTCGAAGCCTAAAACGCCATATTCACTTAAAGAAGAGTTACTTATCACAAATTTTGCTTGATTTGGGTCAATATAATTTAATGATATATATGTGTTTTCATTTTCTTGATCATGGAGGACTGCATGTCGTTGTGAAAAAGTACCTCGTTCAACATCTTGACCACTTACACGAACGTGGCATCCTTCTGTTAAAAGAGTGGCAAATGCCAAGGCTTCTCCGGTTGCCCAATCAATATTCTTTTCATCTTCAATAGATGTTAACCGGTTTTTCATAATACGTTTTAAATTAGGATGAATATGGAAATCCTTAGGATATGAAAAAATCTTTCTTCCTATTCCTTTAAGAGCTTCTTTATTCACTGAAGTTGGAAAATGATTAAAATCCTTTATTATTAGGTCGCGAGGTGATGCAAATCCTATTTTTAGTTTAGAATGGATTTTTAAAAAATCTAAAAGAATACCATTCCATGCACTTGTTAACCATTCACGAGGTGTTGGCTTATAATCCTTTGCTTTTTTAAAACTGCTTTCAAGAGTATCCCATACGCTATACTGTATAAATAAAGATAAAAAAAAGGATTTTTTACCATTTTTTGTGTTCTTGAATGTCTTTTTCGCTAAATGAACCTTCGCTTATAAGTTTTCTTGTATATTTTTCAAGCGTTGGTGTCTGTTCCATAATCTTTCGATACATTAAAGGTTGTGTAAAACTGGGTTGATCTGTTTCATTGTGTCCATGTTTTCGGTAACATACAATGTCAATTACTACATCTTTTTTAAATGTAGCACGCCATTCACTAGCTATTTTACATATAAACACTAAGGCTTCTACATCATCTCCATTGATATGGAAAATGGGTGCATCAATACTTTTAGCAATATCTGAACAATAAGGTGTAGATCGTGCAAACCTAGGATCTGTTGTAAATCCTATTTGATTATTAATGATTAAATGGATTGTTCCCCCCGTTGAATATTTAGGAAGTGTATGAAATCCCATAGTTTCATAAACAATACCTTGTGCAGCAAATGCAGCATCTCCATGTAATAATATAGACATAGAATTAGAATGGTTTTTGTCATCATTTTCATAAAATTGAATTGCACGAGTCTGACCAAGAACAACAGGATCTTCTGCCTCCAAATGTGAGGGATTTGCAACAAGAGAAAGATTAACACGTTTTCCAGATGGTGTTAATCGTTCATAATTCATTCCAAGATGGTACTTTACGTCACCTGACCCTTCACTATCAATATCCAAGAAACCTGAAAATTCAGAAAATATAGATTCATTTGGTTTTCCAACAACATTAGATAGTACGTTGAGCCTTCCACGATGTGCCATACCAATAACAATGGACTTGATACCAAGCTCTACAGAATGATCAATTAACGCTTTCATACCTGGAATAAGAGATTCGCATCCTTCCAAGCCAAATCTTTTATCATTAGGGTATTTTGTAGCAAGAAATTTTTCAAACAAATCGCTTCTAATCAGTCGATCAAGAATACGTTGTTTTTCTTCATTGTTATATTGATAAGGAATAGGAATTTCAAGGCGTTCACGAAGCCAATCACATTGTTGTCGATCTGGAATATGAATATATTCAATTCCATAGGATCCACCTGTTGTGTACATTATAAGCTAGTTTTATTAAAGCAATTATGAAGTTTACTATATAATCGTTTAAGATTTTCTAAGATTGAGCGAAGTGACATTTTGGATAGTTCTTTTGTAGAAAAATATGGTAAAATTCCTGGACCAAGGTTGTATTCTGTATCAAGATCTTTCTCTGTAAATCCGTAATATTCTAAAGTTAGTTCTTTCGGAATTTCTCTAGTTGAATCGTCCTTTGCTTTAATGCCAAGAGGATCAATATTTGCACACAAATGCCCACGGACTTGATATGCTCGTACTAGTAGCTGCACTTTAAGATGATCAATAATATTGGTACTATTATTTGCTTCTGTTTCTTTAAAAAATGCAGGGATGTCACCAATTGATCCTGAAATAAATGTTGGTGGTAGCTGAAAAGCTTTTGTAGGTGGTACATTCTTATCTTCCATATTTCTAAAGTATATTTGCCATGAAATATGAACATCATTTGGATTTTTTTTCCATGCATTATACATAGCATCAATATAATTTGCAGACGTTCCATGAAGAAAAGAATCTCCCCATATCTATAAAAGCATTAATATCTACTCTTTTTCTCTTGAAATGCGTTTACTGATGCATCTTTATGTACCGCTGTTGAATGTAGTGTTCGGACTCGGCGTTCTATTGCTTCTATAGACCCCCAAATATCTTTTTTTTTGCAAAAAAAAAGATACATATGTCTTTTAATGCTGTTTTTATTCAAGAACAATATGTTTTTTGTTCTCATTATATAAGTTTTCTCTCATAAAATATATGTTTTTCTAAAGATAGTACGTTGTCTCGTACTCGGATCATAGTACGAACAGATTATGGTATGTAAAAAGTTGATATATATATACAAGAAAAAGACATTTTTCTTGTTATTTTATGTTTTCTGTATTGATTTTTCTCTTCAAAAGCTATAATTTGTATAATTTGAACATGGATGGCGTGACTGCTTTTTACTTAGTTTTTTGACATTACTGTTCGACAACGTTAGTTTAATTTTAACGATGACGAGATACGGTAAGTTTTTTTCTTTTTAATCGTGTTATTTTGTGGGCAAATATCAGTTTTTATGTGTATTTTCTAAGCTGATTGTGTTTTATGATTTTTCTGCCTTTTTTTTCTTTTTTTACTAGAGATAACTGACGACTATAGCTTCAGAACCTAGTAATCCGGCTAAATCAGCAAAAGCTCGAGGTGAACATGTGTGTTTTATGTGTTTTCTTTTGCAGTGTATGATATTAACAGTTAGAAGCTTCGTGTGCATTTTAAGAATACACGGGAGGCAGCTCAGGCAATAAAAGGCCTTAAATTGGAAAAGGCGCTTGAATATTTGAATGATGTGATTGATCACAAGCGGGCTGTGCCTTTTAGGAGATATTGTGGTGGGATTGGCCGTACTGCTCAAGGAAAGCCTTTTGGGGTTACTCTAGGTAATAGTTTGATGTAGATTTCATGTGCTTATGGTTTAAGCCCGATGGCCGAAAAAGTCTGCTGAGTTTTTGATTGCTTTACTTAAGAATGCAGAGAGCAATGCCGATTTGAAAGGTCTTAATATGGAAAACATTGTTGTTAAGCATATTCAGGTGAATAAAGCGCCAAAACAGCGTCGGAGAGCATATCGTGCTCATGGTCGAATTAATCCTTATATGAATAGTCCTTGTCATATTGAGGTTGTTCTTGTTGAAGAAGATGAAACAGTGAAGAAAGCAGATAATTCTAAGGTTGTTCAGCGTAGCAAATAAGTTTTGCAGCAAATGTTGGAAATAAAAAATGATTATTTAGGAATCAAGTACAATTATTTAAGAATCTGTATATATTTGATGCAATATTTGGAAATGTATTTTGTTTTCTAGAAATATTTATTCTAAAACTACGTATTTCGTTTTTAATATTTAAGTTCGCATTAGATATTATTTATTGAAATGGTTTTATAATAGTCCTACTTTTTTTGATGTGGAGAGTCTTGTCTTGTTCTTTGATAAGACAATGTGCTTGATTATTTATTCTTAGTTGCAGTTGTACAAATTAAAAATCGTTAAAATATGTATAAAAACAAAATATATCATAAAAATGTTACGAGTAATTTTATTTGAGCATATGGTTTTGCTGATAGCATAAAAGAACCTTTCAAGTAGATTAAGCCGATGAGTAGATCGATAATATTCCTAATATCTGTTAATGAATTTTATTTAAATAAAAAATAGAATTTACTTTTGTCTTAAATTTTTCGAAAGGAGAAAGCGTATTTTCATAAATATCATTGTAACGATTAAATAGCATTTTTTTGAAATTTGTGTAAACGAAATGCGATTTACTTTGAGGGTTTTCTAAATCGATTTCTGTATTTTTTTGTTTTTTATTATACTGAGATAAATATTTTGTTTCTTCATAAAGTTTTAGATTATCTTTTTGAAGCAACTGTATATTTGCTCTTAAGGATGTAATGGTTTTAAATTGTTCCTTTATCTCTTTTTCTAGCTCAAGGTTTCGGGTTTTAAAACGATCTCTTTGTTGTGCAATTATTGGAAGAAGTGAGTTATTTATAGATAATTGTTCCTGAAAAGTTAATAAGCTAAAAGAAATGTTTAATTTATACTTTTAAGGAATCAGCATTTTCTTCCTTTGATAAAATAATTGGATTTTTATATGATATAGATCTTGGGCTTTTAAGAGATGTTTCTTTTAAGGGGTATAGTAATGTATCTGCAATGCTAGATGCATAACTAGATTCTTTATAAAAATTATGGAGTTGTGAAATATTTTCTTCTAGTTTTTGATTTAGAAGTACTTGTTCTTGAAAACTTTTATTAATAGTTTCATTCTCCATTTTCAAAGTATTAATTTTTTCTTCCTGTTCTTTATATACGACCTAATACTTTCATTATTTTAAATTTTAATTTTTGGATTATACCTTCAGTAGAGTCAATTCGTCCCCAATTTTTTTATTTTTGCTTATAAGTAATTTTTCAAGAGATAAATTATTTACTTGAATCGAATCTGCATTCGATTCGTTTATTGCTGGGGACAAATTTATGTCTGAAATTTCATCTTTTTCATCTTTAAATTCTATAGACTTTAAAAGTTAAAATTAGTGTTTTTATTAGTTTATGATTTCTACCTTTAATATTTCAAGTTCTTTTTTAATTTCTTTATAATCTGCATATTCTTTTAATTTCGTTTCTAGATTTTTTATTTCATTTTGTGCTTCAAGAAGCTTTTTATTTGCCTCTTTTGATATATCTAGATGATCTTTTTCTTTTTTTTCATAATTTTCTGTTAATTCTTTGATTTTTAAAAGTAAACCATTATTATCTTTTTCTAAAAATAAAAGTTGTTCTTCGAGTTCTATAATTTTCTTTTTTAAAGTAATATTTTTTCCTTTTTTTAGTTGTTCGATTTCTAATTTTAATGTATCGTTTATATTTTCTAGCTTGTGTACTTTATAAATTGTTTCTTCCAAGTTAGAACGTGTAATTTTTAGTTCATCTAATTGTCCCATTATATTTTCATCTATTAAAATATTGGTTATTTATTTATTTTTATATGATTTTGTACCAATTTTATCATTTTGTGTATTAATTTTAGCTTGAATTATATCATTTGATATTTTTAAATCCTTTATTGATTCTTTATACTCTGTTATTTGTTTTAATAATTCTGTTTCTTTTTTTAACCATTCTTCATTTTTTTCGTTAATGAATTTTTTGAACTCTAATTCCTTTTGGCAAATTTTTTCGTTAAGTATAATTTCTGATTGTTTTTCTAATTTTTCTAATTTTGTTTTAAGTTCTTTAGAGTCTTCATGCTTTTTTATAATATTTTTCAGTTTCGCTATTTCAGCTTTTAATGCATTCATATTTTCATTTCCAAAAGTTTGATCAATAGCAATTTCTGACTATGAATTAGTTATGGTATTAATATTTTAGGCTATCTGCCTAATAATGGGAATGGGTCTGGAGCTTCTGAAAGACGTTTATACATAGAAAAAAATGCCATTTCTGAATATTTTGCTCTATTCGTTAGATTGTCGATTCCTAACTGATAAAGCTTTAATATTTGTTTGATTTCTTTTAGTTTTTCTTCATCTGGAAGTTTACGAAAATCTTCGATATTTATTAAAAATATAAGACTAAAAATATTATTTAGATGAAATGCCTTTTGTTTTTTCTGAAAGGTTCTTTCTTTCAATTACAGATTCTTTTTCTTTTTCAATAATTTGAAGTCCTTGTTCATCAAACTGTTTTTGTGCTGACCTTAAATCAATATCTTGCTATTTAGTTTTTTTTTAGACTTTTTAGAAATTACCTTTCCATATTTCAGATGCTTTAAGAAATTGTTGTTTAAACATCTTTTTAGTTTTTATTTTATCTTCCTAAATGTTCGTCAATTTTTCATTGAAAGGTACGGTTAAACATATCTCGGTACACATTAAAATTACATATCGATTTTCCATTTATTGGATAAAATGTTAAGAATAATGATAATTTTGAGTTAAATGAATTATTAAGTAGATATTTCTTAAATTCGTGCTTGTTTTTAATGCAATTCCTACATTATAGCACTCATTCTTTGTTATTGGACAAAACAGGGTTTAGTGATTCAGTAAATCAAGAAAAACACTTGAATGCAACAGCTATAGAAACAGATGGTTATTATTTTACTTTTTTATTCTATAATGATCCTTATTTTCAGGAATTAATTTATATGTTGGAACATCAAATGGTTATGTCTATCATTTTGTTGTAGAAAATGGAGAAAAGGTTGGTTATTTTTTTAAACTATTTTTTTATAAAAAGATTTAGTGTTTTTCTAAGTTTGGGTATATTATTGCTTCTAGGCATGTTTTATTGGAAGGAAAGGCTGTAAAATCTATTCTTCTTTTGCCCCAAATTTCATGTGTATTGATATTATGTGGTTTTTATGATTTTGAGTATATATCATGTCTTAATTTTGATAGGAAATGTTCTTTTTTTTTCTAATTTTCCAGAACTTTCACCTATATCTGGTTTATACCCCATTAAAGGTGTTGTAGATATCTGTCAGGATTTAGATAAGCTTGGAGAAACAGAAGCTGATGGCAGTGTTATTTTGACTGTTTTAACAAGGAGGAAAATAAAACGAATTAGAATTAAAGATTCCATTAGTTTGGTTTCGGTTTGTGGTTTTATAAATTTTATAAAATATTCAATTAGAATTTAGGATATTAATTATTCATCTCCTATTGTAGCATGCCAAAGAGGATTTATCTGTTGTGTTGCTAATAATTTATGTTATGAGCTTATTGATTTTGAAAACAATATAAAAATTCCTCTTTTTCCTTTACAAGGAAATGACTCTTTACATTATAATTCTCCGTCAACTCCATCTAATTTAATGCCTATAATTACTAGTATTTCTAAGTCTGAATTTGTTGTGACTACTACTCCGTCTAATGGTGAAAATTGTATTGGGTTATTTATTGATATGAATGGTTATGTACGAGGCACTGTTATTTTTTCGAGATATCCAATTGCTTTAGCTTCTGAATTTCCTTTCTTGATGGCTCTAATAGACAATTCGTTTATTGAAATACATAATATTATTGATCAGACACTTGTTCAGATTGTTCAGTTTCCTTTTTTGGGATCTATTACTGGAGTTTTTCGTGTATTTGGCCATTGTTCTATTTTAATTGAGTCTTTAATGGAAAAAATCGTTATGGTAGAATTTATGTCTTCTAGACATTCAATAAATCAAACTATTAATATTGAGAATAAATTATTAGAAGAAGAGATGAATATTGCTGTTAGATTATCAACTATTCCTTCAAAAATTTTTCTTACAGGAGTAACGGGAGTAAATTGTTTAGTATTTAATTCTTTTTTGGCTTATGTGGATACATTTTTGGATTTAAAAGAAATAGATGATGTTCTTTCCTCTATAAAAAAATTGACTGAAATAATGACTCCTGAAAACATTCATAGTGAAAGGATTGTGAGTTTTTTATATCTTTTATTTTTTGTGTTGAAATATATAGTATCATGAGTTTTCATATATTTATCAAAAGGCTGGATTTATTTATTTAGAAAAGATATTATTTGATGATGCTATCGTTCAATTTGAAAAATCAGATATTGATCCCAGACTTATTATTAGTCTTTTTCCTGTTTTTGAAGTAAAATTGGATGGTATTATGATATATAAGGGAATAAATGAAGTTATTTGTAGGTTGATAGATATTGATAATATAAGTATAGAACTTTAAGTAATTATTATATTGTTAATTAAATTAGTTTCTATTAATACTACTGAGAAATTTCTGCATGATGCTTTGATATCTGAAGATAAAATTCAGGCTTCTGAAGATTATAGAAAAACTTTGTATGAAAATGCATTAACTATGTTAAAGAAATATCTTTTAAAGTATAGGCAAAAGAAAGGATTAGGAAGTATAGGTACTTGTGAGAAAAATAAACAAATATTCAAAACCGTTGATTTAGTACTTTTAAAGTTGCTTGTATATTTGAGTCCTGAAGAAAATTCAGCTAATTTATATGAATTAATTGATTCTGAAATTGAATGTTTTGATGATGCTGTTACAATTCTTGAAAAGAATGGAAAATATTTTCTTTTGAGTAAATTGTATCAAAGTATGAAAATGCAAAATAAAGTTTTAGAAATTTGGAAAAATATAATAGATGGAAAATTATATGATGATGATTTTTTAGATGGTGAGGAAAAAATGAGAGATTATTTACTTGAGGTTGATGATGATCATTTGTGTATTGATTATGCTATATGGTTAATAGAAAAGGTGCCGCATGTTGGGCCTGAGGTATTTTTATTTTTATATACTTTAATAATTATTGAAATTTTAGTTTTTTATGAATTTTAGTTCTAAGAAGACATTTACTCTTTCTATCGATGAAATGGCTAATATATTACGTTCTCGGAGTAAGATATGTTTTAAGATTTATTTAGAATATGTAGTTTCAAACTTTAATGCTTATGTAGGTTTTATTTATTGGAAATTTTATTTTGATGATTTTAGAACTTATCATTTTTAAATGAGCTTTTGCTTATATATATAAATGAAATTATTATTTATTTAGAAATTCCGTTGATCAAAGACATTGTAAAGCGATCTATTATAGATTATAGTGAGTTTAAGAATGATGATTTGTCTTATTTTGAGTATTTATCTATTTTCATGATAGAAACTTATGAAAAATATAAAGAATTTGTTTTGGATAGAATTAAGCTTATTCAGTTTTTGCAATCAGCATCTGATTATGATTCAGAGCTTCTTATAAAGTCTTTGCATTCTCAAAAAGATTTACTTTTAATTGAATTGGTTATTTTATATGGAAGGGTATGGTTTGTGAATGTTTATATGCATTTATTTAATGTTTTTATTAGTCCCTTAGACATGAGGAAGCACTTACTATTCTTGTTCAAACATTGAAAGATTATAAAACATCTGAGATTTATTGTTATTGTCGAGGGTTATCTCTTGAACCATGTTATGATAATCAAGAAATTCCAGAATTTTTTTTGCAACGGAAAAAGCTTTTTAAAATGTTATTGGATCAATACTTAAAGCTTCCTGATTACAATCAGAAGCTTTCTAGAATATCTGTTCTTCTTCGACGTTGGGATATTTACTTGGATACGATTTATGTTTTAAAAGTAATTTCAAGTGATTGGTCTGTAGAGAATATTTCTGGTTTTTTGTTTCATATTTTTCAAAAAACTATTCAAGAAAAATATGATTCACAACTTATTAAGTCTCTTTATCGTGGATGTTGTGCATTTTATGATTATTCAAATTTAGTTACATTTATTGATAAATCTTCTTGATTTATTAATATTTCTTTTTATTGTATTAATAATTTTTTTGTTTATTATAATTGATAATTTAATCACTGTTTCGTTTAAAACTTACGATACAATACATGGTTTAAAGCGTTAAGAAAATCTTCGTTTTTAGAAAGGTATATAAAGTACATATTTATGAAGTAGATTATGAAAATTATTGATAAAGAACAACTTTCGTAAATTTTTTATTTTTTTGTTGATAAAAGCTGAGTAATTGTAGTGATAAAACAGAAGATTTGATGCTTATAAATGCATTAGATCTCTCAAGAAAAGGTTTTATTTAAGTTTTTGTATGAATTGTTTTTAAAATAGTTAGTGGGTACTGAAGAAAGTTTAAAAACATTCCGTTTGTTGGAGGGTATGTGTAGGTTTGTGGTGTTTGAATTAGATTTAATATTTAATTAGCGTTTCGTTTGGGTGATACGCAGGCTGTGGATAAATGGTTTTTTGCTTATGAAAAAGATTTAATAGAAGATTGCACAAGGACTCCTTCTAGTTCTATTAAAGCTTTTGATCTTTTTAGTCCTCTTATTCTTGCAGTTCAGTGTGCATCTATATCGATTGTTGAGCATATTTTATCTAAAAGTATTGTTGATGTAAATTATAAAGATGACCATGGGAATACTGTAATTTTATTTGCTTATTTTTAATTTGTTCTTATTTAATAAAAAGGCGCTCCACCTGGCTGCTCATATGGGTCGTTTTGATGTGGTTAAAATGCTGTTAAGAAATGTTAATGTTAATGATACAATTCTAAATAACAATAAGAAGCAAGCATATGAATTGTGTACATCTCCTGAAATATATCATTATATGACTGGTAATTATTTTTTGTGTTTTTATAGTATATATTAATAATCATTTTAAGCTGAAAGAGCCCGTTTTATTGAAGAAACTGAAGAGACCTTTTCTCAGTTTTTATATGCTAAGAAATATGATGATATTAGAAAATTGTTAGAATGTTCACGTGTTTGTGCTTTGCTTGATTTGAATAAAACTGATAAAAATGGGTCTACATTTTTGCACGAAGTAGTTAAGCAAAATGATTTAGAGATTTTGCAAATTCTTCTTGATCATGGAGCTGTAAATTATATTATTTTTAGTCACAAGTTTACTGAAAAATATAGGATCCTTCGAAAAAGGATAAAACCGGAAAGACACCTGCTGATATAGCGAAAGATGATGCAGTTAAGCGGAAATTAATGATGTATTCGTCTGACAATGTTGTTGTTACTTTTCCTGGAGAGCCTATTTATATGTCTGGTTATATGGATAAATGGACGAATTATAAATCTGGTTATAAGAAAAGATGGTTTGTTTTAAAAAATGGTGTACTTTCATATTATAAAAATGAAGGGATGTTTTTCTGTTTTTAACATTAGTGTCTTATTTTTATAGATGATGCTGATACTGAATGTAGAGGCTCAATAAATATGCGAACTGCTAGAATAAATTATGGTTCTGGAGATAAAAGGGCATTTGAAATTTTATGTTATGATTCTGTGAAGTATAGTGTGAAAGTAATGCACCCTTCTGAAGCTCGGAAGTGGGTATGGGCTCTTACTAATTCTATTCAATGGGCAAAGGACGAGAATGTAACTATTATTGATGAAACGCCTAAATTTCTTTCAAAAGAATTGGATCTTCCTCTTTTGAAAGAGAGAGAGCTATTATTTTCTTCTCAGCATTTGTATTCTAATGACTTAGATGGATATGAGTCTTCTGAAACAGGAGAGCCTGGTGAATTTTATAGAGATAATTTTTTGATAACTATTAATTCTTCTAAAATTCAATTAAATATTCTGGAACAGATGTTTGAAGAGATTTTGTCTAATTTTGATTTTAGTGAAAAAAATTTTGATGCAAAAGTCCAGAGTTCTATAGAAACATTTCAACAGTCTATTAATACATTGCGTGAGGCATTAGGGAATTTGGATAAGATATTTTTAGATGGAGAGAAATATTGGAAAAAAATGGTAAATAAGGAAAAAAGGATGAGAATATTATGGGAGGTTTGCTATCTATAGTATTTGTGTTATATTTTAAATAGTAATAGGAAAATATGCAAAAACTTGCTAGTGAGCAAGAAGAAATAGAAAAAAATTTACAGAGTGTTGAAAACCAAAGAAGACGTACTAAAAAAGCTTTACGTGAAGCACATCGTAGATTAGTTCTTACTCCTAAAATTATGAGGACTGAGTATGATGAAAATAAAAATGATGATGAATCTAGAACAGAAGGTTATTCTTTAGATTTAAGTATGAGTATTTTATACTTATTAAATACTGATTTAGAAGGTGATTTTTCAGATACTGATGATTCTTCAACTACAGATGAATTTTTTGATGTTGGTACTCCTTTAGATATTAAGATGGATAAATCTTTGCTACTTAATGCTAATAAGGATGCGGTGCTTCAAAAAAAAACTGATAAAGAGATGGAAATTGAGCTCTCATATCATGGCTATGAAGATCCTTTTCGATTAAAATTAGATTTAATAGATGATAGGCCAAAGCTTAGTTTATGGGGAAAGTATTGTTTTAAACTCTTATTTATTTTTTAATATTCTTTTAGCTATTTTGAAAAGTATGGTTGGGAAGGATGTTACTAAAATAACTTTACCTGTTAGTTTTAATGAAGCAACTAGTTTGCTTCAAAGGGTTGCAGAAGACATGGAATATATAGATTTAATAGATATTGCTGTAACTTTACCTGAATCATGTGACAGGATGTTATACGTAGCCGCTTTTGCTATTAGTGAAGTATTTTTGTTATTAATGTTTTCAAGTTTATATTGATCTTTTAGTACTCTAGTACTATCAATCGAATAGCTAAACCTTTTAATCCTTTACTCGGTGAAACTTTTGAATACTGTAGACCAGATAAACATTATCGTTTTGTAGTCGAACAGGTTAGTCATCATCCTCCTATTAGTGCTGCTCATGCAGAATCTTCTAATTGGGAATATTGGGTTATTTTAGATTGTTTTTGTTTAGCTAGTGAAGTTTAATTTTTTTAGGGGGAATCCCGCGTTAGTTCAAGGTTTTGTGGTAGGAGCTTTGATATTAATCCTTTAGGAACATGGTTTTTAAAGTTGCGCAATAATTCTGGTTTAGATGAATTATATACTTGGAAGAAAGTTACAACTTCTGTTGTTGGTATCATTACAGGTTTTCCTACTGTTGATAAGTAAATCGTTGCTGTTTTTATAATACATGTTTTAATTCATTTAGTTTTGGAGAAATGTTAATAAAAAATCATACTATTGGAGATGTGTGTTCTGTTGATTTTAAGAGAAGAGGATGGAGAGGTGATGGTGCTTATGAAATACATGGTGTTGTAAAGGATTCTAAAGGCACAGTAAGATGGAATATTGGGGGACATTGGAATGACAAATTGTATGCAAAAAGAGTCTCCGGTAGTTCTTCAATGACTGATACTGCTTTGTTATTATGGGAAATTCATGAGCGTCCTCCTGCGCCTTTTAATCTTACTCCTTTTGCTATTACATTAAATGCATTACCAGAAAGTTTGAAGCGATGGCTACCTCCTACTGATACTCGATTAAGACCTGATCAACGAGCTATGGAAAATGGTTATTATGAGTTCGCTGCAAAAGAAAAAGAGAGACTGGAGAATAAGCAAAGAGCTTCTAGAAAAGAACGTGAATTAAAAGGAGAAAATTATGTGCCAAGATGGTTTCAAAAGTCGATAAATGAGATAACTGGTGATGAGCAGTGGTTATTTGGTGGTGAATATTGGAAAATTAGGGAAAAATTGGGATCGAAAAATATAAAGGCAAGCATACATGATTGGGGAGTTATGGATATTTTTTAATTTACTGTTATTCTTTTTATTTTAATTTCTTATAATTTATTATAGGCATTCGTTTTTGCAAAAAAAATCATGTATCATGACATATAACTTTAATAAAATATGATTTATAAGTTATAGAAAAGTTTATGTAATTATATATAGATTTGTTTTTTGACTTTTTTATTTATAATTACTATTGAATGATTCTTGCTGCTTAACGATATAATAAATAGCCTAAACTTCAAAAAAATATTTCTGGGAGAATGAAGCTTACATTTAAGGATTTGAAGCAACAGAAGTTTACTATTGATAATGTTGATCCTAGATGCACTGTATGTCAATTTTTAACAAGAAAATTGCTTTAAAAATTGAGATTATTTTTATTAGATATTGCAAGTTAAGGAAATGATTCAAGAGGTTCAAGGTCATGATTTGAAGCATCAAAAGCTTATTTACTCAGGTATTCTTACGTTTATATTTGTTTTTGTGCTATTTAAATGAATAATCAATAGGGAAAATATTATTAGACAGTAATACGGTCGAAAGTTATGATATTAAAGAAAAAGACTTTATCGTTTGTATGGTTCAGAAGGTTGTTTATAAATATGTTTTATTCGTATGTTTTTAATCATTTTTAAAGCCTAAACAAGTTCCGAGTGCCAGTATTGTTGCTGAATCAACTGTTTCTACGAATCAATCTGATCCAAAAGCTTCTGCACCAGAGACATCTTTACCATCTGTTCCTGGTACCTCGGTTTCCTCTTCTTCTGAGACTTTTAATGATCCTAATTCTCTTGGTGTGTTTTTATATGTGGATATGGTGTTTGATGATGTAATTGTTTTCAGTGGTTGGGCTGTTGTGTGATACTGCTATAAAAAATATGATGGAAATGGGATATGAACGTACACAAGTAGAGAACGCAATGCGGGCTGCATTTAATAATCCTGATAGAGCAGTAGAATATCTTTTGACTGTATGTCAATAATTGTTTTATTTTTAAATAATAATGTATGTTTAGGGCATTCCTGAGCATCTGTCTCGAGAGCTGTTGCAGCAATCGTCTTCTTCCCAGCAAGTGTCTCGGGCTCAGCAAATTGTTCAATCTACGCCTACGTCTACTCCTACGTCTACTCCTAGTCGGTCGGAAAATTTGTTTGAATTAGCTGCCCAGGTCTCTCAGCAGGGGAGGGAACGCTTAAACACTAGTTCTGGGAATTCACTGATGGGTTCTAACAATGCAGAAAGCTTAGCATTCTTACGTAATAACCCTCAGTTCCTGATGTTACGGCGTCTTGTTCAAACTCAGCCTCAGATGCTTGAATCTGTATTGCAGCAGTTGGGACAGGGAAATTTGCAATTGGCTACGGTAATCGTTTTTTTATTATGTTTTTTTATTTACTATTTAAAGCTTATAAATCAAAATTCAGACGCATTTCTCCAGTTACTTTCTGAAGGAATGGAAGGGGATGGAACAGCTGCAATGCCTAATATAGTTCAGCTTCAGTTGACAGAAGAAGAACGACAAGCCATTGAGAGGGTAAAAGATCTTTTTAAAATATCTAAGATATATATTTACTTATGGTAGCTTGAGGCATTAGGATTTTCTCATGGAGTAGTCGTTCAGGCTTATTTTGCTTGTGATAAAAATGAAGAAGTATCTTTTGTTTGATTTGTTTTCTTTTTTACATTCTGACTTATAAAAAGATGGCAGCAAATTATTTGTTTGAACATGGTAATGAATCAGATGAAGAAATGTCTTAAAGATGAATGTTTTGTATTGTAAAGAATCTTGTATGTAAATTGTCAAGTAGAATTCAGTTTAATTTAGGCTATTATTATTCAATGTTCTGTAAATTTTTAGATAATGCAGAACTAAGTCTTAGATATATATTTATCATTAATATATATTATAAAGTTATTTACTAATATAGCAATTTGTTGTCCTATAGCAATGTATTTTGTTTTAAGGATAATGTGTTGGTTTTAATGGAAATGTGTTTTTTTTAATGTTACTTTTTATTATGATAAGTTTTTTACGTTTTGCATATAGTAAAAATATTTAGAAATAAAATTGAGAATATAATCAAGTTTTTTTAAAAAAATATAAATTTTTCCAAAATAAATTCTAATATATTCATTAATTATCAACTAGTATATAAAAGTTATGAATATAAAAAGTCTTTTATTAAGATTTGTAAGGTTATTAAGCTCTTGTTTTTTAATTATTGTTAACAATTAAACTTAAAGGGAAAAATATGGTAACTTGTATATAGTTTTTTTTAAAATTAGTATAATTTTATATCTTTAAATTGAATATTTGAAATATGTCTTAGTTCCGAAAATAACGACAAAAATTTGGAAGTTTGAAAAATGGGTAGGAATTTTGAGGTATTGGAAAGTTGCTGATGTTTATAGCTCTGCGTGCACAGTTTGAGAGTTCTAGCGAGTTTGTTTTTGTTGCATATGAAAATGAGGATTAACGAAGATTTTAGAATTGGCGTTTTTGGAAAATTAACAAATAGTTATGCTCTAACAGCTATTGGAAGCTCTGAGAATTTTCATAGGCAAAAGCTTTTTTATATGTTATATTTTTTATTAATATTATATAGTATTATAGAAAGTGAATTAGGGGATATCAGTAAGTCTTCTTTTTTTTTTCGTGGTTGTTGATAGTCGTAAAGTACCAGTATGTCATTGTAGTATTTGTGGGTCTCGTATTGTTGGTAGAATGACAGCTGGTAACTGCAGAGGTCTTCTTGTTCCATCTACAACAACTGTAATATTTTTGACTGTTGAAGAAATTATTTTAATGATATTAGGATCAAGAGCTTATGCATCTTCGAAATTCGTTACCCGATTCTGTTAAAGTCCAGAGTATTAATGAACGTCTTTCTGCTCTTGGGAACGTAATTGCATGCAATGATTATGTTGCTTTAGTACATCCTGATATTGAAAGAGAAACAGAAGAAATTATTGCAGATGTTCTTGGTGTTGAGGTTTTTCGGCAAACAATTGCAGGAAATGTTCTTGTAGGGAGTTACTGTGCATTAAGTAATCAAGGAGCCTTGGTGCATTTTTTGTGGATATAGGAGTTCTAGTTCTTATGTTTTATAGGTACATCCTAAGACGACTATTTCTGAACAAGATGAACTTTCTTCTCTTTTGCAAGTACCGTTAATAGCGGGAAGTGTAAATAGAGGCTCAGATGTTGTTGGTGCTGGTATTGTAAGATTATATATGTGGTTTATGAATAAAGTGTAATTATATGATAGATTGTGAATGATTGGATTGCATTTGCGGGGTTTGATACAACAGCTATAGAATTATCTGCAATAGAAAGTATATTTAAATTACATGTAAGATTTTTATTATATTTTACAAAGTAATACTTATCTGGAAAAGGATGCACAAGCAACAGTGGCTATTACAGGTATAAGGAATGCAACAATTGAAACATATTCATGAATGCGCGATGGATTTTTTGTATATTGTGTTAAATGCATTGTATGGTATTGTATTTGTATTTAAGATACATTTAAAATTGAACTAATAGGACTAGTTTATTTTGTAATTCATGTTTAAAAAAGATTTTTTGATCACATAGATACCGTTAATAATAAAGTTTGCTTTGAATTTTTTAGTTATATCTCATGTATTTTCCTACAATTATACAGTGATCTCTCTTGATGTATATAAGTTATGTTTGGGCATATAAAACATGGTTGTGTTACCTCATATGGTTCTAGTGTAAGTTGTTCTTGAGGCTTGATTTTTTCTTCTTGCAGTTTTTTAACTTCACGTGCAAAAACAGTTGCAGCATCAACTGTTGAATCAATACAATTAGCCTTGATGGATATGACGATTCCGCCTGAACTGTATTTGTTTAGTTAAGTCTAAAATAACATAAGAATATACTTTTTTAGGAAGGTGTGTGCATTTAATGCAATAATTCGAGCTTGATCTGGCTGGGCAACATCTGCAAATACTATTTTTGTAAATTTTTGTAAGAATTCGTATGTGACTCTACCTGTGTCAACCATACCAACAAGCATTCGATATTTTTGAGGATGCCGGGCATCCTCAATAATGGGGATAACGTTGGTTCGTTTTTGTGCCATATGAAGCAGGTCTCTTCCGCTTCGATGTGAAAATTCAACTGCATAAACCAATCCTTCTGGGCCTACAACATCTGCTACATGGCTTACTGAAGTTCCACTTGCTGCACCAAGATATAATACTTTTGATCCAGGGCATATGTAGATTTCATCAAGTCCTCCTAGAATACCCGCTGCAAGTTTTGATCTGAAGGGGTTCCAAACTCGATATTCTATTGTTTTTCCTTCCGTCTCAACTGATATTCTTTTTTCGCCATATCTATATATTTGTTGATTATTTGCAGATACTTATTTCCCCGCTTACACAGATTCTCCTGGGACTAGATTTTTCGTTACAAGGTAGTCTTCCTTGCCTCGAGCAACAAAGACTCCTGCATGACGATGTGGTTCAATCATCACTTTGGTTGCCCGTGGTCGACTGGGACGTACTCCACGCCCTGGATGCCCGCGCTGCTTGTTCCCCCGTCCTGGTTCTCGACCCCGTGGCATTCCTCGCCCATGTCGAGAGCCTTGTCCTCGTTGCCCTTGTCCACCTCTTGGTCCCATCACTGGGGTTAATATACTGGTTTCAAAAAAAGTTTTTTCTTATTTTCTCGTTGTTTCTGCCACCAAGGCCTGTTTATTTACAGAAGATACACTTTGTATCTTCTTAGATTACTTTTTCCTGTTCTTTTTTGCTAAATTTCCAAAAAATGCTTTTTGTCAATATCAAGATCAAAGGTTTATTTTGTCTTTGTTTTTTCAAGAAAACCCCTAAACACACTATCAGTCTTAAGACATTAAAAAATATCCTCAAAAACAGACAGATCTTTTACAAATATCCAATTTACTTGCAATTGATCTCCTTTAAATACTATTTTTATAAAAAGTTGTTTCATACGGACAATATTCCTTTAATTTGTCGTTAGGGTTATCTGTTCTTAGGTTTGGTATTAGGGTTATTTGTGTTAGGTTTATGTATCGGGACACCTCCAACGATAGTGTAAATGGGTATCCGATGATATTCAACATCAATGAAACAAGGAATCGCAGTAGTGACATGTTGTGTAAGTAAATATATAAATAAGAATTAGAAGAATTAACAAGCACTTTTAGACTATTCATCTTATTCTTGGTGGGTATTTTCTGTTGATTGCAGTCCGTGGTGGGCCGCCTCAAGTGATTGGATTTGCAGCAACAGCAGCAGTTTTATATGTTCAGTTGATGATTGGAGATGCAGTGATTCTTCCTGATGGAGGAGTTAAGGTGTCTTTGATAGTTCTTGGGATGCTTTCACTTGTTATTGGTATTGTTTTCTGGATATGGTTGTTTTTTTCGGGGAATGGGACAGCGGCGGTTGATGCAGCATGTGCATTTTCTGCAGGACAGATATGCGAGCCGCGCTGGTCGCAAGGACATGCAGTTTTCATGGGTTTATTGCTGTGGGCTCTTAGTGCAATTGGGCAGATTTTCTTATATTCGTATTTTTTATATAATCGCCCACCGAAAAGGAAAGGTGGGAATTTGCAGAGGTCGAAGCCACATGACGTTTTGGATTTTAGTTCAATGTCTTATGCAAGCCATGGGACGCCAAGTCTTACATGTACATCTACGCTGTCTGCAGAGAATGACAAAGTGATGTATCCGGCGATGACTGCTATATCACCTATTTATTCGAGGCAATTTTATGATAAGACATGGATGCAGGCATCTTGTCAAAGGTCTTTAAATCATGGCTTGGACGTTAGGTCAACTGTTCAATTTACTAAATGTTTTCCAGTACAAACAGGTGTTGGTCCTTCTTGTGCTTCTCGAAAACTTCGTTCTGTACGTAGCTGGAAACAATTTGGCCAGCGTTCTTCACCTTTGTATACGACTTGGTATGCACCTCTTTGTTCGAATGGATATCCACGTTTTCCCAAAAAACCACGGTCGTTTTTAAATATGAAAACGCCTTTAATTAATTTACATTTTTCAAAAAATAAAGAGATTGTTGATGAAGGACCTGATTGGAATACATGGGATTTCTCGAATTTGACTCTTCCTATATATCCAAATGCCTTTTCACAAGACGGTCTTAATTTAGATGATGCGGTATGTAATAATAAGGATGAAACATGGTCAATGGCAGATACGCCTGATGCGAGTTTTGATAGTCAAATGTCACAGAGTAGTTGTTTTAGAAAATTTTTTGAGCAAGATTTGAATAAAGTAGAACTCAAAAACGGTTGCACAGGATATTCTTGTATGGGTGACGTGATTAATGCTTATAAATAATCTGTATATATGTAAGTTTTGATAGACCAATGGATGTATACATTGTAGGATTATATGAATAAGCTGTAATGAATCAATCTTAATTGTTAGTTAACTATTTATTTTATCTTTATTCATTATATATAAGCTTTTTTCAGTGAATTTATTTTTAAGGTTTTTTCTTAGGCTTTAAACGTTTCTCGGAACTTAGATGATCATTTGTTTTATTTGATCTTAACTTTTTAAGTAAATATTAAAATATTTGATCTTTAGTCATTTTTTTAATATTATTTGTTTTCTTTATGATAAATTTTCAGTTTTTTATGGGGAAAAAAAGGAAATTGAAGCAGAATAATTTAAATGTTCAAGTATTTATTTTTTAAACATCTATGCTTTAGAAAGATATTGATACATATAGTTAGGTTGATTTAGATAAAAAGGATGGCCATGGAATTATTATTTGTAAATTTGAATGTTTTATTGAATCTTTGCGAGATTTTATTGAATACGCGTCACGTTTGGAAATGGGGAATTGTATGGATGAAAAAGAGAAAAAGATACATAGAGTAGCACTTCGGTTTGCTGATATAGTAAAAGACGATCCTTTTCTAGCTGAAGTTTTATCCGTAGTTCAACGTCCTTTGGAAATGAGATTGGTAAAAGAGTCGGATATACCTTTTTTGCCTGAAATAAAAGACCCAGTGTTATTGAAGCAGGTTTTCACTCATAGGTCGTATGCATATGCTACTCAGTCTTATAATGTTTCTGAAAGAGAAGTTTTGAAACTACATAATGAAAGATTGGAGTTTTTAGGTGATTCATATTTAAATCATGCAGTGACAAAATTACTTTTTAAAGCATTTCCTGATGCACGTGAAGGAGAGCTCTCTGTTATGCGTTCTCAGCTTGTGGGGAATACTAAGGCGGAAAAAATTAGTAGACTTTATGGTTTTGATAAAAGATTGCTTTTAAGCGAATCTGCCGAAAGTGATAATGTTAGATCTTTAAAAAAAATTGTAGCTGATATATTTGAGAGCTATATTGGAGGTTTAGTGTTGGATTCGTATAATGGAGAACAAATCGCATTTCAATGGATTTCGGAATTGATGGCACCGGATATTTATTTGTTTCAGAAGAAACAGAAGAGTTCTATAGAATTGGATAAAATGGCAAAACAAACATTGTATAATAGGATTGGTAGAGAATTTAATACAGATGGTCAGACGCGAAAAAAAATTGAATATATTTGGATTGGTGGGGAAGGTGGGAATAAAGATGGATATGAGTATAGTTGTAGAATAGATGGACAAGAAGTTGGTCGTGGATGGGGGCCTAATCAGAAGATTGCTGGTATCCGTAGCGCCATGGATGCATTGGTAATGTTTTGTTTTTGTTTATATAAGATTTTTAATATATATAGTCAAAGCTTCCTTCTGAAGATTAATGTTTTTATCATTATATTTGGTATTTAAAGTCTCTTATTTTTGTGTTTTTTTGGTATTATTTATATAGGTAGTTATGTTTTTTATGGTTTAAAATGGTTTAGTAAAAGTGTATCTTGATTTTCCGGATTCCAAACTATAAGATTTCATAAAAAATAGAAAATAGGAGAATTAAGATTTATTGGTTATTACTATTTTATAAGATTTTAAGTACATAATTTATCAATTTAATGAAAATGTTATGGATTATGGAAACATTATATTAATAAACTTGTAGTAGGAAGTGATTCTATATTTGTATTGATGATATTTCATGATATTTTTTACAATAACATTTATATGACTTTGATGGTGTTTAAATTTTTAATTTTACAATGAATAATATTGTTTAAGTAGTGTTTTAAGATAATATATATTAGATTTGTTAAGATTTTGTGGATTTAGTTTAAAATTTTCATATAAATTTATTCAGATGATGCTGTATTGAGGTTTTTTAAAAGTTTTTGTTTTGAAAAACGGGAATAATGAAAATAATGTTTCTATATGCTAGTTTCAGTGTTTTTTATATTTATTTTTTAATAGTTGACATTATTTGGGATAATGTTATATTGTGGATCTTGGTTTTTATAAGTTTTTTAAAAGAAAAAAATGAAATTCGTATTTTTTTAGCTTTTAATAAAATATTATAATTAATCTTAAGACGTTGTTTTTTGACTAAAATATATACTTAAACGGTCTAAAAAATTAATTAGATTTGATGTCTGATTCTTTAGAACTTACTAGTCCCCCTTTATCATTAGATTCGGATATTTTAAGGGCTACTGACGATGATGTATCTTCTGTTAAAAGCGATGGGCTTGATTTGGTTTCTTCTATGAGCTCTCAGAGTGATTCTGATGCAAGTGATTCATTTACATCCTCTCCAAATGTAGCATATATTGTGGCTTTTAGAAATCGATTTTCTCAATTATTTCAAGGAATTCCTGATTTAGGACCACAAGATATTGAACGGTAAGATGGTTTGTATTTTATAGGTTGCTTATAAAGTGTAGTGGCATCCTTGGAGAGCCAGATGCATTAAATAAGATTGTAGAGTTATTATGTAGACTTGTTACGTTATGTTTAAATAGAAAAAAAGCAGTGGAGTATGTTTTTTCTCTAAGTTTAATTGTATTAAAACATAATTAGATCAAAGCATTTTTCTCGTGCTTTAAATGAAAGTATAGATACTCATATTAAACATCTTGATCCTTCCTGGTGTGGATATAGTCCTCTTCATAGAGATAAAGGATTTTATTCTCTTGATGCATCAGATAAGGTAAATTGAATTAAACTTTATGTATTTTTGTTAAATATGGCTTCCTATTAGCTCAAATTGTTATGTTGTTTGGTTGATTGGTGTCTTATGTCATCTGAAGCTGTTCGTTCTTTTATTGATGAAAATTATAAAGATCGTGCTTCCAATGATAAAAGAAATGCTCTTTTAGTTCATCCATTAGGGAAGGATGCTAAAAATAGAAAGTTATGGCTTATTGAGGGGAATGGTATTTAGTTTTTATCGTTGTTTGGCTTTAATTGGATTTTAGATACACCATTCCGTGTATATCGTGAATCAAAATCACGATCAGGATCTATTAAATGGAAATCTATTGCAGGAACTGTTGATGAGCTTCGTCAATATGCATTGAGTTTGTCAAATAATTCTTCTTTGAATGTTATTGCTCTAGTTCCGAAAATATTGAATCAAATATGTCCTCGTATAGAAAAGGCACAAATTGTATTTACAAACTTCTTAAATCGTCTAGCTAATTTTAAAAATTAGAGAAGAGATAAATTGGATGCAAATCGTGCTCGTTTAGCAGTATGTATTTAAGATCTTGTTTCAAGTTTATTGATTTTATATTTTTTATTTAGGCATTAAACATAGAACCAGCTTTATTAGGAATGCGAACTCGTGGAAAACGGATAAAATATACATTTTCTGATGATGAGAATGATGATGATAGTAATGATGATCTCCATATTTCCATACTTAAACGTAGAACTCCTCTTTATTTAGATAAGTCTGTTCAATACACAGCAAGGGGTAGGATGATAAAAAGACCTAGACGAGGTGATTATGGGATTTACGAAGAAACTAATTTGCTTCAAAATAATAATTATAGAGAATTTGGAAATACAAATGAATTATCTAAAAATTTATTACAAAATGATAATCATCTTAATCATAAAAATGACTGCTATGCTAGTTTACAAACAGAATCGGAATCTTTTTCTTTAAAAGTTCTTTTGAAGTATAATCCTAAAAAATTAATGCCTAGATTAACTGGTTTTTCTGAATCTTCTAATAATTTGGATCACTTCTTGAATGAAAATGTTTAAAATTAAATGTTTTTATGTTACAATAATTATTTAAAAAGATTGGGTTTTTAGATGTTTTAACGGGTTGGATATAAATTTGATGCTATAATTGATAAATATTGGTGCCTAAATATTATTTTATAGGTACATATTTTTAAGTTGTTTTCATAATTTATTTATATGTTTTAGTTTTTAAGAGAATATATAATGATTTTGTAATATAAAGATAATGTGATCTATGTATATTTTTAAGTTTAATTATAAACAAAAATTATATGAAAATATTTTAAAATTATGAAATGTTTATAATGTTTTTTATAAAATTAATTGTTAAAATTTTTTAGAACTTTTGATTTTTTTAAAAAAATATAGGATTTACTTGAATATTGTTATTTAATTATTCTGTTTTTATTAAACGCTTTCTTGGATGTATTAATATATATATTTGATGAAATTTACAGGTATGATTTTTTTATTGGATAGTAAATATTTGGATTGCTTTTAGTTTATTTCATTTATTATTTAAATAATCAATATTTTTAATTGTTTAAATTATATGTTTTCAGTTAAAAATATTTTTTGAATAAAATATTTTTTATAGAATATGTATATTTTAAAAGTTTAAATTATGTATACGTTTGAAGATTTAAAATTTTCTTAATATAAAGCATTTTAACTTAAGTTAATTCGATGATTTATTTTTACTTTTAAAACAGTAATTTTTATTAATTTCCATTATAGATATTTAAATGTATTATTTTTTGGTTTTAGATTTTTAAAAAATGTTATTAGATTAATTTTAGTTTCGAAAAGTTTGAATATTTTCATTGTTTATAAGACTTTCTGATAATATATTTTTATAGAGACATTCAAGGAAATTGTTTTTGAATGTAAAAAATAAATTGTTTAAGGATTTAGTGTTTTTTTATTATCTTATATTTAAAATATTTAGAATATAAAAATATTAAATTATTAAGTTATTTTAGTTTTAAAAAATTCTTTATTTAGTAAATTAACTATTGAAAGTAAGAAACAGTATTTTTGGAATGTTTTATTTAATAAGAATTTAAAGAAAAAGAAAAATTAAAAGATTATTTTTAGTAGGAAATATACGATGCTATTAACTATATATTATTATGTTATAGTTTGATAGATATTTTTTTTACAGATGGATATTCAATACCTAGAAATATTATTTTTTGAATATATTATTTTTTGTTTGATTTGTTGATGAATATAAATTTTTCGATGAGATTTTTTTTTATTATAAAATATAATAAATATGAAACTTATAAAATAATTAAAAAATTATTAAGATTATGAACATTTGATTATCAGTTTTAAAAATGTATTTATTAAAAAAATATTTTTACTGTTTCTGATATAAAAAAACTGTTTTTGAGTAAATTGATTTTTATAATTCGAAAAAATGAAATTAAAAATTGTTTATAGATTTCTTACCATGTAAATTATGATGTATATTGATAGTTTAGAGTAAGTAATTTCAAAAAAATTAAGTTATAATCTTTTATAATTTTTTAAAATTTAGGATAAAAACGCAGTTATAAATAATAATTTAAAAATAATCGACTACATTAATTTTTATAATTGTTTGTACAAATACTTAGCTATGTGGTGCTTTTTAGATTTAAGTTTAATGTTCTCATTTGGATGATGTTTAGATTTAAAATCTGATTAAGAAAATATATATAATTAGAATAAAAATATAAGTTAAAAATGATTCAAATGCTATATGAAATATATAATGTTTAGTATAATTTGTAAAAAGCGGTTTTTGATTTGTATAAAATATGTAGTTTTAAATAAAGTTTTACCTGTATATGGATTATAAAACAAAAATGAATATTAAGTCGTAGATGAAACGTTTGCTCATTGAAAATCTTATTATTATCCAACATAAAGATTAATGATGCCTGACGTACCCGATAGTCCTTCCGTTCCATACATGTGCCGCATTTCTACTGCCATTTGTACATCTTCATCTGAATTAATTGTAATATGATCACCATCTTCATCTTGATATCTTATTCGTAATGGTTGTTTAAGATTTTTTGCTGCATAATTCCCACAAAGATGAATTTTACGCTCAACTTTCTCTATTAACTGAGCATATCCAATATTTGGCGCGACAATAATAACGAAAATATCATCTAAATAATTAACCTTAACTTTTATATGATTTTCATTTTTATTTGCTTCTAAACGAGTATGCGGAATAGTAGATGGTGAAATATTACCTGTTGTATTTGGTGATTCAGTAGTAGGCCGTGACAACGATGTATTTGAAGAAATAGATGATGATGTACTATCATTATGTTCAATTCTATGGCTTAATGCTAAACGGGATGATGACAGTGATGATAAAAAATTAGTGTTGAAAGGTATTTGGTTTTCTGAAAATGTATTCATCATTGGATTGCTTGCAGAGCGTAGCCTATTTTGAGATATGTCTGATATTGAAGGAGCTTGATGTATTGGAATACGATAATTGTGTGACAAATAGGGAATATTGTTTTCATGAGGTGTCTGAGACATAGGAGGTGCAGTGAACCTAAGTTGGTCAAAATCGCGATTACAATTTTGTGAATTAAATCTTGTAAATGAATAAGGATTTGCAGTAGATGAGTTTGTATTTTTCCTTGTAAGATTAGATGATGAATCAATAGTTGGTATATGAGATTCTGGATAAATTGTATAATTGTTTTCAAAAGGTCTGTAATTTATATTTTCTGGAGCATTTTTAGGATTTGACGAACAGGATTGAAAATATGTTTGTGATATTTTTGAAGTCTGAGATAGTTCTCGAGAAGGGCAAGTCCAAGTTCCATAGTAATTATTCCCAAAACTAAGAATGCTATCATTTGTAGTAGATCTTGACCTCATACTAATTGAAGATGGGTTCCTACTCATAGTTGATGATCCTATATCGCTGCCGTTATCAATAATGTCTTCAAGATCTTTATAGCAATTATCGTCATCACTATCAGTTGTGTAATTTTTTGGTTTCATATTAAAATTCTTAACTGCTGTAAATTGATTATTAGATAAACTGGATTTATGGTTTACTAGATTTTGATTAATTTGAATGCTTTCTTTAGATTTTAATTCTTCTATGAGTTTTTTGAGTGCAGTATGCCATTGTTTCAAATTTTCTTCATTACGACATCTAAGTATAAAGTATTCCTTTTCATGATCATTATGCCAGTGAATCTGTAAAGTATATTGTCCTTGTTTGTTTAGAAATATAAAAAATATGTTTAATATATACCATTTTTTGAAATAGAATTAATATCTGAGACGTTATTAATAAAAATTCTGCCTTTTAATTGCAAACTTCCTCGTTTTTTTTGTGGCTTTTTTGAAATAGACATGTTTTTTGTTTGTTTTTTTGAGGTGGACATTTCTTTACAACAAAGTAAAATTCTTTCAAAAAGATATACATGATATTCTCGTTCTACATCTCCTTTAAGTACCATAAATATATCTTCAAGTAAAAGTGCTCCAAAACTTGATACATTATGTCCCTTCCAGTCTTCTACTCTTCTCTCAAGTTCCATTACAACAACCTCATTTTCTTGTCGACGACGAGTTTCATTAACACGATCTGTAACTCGCTTAATTGCATGCATTCCTTGTTTTAATTCTTCATAATGAGGATCTGATGGACTTGTATGTTTTAACAGTTCCTAATTGTTTTAAAATAAGATAATAACAAATATTTGAGTACTTTAAGTAAAAGCGGGTATTTGCAAATTCTTTGAATAGGTTTAATTAATAATGATGGTAATTCATAAGTAGGTTCTACAATATGTGCAAGTTTACTTAATTTCGCAGTTTCCTCAATAGCAAGATCAGAAGCATATGTATAATTCGAACAAAACGGTTCATATATACTAAATGATTCCTCCTATTTTAGAATTAGATTTAAATATTAGTTTTCCTATACACAGGTTAACCATTTGCATAAATAGTGCTCCAAATCTTTGGTGCTCAGGTTGAAGAGCAGAATTAGCTTCTATTCCAATAAGAAATCTACGTTGAAAATCAACAAGCATATTGAGGTTTGCAAATAAAAGATGAATTGTATCTGCGGATACAATTTCATTTGATTGAAGAGCATGCATATAGTTCTAAAATTATATTGGTATACTTTTTGTCATTATTTTGCCTTACTTGCAAAGTTTCCATGTCTTGGACATACTTTCTTTCTGTATCTAAAAGTTCTGCAACAACTTTGGCACGATTATCTTTTGGTTTATTTAAATTTTGATCATGACATATTACTTTTTTTCTTTTAATTAAAAGATTCTGTTCTTCTAGTTTGTCTAGTATAAGAGACACTGTTTTCGCTACCTAATTTAATAATAAATATTTTTTTATAAAATATAAAGAAAATATAGACTTTAACAAACCCATTTGTATCATCCTGATACAGTTGAGAAATAGAGAACAAGTCGCTATCTTTATATCCAAGTTCGTTACGACAAGCTAGAAGAAAATGATATACATTTGCTTTACATGCATTCATACTTGTTAAGTGGGCTTTTGGATTAACAGTTAAAGGTTTTTCGGGCTTAAGTGCATTGTAAAGAGCACAAAGACTTGCACCTTGACGGAAACATTGCCAAAGTAAAGAGACTGGATCATTTGTTATTCCTGCTGGAAAAAGATCGCTTTGAGACCTGGCATTAGTCAAATAAATTTCAAAATTTGGAACCTCGAGCAATCGCTCATGAATCTCTCGACACATTTGATAAATAGAGGAAGATGCAATAGCAGGTTTATTAGTTATAGAATTTGTAGGTAACGGTATAGACTCAAGTGATGAGATATTTTGATTGTTTACAGATACTGAAGAATCTAAAGACTCTGAAGGACGAAGTTCATCATATTTTGAAAAACTAGTGGATGTATTGGTTGATATACTAGATTTTGTTGACAGAGACTGTGTCATTGATAGAATTATAGTGTTGTTAATAAGCCTGCTTTATATTTAAAAAAAATTGCATAGAGTCCACTTTTTTTAATCTTATTAGTGAAAAACAATACTATTTTTTTGTAATATGAAAGGAAATTTTATTTTTACGCGAAAATAATGTCTAATAGAACTTTGTTTTTTGTTTAAAGTTATAAAGAGTATTTTTGTTTGAGTATTACTAGCTTTGGTAGCGTATTTTTAGAACACTAATCTAAGTTACCTTTATTTTTTTTTCAAAAGTTTTTGATTATTTTTAATTTTAATTACCTTTGGTAAATTATGTTGCTTTTTTTATTTATAAATTCGTCAACTTGTTTTATAGGTTTTAATCCGATTAAAAAGGAAAATTAAAATTATTAAAAAAAGACAATTATTTATAATATATATTGGTAAAATGAAAAAGAATAGCATATTCAAAAGAATAATTTTACAGCATATATATATAATAAGAATCATTTATGAGTTATTTGAAAAGTATGTTGATTGTACTAGAAAAATAAGTATTAAAGTTATGCGTATTTATGGATATACGCTATTTTCTGGTAGTTGAATATATCATAAATGTCATATAGGATTGTTTTGTGCCATATCTTTTTTTAGTTGACGAAGCGTATTTTCAATTTTGCGCCGCTCTTCCAATTCTGCCTAAAGTATATCTTAATTGTTTCTAATAATATATTTTGTCATAACACTTACTTTCATTTTCCTAGAATGCTCTTCTCTTATTTCATGTACTATTTTTCGAAATTCTTTTCTTAGTAATTCAATGCTCATTGCTTCGTCATGTTCTTTTATGTTCAATTTTTCAGGTGATAGATTTTCTTTCCCTAGCCATTGTATTTTTTTATCAGATAATTGGCCTTCGAGTTCTTCGCATTTTTCTTTTAATGTATCAATAGTGTTTTCAAGACGGGTTCTTTCTGATTCGAAGTCCAACATGTTTCGTGTGATCTGTTCAAAATCATTTAACATCTCATTAAGCTCTGACTGAAGAAGTTGACAGCGTTTTTCAAGGTTAATCTCTTTTTCAGATATTATTCTATTTTTATCGATCATTTCTATTAATTTATTTTCTTGTATTTCTTTTAATGATTCAGATATTTTTATATTTTCGTTCATAGATTTGTTTTTTAATTCTATTTCTTTGCTTTCTTTTTCTGATTTTTCTATATATGCATCATTTTCTTTAGTTTGTTGTATAATTATAGGTGTTTTTTCTTTTTGTTGTTTTGAGTTATATATAGTATCAATTTCAGCTTTTAATATAGTTATTTCAGTTGATAATTTAATAACATCATTTTCAAGGCTTTTTATTGTCTCATTTGCTTTATTTTCATATTCTAATTGTTCATTTTTATGTTGAGACTGAAGAAATTGAATTTTTTCTTCAAGTATAGTATTAATGTTTTGTAGTTTAGAAATTTCATTTTGTAATAGTTCTAATGTTGATTCTTTTTGCTTGATTTTTTTTTGAAAATCTAATAAAGAATCTGAATGAGATTTTAAAAGGTCTGAATAGGTATCGTCAAGCTCCTGTAATTTAGTTTCGTTATCCTTAATTTGATTGGCATAATCTTTTATTGTATTTTTTAGATTTTTTTGATCATCCGCCCATTTTTTATAGTCATCTTCTTTTTTATGTTTAGCTATTTCTATTTCCTCATTTAATGTATCTATTGTTTGTTGATATTCAGATATTTTTTCATTTGCATCATATAATTCAGAAGATATCGATGATTCGCGTACAACAAGTTCTCCAATAGTTTTTTTAGCTTTTGAAAGATCCATATCCAAATCATTAATTTTATTTTCATATTCTATTTTTAATGAGTTTATAGCTGATAGATTGTTTTCTTCTTGAAGTTTTTCTTTTTCGAGTAAACCTTTGTACATTTTTTTGCTTTTAGATAATTCTGAAGTAAGCAAATCCACTCGAGATATTAAAGTATCTATTGAGAATTGGCCATGTTCTATAGAATAACTTTTTATTGGACATTCTTCGATGTCTGTTTTGTCCCATAGATATTTATAATTTTTTTGGAATTCAGCAATTTGAAGTAGAGATGCTTCTTTAAGTTCTAAATATTGCTGGTGCACGTTACATATAGTATCTTCTAATTCTGAAAGAATTTCTAAAACATCTATTGAACTATAATTAGAGTGTAATTCGTTTTCTGAATATTTAGTGACATGTTTTCCTCCTGATAAAAAGGATTTTAGTTGGTTATTTGATATTGTTAGACGTTTTTGAATTTCGATTAAAGTATATGATATGTTATCATTTATTTTATTTTTTCTAGATTCTGTGTTTTCTGAGAATTCTGCATTATTAGATTTATAAAAATGAAGTTCATTAAAATCATATAGATCCATAGGTTTTTTTTCTTGAAGAAAATTAGAAATATGTCCGCTCATTGTATGTTTTTCTAAAGCATATCTTAATACTCCTGCTGTATGTTTTAATAGTCGAATAGAAACTTCGTGTTCATTCTTTTGAAGACGCCATAGTTCTTCTGCTGCTTCTTCAATTTTACTATTTGAAATAAGTAGTTGGTCTTCAACTTGACGTGATATCCGTTTTCCTCTGTTAGAATGAAGACGTGATAAAGATTGTGCTGCTTCTCGGAGTTTTGACTCTAAAGCTAATGTTTTTCGCACTGTTTCTATTCTATTGAGTAGTATATGTTTTTCCTTGCTATTCTTAGATTTATTTATTGAAAAATGATGTTTTACTTTTTTTAATTTTTCCGTTTCTTCCAATGATAGTATTTCGTACTCTTTTGAGTCAAATACTGCATTAGAACTAAGATATTGCATCCCCACTTCATCCTGTTCATTAACAAGAGGAGATATTTGCGAATCTGTATAATTGCTTAATCTATTTTTTTCTTGGTTATAAAATTCTGTTGTATCAAGTAAAGATTTAGCTGAAGGCACAACATTTACGTATCTATTTTTGATTTCTTGGTCATATGAAGATGTATTCATACGAATTGTTTTAATTATTATGAATCTAATATTTATTATTTATTATTTTAAAATGTTTTATCATTCCTTGATAATTAAGACTGATAACCGAATGACGCGCTAAAAATAAATATAGTATAAAAATAGTAAATGAAAAATAGAATTATATAAATGTATTTAAATTATTGCATAAATTATTATGTAACTATGTAAGTAATGGAAATTAAATTTGAAATATGAATTGCATATTTTTAGATAACAGGTTTATTTTTTTTATTATATTCTTGTACCGCAATACCAATTTTAGTAAATATAAATTTTTGGCTAGTAGTAGAATCGATAGGAATAAAAGGACAACTAGTTTTATCTGTTTTATTTAAATTAAATATTTATAAATAAAAGAGTTTTACCTCTTAAAACTAAAACAATCCCTGATTTTTTAAGAGATATAGTTTGTATATCACTAAGAAGAATTTCCCATTCAATACAAAGTTTTCGAGATTTTACTATCATTATTCTTGTATATGTAATCATTAATATTGTATCATCAAGAATATTTAAATGTGCTAAATATTCTTCATCAAAGTATCGACCATTATTTATTTGTTTTAATAAAAATAAACCAAGAGCTAAATATATTAAATTATTGCATATAGTTGTTTTTTCATGCCTTCTCTTTGAGAATATGGTTTTATGACACCATCTTTTCCAATAAATCTTGTTAAGCGGACTTTATCAATTCCCTCTGAATCAAAAACTGTTGTAGTATTACGAATTCCTACATTATCGAAATAAACAATAGATATTAAAACAGAAAATCATTTTACCTTCTGTAACATTACTTGCTAAATCAAAGATTCCAACAACAGGTTTAGTAGCGAGCCTATGTATATTAAGATTAGTAAAAGAAACAATTTGAAGATATGTACCCAATTATGCCTTTTCCTATCCCTTTGAAAAAGCCTGCTGCTCCGTCTTTTTCCACACCTTCTAAAGGTTTTCTAGCAAGGCCTTCTACGCCACTTGCTATGCTAGTAACAAAAGAATTTGCTCCAGCTGTAACACCATATAAAGCGTGTTTTGGTTTATTTCGTCCTTGAGTTATTCTTCTGTAATTTTGGAATTTCTTGTCCATTGTTGCCATTGAAAGACCTTATTTTTAATTTTTTTAACTTATTTAACTTAATAATAATAATTTTTACCTTTTGAGATACTTCCAGTAAATTTTGATACACTGTCAGTAATACCGAAAACTGTTTTCCTTACAAAGCTCGCTGTTCCTTTAACAAGTCCAAATCCAAGCTCATGCGGATTTTCATTCATTACAAAACCATGATATGGTTCATAAAATATGTCTATAACACCAGAGCTTACTGTATTAAATAAGCCAACGGGATTGCCAAGAAAATCCGCTGAGCCAAGAATTTTATGAATTTGGTGAAAAAAATCTTGACCGTAATGGCTTTGCATATGCTGTAATAATAATGGTAATGATGTTAAAACGTTTTCCATTAATAAAGAATTTAAACGGACAGGGGCATCATTTATATTCCCAATAGCCATTGTTAAAATATTTAAGAAAAATAAAAATGGATTCTTTGAAGATGTTCTAATATTTGTTACTTTGAATTATTAGGTTTACAAATATTACTTGTCTTCCACGTTTACTCTTTCAGTTCTGACAAAAGAAAGGTTTAGTTGAGCTGGTTGAATATGTAATACTTCAAAATATATTTCGGTTCCTGATGTATTTTTTTGAGGTTCTGGAATTTCAAGATTTTCATCACAAAGTATTTCGTTTTCTTGTTCTAAATCGGATTGTCCAATGTGTTTTGTAAATTCTAGCAAAGCAAAGAGAAAATCTTCATCAATTTCTAGTGTCATTTCTTGGATAAGTAATGTTGCATATTTTACATATATAACTCCATAAGCTAAGAAATTTAGATGTTTTGAAAAGATATAATATTATATTTACAGTCATCTTTCACTTTGATTATTGATAAATGAAATGATGGATGTGTATCTAATTCCTTGCCTGTTTTTTGAATTACACTGGGATATAGTATTATTGGATAAATGCCCCCGTACAATTGATTATCGATCTAATACGTTTTATTTAAAGTTAAATATTCTAATTATTTTACTTGAATCCATTTGACAATAATATCAAAATTCTGATATAAAGGAGAATCGCTAAATTTTAAATTTAAATCCCTAAGCGTAATATAACATAGTTCAAGAGGACGATTGTTTATTATAGAAATGCCAATTCCTTCTAATTTAATTTCTATTTTGCATGTAATATTATCATTAAAATTAATTACTTCAAATCCTTCTTTATAGTAAATATTACTTGTTAGTGTTGAAGTGTTTTGTAAAATACTTGTTTTAGGCTTATAAATACTTTCATTTTCGCAATAATTTTTTAGTATTAATGTTTGTGATGGCCCATTAGCAACAACGCTAATATCAATAGTTTTATATAATCCATTACCTATCTTTAAAAAATAAAAAAAAATAGTTTTTAATAAAGTACTTACAGGTATTTTCATAGGAATTAATTCTCCTATTTCTGACAACCGTACTGTTCTTTCTTTTCCATTTGCTGAGAATACTAGTTCTTTATTTTTTGAAGCTGGATAATCCCATGAATAAGGCATTATACTTTTTGCTGGAATGAAATATGCTTTTATATTGCAATGAGGTGATTTGGATTTTTTTCCGCTGTTATCTATTGAAAGATGGTGATTCTATTTTTAATAAAAATTATAAACATATAAAAAAGTGGTAAATACTGGTTGATAAAAAGTAAAAGCAACATCGCTTTCATTACGAATAGAATATGGCCAATTATTTTTTTCTAGAAGTAAATGAATAAATACTGTTGCTTCTTCTAGCATTATTTCAACTCTAATAAGTTGTTGATTTTGTTTATACTTTGATAGTTTTACGTGAATTTTTCCTAAATTTTGAATATTAAATGGTGATGACCTATTTTTTTAGAAAATAAATAAATAAATCAATAGAATACCATTCATTATTTTTTCCTGGAAAACACAGAATTAATTGTTTTTCAGAAGCTTGTTCCATGAAATATAATGGCATTTTTTGTAAAGAATATAATGTCATTATGTTTGATGATTTAGGTTGCTTTATACTAATATCTTCGTCAAGACCACTTTTAATAATAAATCTTGGTGTTAGACTAATAATTTTTGTTAATGTGTACTTAGTTTAATATTAACACGTATAATTTATTATAATAAATATTACCTTTCCTTCTCCTTCTTTAACCACGATGCCAATATGTATCTCTTTTTGCTCAGGTGAGCCAAGAACAACTTCTGATACACTTCCAATAGCTTCGAAGCTTTGAGGTTTACTCCAATTTGAATTTCCAATTTTAATTAATGCTCTATTTTTTCTATCATGATTACCATATGAAAACATATATGGAACAGCTTTTTTTGTGTGTTCTATTGTTTATTAGTATTCATAATAGTTCTAACTTAATACGTACCAATAGAAAATTGACCTGCTGCTACTTTTGCTTGTTGTAGGAATAATTTTGATTTTATCTGAACATCGAGACCAGTTTTGTTAAGAATGACATAAGGACAATAAATTGCAATACGAAATATTTTTCCACTATCAGGAATTTCGCTGATAATTTATAAATATTTTAAGAAAAAAAATATATACTCACTAATAATGTAAATAAAGATAAAGTTTTAAATTGTCTTTGTCTGTTACAACTATTTTTGTTTCTTTTCGAATTTTATCAGGATTAGGAGTACTGATAATAGAAAAAGTGCTAGGTTTATAGACTATAAATAAGCTAAAAAACATTTTTTATTTATATAGATTACCTGTGTTTTGAATATGAATTCCCATAAGTAAAATATGAGATAAATTTATTGTGTGGATAAAACTAGATTCTTTTTTTTTTAGAAAGCTTCCCCATGTAGATTTTGTATTTTTATCAAAAATTTTATAATTTAAATCATATGGAAGAAGATTTTGAATTATAATTAGAGGATTTATTTTAATATTCATATATGGGTACACCCTTTTACTGTTAATAAAAATAAAGATATTATTTTTAGAGTAACTTTACTAAAGGATTTAATTTATCATATCGAGCATGGATTTGAAAGTTAAACAAATTGTCTTTTTTCTGAAGAGATTCACATGAAATTATGGATGACGGATATTCTAATAATTTTTTCCATTCTATAATATTTGATGACCACGAATATTCTAGATAGGCTACTTAATTAGAGATTTAATTTTAATACATAATATAAACATACGATCAGGCCGAATTTTTAATGCATAATAATATGCAGATTCTATGGGTATTGGAAATTCGTTACCTGGTGCTACTTGTATTAGAAAATTATTAAAAAAACCATTTATAACAAAAACCAATTTTATATATTTCTGAATGTTGCCCTTGATTATTAATGATTACTACTTCAATAGGTATCTGTGTTTGGTTTTCTAAGGTTAGAGTTGATTTTAAAGTTATATATTTTATGTTATCGGGGCCGAGAATAGTTTTAACTAAAAGCTTATGTAGAACATCTTTTTTTGGTTCAAGAGAATATAATGTTTCGCCTTCGTAATTAATAGAAATGTCTTCTATTGGGTTCCATTCTGTATTTTCTAAATGAATTCCAATGAAATATTTTTGATTTTTATCTGAAATATTCTATATAAATTAGAATGATCTTTTTAAATAATAATAATAATACGCTTCTCATTTGTCTCCAGTCTTCGAATTTCCATGGAATCGTATCTCCATCTTTCAGATTATATGTTTTTTTCCTGGAATTCAAATCTTTAGAAGAATTTGACCATAAGTTTATAGAATAACCAGTTTTATTTTGTATTCTATAAGGGGCTTCAAATGTTTGATATTTAGACAAGATATTCTCTTGTGTTTGATTTATAAATTGTAACATTTCCATTATTGTTGTAATGATATTCGGTGTTATAATGATTTCTAACCTTTTATATGAGGATAAAGTAATTAATAACTTTTCTGGATGTATCGATTTTACTGCCTATTTTTTATTATGAAACGATAATAAAAGAATAGATTAATACATGTATTTCAAATTGCCAGGGTTCAATGAGAGGTTCCCAATGGGAATTTGAGAAATTGTATGAATTTATGAATAAATTTAAATTAGTGTTAATATTTAACTTAATAAAAGTCAGATGAGTTTATAATTATATTAAAATACCTCTGATGACCAGTCATTAGAATATATTATGAATTTATTTATTGAAATATCAATAGTGGGTAGGTCATGATGGCATCCGATTAATATAAGCCTCAAACCCTGTATATTGGCTTTTAATTCCTCTTTGGCTGTAATAATAGATTCTTTATTAGCGTTATTCTCTGGATTAGAAATTGTTTTATCTGATAGTCTTTTTGATTTTAAAGAATATGTATTTTTATTAAAATCTGTTTTTTCTATAGATATATTGTTTTTTATTTTATTGAGTTTGTTATCTGTTACTGTATTCTTGTTTGACCCAGGAGACTCAAATACTTTAGTTATAATATTTAATATCAGCATAATATCTCTAAGAGATAATCTAAGAATTAAAGGATCTATTTCAATAATTATATTTGTCAGATCTTGTGTTTCATTTAAAACTTTAAACTCCATAGTAAAAGCTATTGTGAAATCATCCAATATTCTTATTTTGTTTTCTTCAAAGTTATCCATTTTACAAAGAAACATTCCTATCTGATTAATAGATAAAGTTGTAATATCTTGCTGTGATATTAGAATTTGTTTTGTAGTTAATACTACAGCTTCTGATGAATGCAATTCTAGATTTTCAAGTAAAATTATATTTGCATCGACAATATTTATTTGATAAAACATATTAGTGGATGGTTTTTTTATTTTTGTTGATATTTTTTCTGGATTTTGTGTCTCTTTTTTTTTAATAGATTTTGATATACCTTCTAGATTCTCATCTCTGTAGTTATCATTAATATTTTGTTTGATAGATGTTTCAGGTTCTAATTCTATTGTAGCAAATTTTTTCAATTCGAAAATATGATCTAGTGTAAAGATAAATTTAGGACTATCAATAGTAAGCATTGTAATAATATTTTTATCTGTTTTTCCTGATATATTAAGACTAGCCATAAATTGGTATCCATCATGTTTTATAGCAGATATTGCTTCTCGAAATTTATTGGATTTGTTGAACTTAGTATTTTCAAGAACAAATGACTTTATCTGTAATTCAGATTCTAAAGAAGAATTTGAAAAAATACGAGTTTTAATAATTGTTGTATTTAAAGAAAATTTTGCTAAAGAATGATTAGAAAGATTTTCTATGGGCAATAAGTTATTTGAAAATATTTCTAAACATATTATTCTAATATTGAATTTTAGATCCAGTTTAATCCATAGCTCTTGGTATGAATTGTTTTTGTAATTAATTTCTTTTGAAAAATCTGTTTCTGTAATTTTAGATTTATATGCTTCTTGATTTCTATTGTCAATTTCTATTGATTTATTTAAGATGCCTGAGTCCTTTTCACTATAATTTGAAAATACCTCGGTGATTTCTTGACTCAATTTGATTAAAGAATAATACTGTCTATCTGTTAATTTAAAATTTAAGTCTGCCATAGAGCCAATTATTCTGATATCTGGTCTTTTAGAATTGAGAGTATGTTCAACATACTCTACAGTAAAATCAATATCTATTCCGTCAAGCATTTCTAATTCTTCTATTTTGTTGCATTCATATTGAAAACGTGAATATAAACTAATATCTCTAATTCCTGCTGAAATCTTATTCAGAGAAAAAATAGATGAATTTTCTTTTAATGTTTCAAAACTATTTGATGCATAAATTTCTCCAAGATTGGCTACAATAATATTATTTTCTTTATTTTTTAATTTTTTTACTTCAGGAAAAATTAGGATAGGTGTTCTAATTAAAATATTAAAATGTATTTTATTGACAGAATCCTGGATTTGTGAAGCTTGATTTATAGCTACTTCTCGTGCAGAATTATAAAGTGTTTTCATTTGAGCAAATTTAGCTCCAAATTCTAAAATTTTTTTGAAAGGCTTTTTTAAAAAATTAATTTTTACTGATCCTAAACTTAGATAAATTAAAGTGTCATATCCTGGATATATTGCTTCGTTTGAAGAGTCATATAATTCATAGCGAAAGTCTGCTAGCTCTTCTCCTTCAATACTAATAAGTTCTTTAATATTTGATTCTGAGTCGACATTAAAATCGTTCAATAATGATAAATTTCCAAGTTTTATGTTAAGGCACATAGTTTTTTGTGTTAAAAAAATGTTGATATCTGTTTTGCTTAATATAAGAGTTGGTAGTCGTATTCCATCATCATTGAAAATAAATACTATCTTTGTGAGCCCAACTTTCATAGATATTTTGTTGGATAAAATTGTATGTTCCTGGTTATCTTTGACTATTATATTTTTTTCAAGAGAATTTTTATGATAATTTTGATCATTTGATGTGGTAAAAGTGGTAATAATAAAATCAAAGAGTGTAAGAATTGTCTTTCTTGTTATTACAAATGTAATAGCAGATAAAGACACATCTATATTTTGTTCGATATCATAATAAATAGATATAAATTCTGATGATTGAGTTTTTGCTTTAGTATACTTTATATGAATGAGGTCTGCAGTTTTGTTATTTTCTTTTATAATATCATCCGATGATATTAAATATTTGAATTCAATAGGTGAATTGGTCTCTATTTTATCTTCAATAAAAAATCTTTTCAAAATCATTTCTGTAGTAATATTATATGATGTTGCTGAAAAAAGTAAGGAAAAATGTTCTAAAACGATATCTACAAGTAATTGATCTTGATTTTTTTTTTGAATATCTGCTTTATATAATGATATTTGTAGTTTATTTACCATGAAATTTAATTCAAATATTTTTTGTTGAAAAGCAGTGGATTCCTATAAATAACAATAAATATATATATATATATATATAATTATATAGACAAACCTGATCGGACACTGCATCTTCATATTTTTCTGCTTCTTTGTCATCAGAAAAATCAGATTCATCTTTAATAATTAGATCTTCTTGATGAGAAAAACTAAAAGAAATAGATTTATGAATATTGGATTTAGACAAATTAGAAAGTTTTTTTTGAGATTTTCTCTTTTTGATTTCTTTATGATCAGTTTCTTTTTTAGAAGATGGAATTGCATTATTAATAATTTTCATTAAAATTTTGTACTTTTTATCTGATATAGACGTGTGTAAAAGAGGAAGATGACCTGATATTTTAAATTTAGTTAAATTGGAAGCTTTAGGTAATATGGAAATTTCGAGTAGGAAAAACATATCTGTTTTATCGATGATTTTAAAATTTTTGCCATTATTTTTTCTCCTAAGCTCATTCAGAGCATCATCGACAGATGGTCCAATTAGTAACTGATATATTTAATATATTTTTGTATAAATGTTGGTTAATTACTTGAATAGATTCAAACTTAAGAGAAAACTTATCATACATTAGAGACTTTAGATTTGAATAGTCTTCTTCGCTATATGCTTTATTGTGTTTCGATTGTATTTCCCGAATTTTTTCCTTTTCTACTAAGTTACTTTCAAGACTAATATGACCTGCATCTAATATTATGCAACTACAATCAACTTTTATATAACTGTTAATGTTAAATGAAATTTATATATATATATATGTTTTTAACCTTTGAGGGATTATAATTAAAGGAGTTTGAAGATCAAGTTTAGCTGAAATAGTTTTGTGTTCTTCTAATGCAAATTCTAGACCAGCTCTTGTCTGATTCCTGATTCCTTCAACTGTGGCGCTCGCTGCTTCCATTAAAACTTCTATACTTACCATTTGACTTTTAGGCGGTTCAAAAAATTTTGAAACCGCTGTTAGACAGTGAGGGTTATAAATCACTTCCATGGATTTTAGCTTTGCCATTACAGATGTATCTGCGTCATTATTAGGAGGGTTTTTTTCGAATTTAAAGTAAAAAAATGGAGATAAATCATCATAAATTAATGTTTTTTTTTCTAAATCTGGTTTCTCTTGCATATAATCTAGATCAGGAAATTCATATATTTTTTTTTTGTTAATATTAACTTTAACTATTTGAGGATATACACTGTCTTCTGTAGTCCCATCATAAACACTTAATTCACCGAGCTCAAATTCAAATGCAAATGAAGTTGAACGTTGAACAATGCTTGAGTTAAAATTATTGAAAAAGAATGATATTATATCTTTCTGTTTTATATTTGTTTTATTTGTTTTTTCTGTAAGTGTAAAACTTCCTGTTTTAAGACTTAAAGAAAATTTTAAATTGATAGATTCGACAGAATTATTTAATTCTTCAGAAATGCCTTTCTTTTCATCCCAATCTATTGTGTCATAAAGTTCTTTTCGTTGTTCATCTGTCATAATTAAATCATTTTTATTTTGGTCATCTATATTTTGAGAGCTACTCCATAACCATGATAGCCAGCTTTGTGATTGTTGAGAATTATTTTTCGGAGATAGAGCCTTTTCTTTTTTTAGTTTGCTTTTTGCTAAAGATCTATAAAAACGAATATCTTCATATGAAAGCAAGTATTCTAGCTGCTGAAGTTCTTCATTTTCTATTATATCAATTTTTTCGAGTAATTTTTTTTTAAAAAGATCAACGTATTTTAAACGTTGATCTCTTCTTTTCTTTAAATAAGCCCATGTACATTTGGAATTTTTTTCATGTATTTCATATAAAATAGAATTTGCTGCAAATTGTAACCAAAGTCTTGGATTATTTTTAATAGATTTAGAAGCATCTCCTGTTGGACGAAAGCGATGGTATTTTTGTTGACGAATAAAAAAATGAAAAAGATCGACCATCATAAGAGCGCTTCTATACTGATAATTATCAAATACAAAACTTAATTCTTCAAAAATAAGTTTTATATTTGTTTTAGAAAAACCATCAACATTGTTTTTGTTTAGAGTAATATGGCCTGTTCCGCTAATAGGTTTTAATATTAATTGATGATTTGGAGTATGACAGTTTCTAACAATTAGGTCTTTAAAACATTTTAATAATTCACTGGATGATTTTTTAGAAAAAGAATAAGAATCTACATTCCAGTATATGGTCAAAAAATCAAGTGTAACTAATTTATGTATAAAATCTACGTTATTTTGTATAAAAATGGGCTCCCATTTATCATTTGTAGATATAGCAGAAAATCCGGAAAGTGTAATTCCTATAGAAAAAGGATGCTATATTTATGAGATAATAGGAAAAATAAGTATATATATACTTCTGGATCACTTATGTTGTCCTCATAACGGATATGTATATTTTTAATAATAATTTGGAGATTATCAACAATCTAACTATTCAACATTATATATAAATTATTTGTATATTACCTTTGTAATAAGACTGTTTACAAATGATTGATTTTTCTGAGTATCATTACGTGATACACGTTGATCAAGAAGTTCTGCTCTATAAATAAAAATAATTAAAATCCGAAAATAATATGTATATATTTAAAGGTATATTTATACCTTTCTAGTTTTTCTTTTTTAAGATTTTGAATTCTTTGATCTTCTTCTTCTTGGCTATACTGTTATAAATCTTAGTTTAGATTAAATAATAAATTATTTTACTTCTTGGTTATCTTTAGGAAATGCAAGTAAAAATACGTTTTCAATGATAACTTTTACAGGTTTATTTTTTAAATTGGACCAAGGTATTTGTAAAATTAATTCTCCAAGAAAGCCTTCAAAAATATTTATAGGAAGTTTAAATATACTTAGAGCCTAAATTTGAATTATTATAAAATAATATTGAAAAAGTTTAAAATGCCTCTCTTTTAAGTTTAAGGTCTTTAAGTTTAACATCTCCTTTCCATATACCAATATTTAATTGTTTAGGCTATTATTATTAGAAATAATTGCAATTAAGAGATTTATTACATCAAAATTTTCTACATAGGATCCAAGAAATTTTTTTAAAATTCCTTAAATAATAGATTAATAGAACTATATATTGTATTTTGTGTCTTAGTATACCTGCTACAAGTGATTCGAGCATTCTTGGAATTTTTTCATAATTCTATCAAATAAAGACGGTCTTATATGCCATTGGTTTCGATGTTTTACGATGTTATAATTCTAGAATTGTTAAATAATGAATTTATTAAATAGGGAAAAATAATTTTATGAGTTTTTATATTCTTGTTTTATTATTTGATTTTATATAATTTAAATATGGTCTTATTGTTTTATTTATTTTGTTTTTTTTTTTTGCTATATAATTAAATCTTTGAAAAAAATATTATAATCTGTTTTTTATTTTTGTTATATTTAACTGTTTATTATTTTGATTTTTGAAAAACTTTTTGTTTATAATGAAACAATAAATATTATTTATTTTTAATATCATAAAAATTTAAATTATATTATTTTATCATTATATTGAAAAATATATATTTAAGATTATATAATATAATTATAAAATCACGTATTTGATTTTTTATAATTATAATGTTTTAAAATAATATTTTAATAATTTATTAATGTATACAAAATTGTAATTTGTAATTTTGTATTTTTATTTTTTAAAACTATTGTTTTAGTTGATTATAGAGTTTTATTAATAATTGTATATTTATACTAATTTTAAGTTTATAGATATTTATAAAAACTGTTTTTATGAATTTAATGGTTTAAATTTAATTGTAAAACATGCTTTTTAATATTGTTAATTATATTTAAATTTATATATTGATCACAGTGGTTTTGCCATTTATATATGATTATGATGAATGTTAACATAATGGTTTAAAATTACAAAAAAAAATATGTATTTTTAATTAAAGTAAATACTTATGTCTTAATCTTCATTTAGATTAATCAATATAATATAATATTTAAAATATAAGTATGTTGTTTTGATATTTCTTTAAAGTCGTATTTCTATATATTTTTTATAGTTTTATATTTTTTTCAGATTTAAAGAATGGTTTTTTTAAAAATATAATTGTAAGATTTGATTGAAATTTTGTTTAAAATTTAAAATTTTAAAAGATTTAATATTTTGATAATTTTTTATGATTAATATATAAATTAGGATTTTATTTGTAATATTTTTATATAGAAAATTTAAAAAATATTTTTATAAATTTAATATATATATATATTATAATATTTGATTGAATCTATAATCTATTGTATTATACTCAAAACTATATTAATATTATGTTATTAAATTTTGAATTTTTAAATGTTAGAGATTTATTTTTATAATGATAATAATTTAATGATATAAAGATGAATTTAAAATTACTTTAATAAAATTTATTGAGGATTGTTTTATTTTATTTAAATACTCATTAAGATGGTTTTTTTGAGTATATTTTAATACATTGTTTTTCAAAAGATGAACGTTTAAAAAATATTAACTTAATAGATATAAGACTCGTTAAAAGTATATTTAGGATTTCTTTTAATAATTATAATAGAAAATATTTACTAATTTATTTGTTTTAAAATTAATATAAATATTTAGAAATATATTTTATTTTAAAATCTATAACAGAATAAGAAATAATGAAAATTGCATGTATAATAATAATTTATATTCAAAAATATTTATAGAAACTGGATAGACATAACTAATTAAATTTTAGTGGATCGATTATTAATTTTTTGTTTTTTAATAGTAGCATCGATACTTTTTTGACCTAAAAATATAAATCAAAAAAATTTAAAACATTTAACTTCTTACCCATTATGCCACCTCCCCATATACGTCTAGATTCATCGTATTTATCATTATAATTAACCTATACTATCTAAATTTTTACTTCAAAAAAACTAAAATCTACCTTAATAGCAGTAATTAGAGTAGCTAAAGTATTTTTGTCTTCAGATTTAACTTCAGTAAAAGCAAGAGCTGTTGAATTTTTCTTATGAACAACTGCTCCAAGACGTGCCTTGCCTTTCACAATCTATAAGAAATGAATAACAACATAAACTAAATAAATAAATAATACACAATAAGGAATACCCATTTTTCGACAAAGTGCGGGAAGGTACACAACCAGCTCAATAGGATCAACATCACTTGCAATTACTACAAGAGATGCTTTTTTGTTTTCGATAAGAGACACTATATGATTCAACCCACTCCTAATAAAAAATTAGAGTTATTTAAGATAAAGAAACACTTTGCTTAACGAAAAATGGTTTTTTTCCAAAGCTTTTAATCGAAGCTTCTTCCAGACTTTCTTCTGCCTTTTTAAGAAGCCGTTGTTTTTTTTCAATTTTAGTTTCAGGTCTATATTTATTAAGAAGCTTAAAAAGTTGAATTGCTGTGTTTTTATCCAAAGTAAACTGAAACTGTGAAATAGCAGGAGGGACTTTTAAACGCATATAAAGAACTCTCCTTTGTCTTTGAAGCCGTATATAACGAGGCCATTTAACAAAACGTGTTAAATCACGTTTAGGTTGGATATCTTGACCTTTAAAAAATTAAAAAGGATACTTTTAAAAAGACTATATAGATCACTTACCAATACCGAAATTTTTGGGCCTTTTTTCGAAAAGAGGGTTTTTATGTTTTAATTTCTCAGTTGCTTTAGATGTTGGAAAAGATTTCGTCACAGTTTTTCCGGAATCTGCTTTAGAAGACTAAAATATTAAAAGTCAGTTTATTATTGTTTAGTTGGAAATGTATTTTGTTGTATTTCTTAAAACTAATTTCTTTGTAAGGGAATGTTTTATTTAAATTCTTTAATTTATAGTTTCATAAATTCAATAATAGAAAATTAAAAATGTTCAACATTTATTTCCCCAAAAAGGTCTAATGAAAATATTGAAAATTAACTTACCATTTTTTATAATAAGCGGTTTTTTTTAATTTTATTGAGCTATTTTTTATCTAAATCTTTCGAGCTTTTTGTAGAAAATATTGTGACTGTTTTTATTTTAAAATTTTGAATTATTATATATACACGTATTTTTCACTTATGATTTTTTATATTTATTTTATTTAAAAAATATTTTTTTCCTGATAATACTGAATATTTAATATTGTAGTTGTTTTAATTTTGTGTTATTTTTGAGTTTAATTTTTTACTAATTGAAATTTGATATGAAAAAGATAGTATTTTGCTTTCATTTTTTAGGGTCATGTGATATTTTTATTACGAGATGATAATTAAAATAGACTAACTTATTTAAGTAAAAAAGTTTGTATATGGTTTAGTTTATCTAGTTGGAAAGTTAAAGTAATGTTTACCTAATAAAAATATGTTATTTTGTAATGACAAAAATGTAGAAAAAAAGTTCATATGATCTAAATTTTTTATTTTTACTTATTTTAAGAATAAATTTAGAGGGCTCAGGATTTTAATTTACTAATGTCTTCAGAATATATAGGAGCAATTGATCAGGTATGTTTTTTTATTATCTTGTATAAGAATTGTTTTTTATGATTTTGAATTAATAGGGAACTACAAGTAGTCGGTTTTTTATATTTGACAAAAATGGTTGTATTGCATCTCTTTATCAACATGAATTTCCACAAATTTATTCTTCTCCTGGTTGGATTGAACATAATCCTATGGAAATTTTAAACTCTGTTAAGATATGTATTGAAAAAGCAATAGGAGAATTTGTGAAGAAAGGTAAAAGCATTAGGTTAATTAAGGCTGTTGGTATTGCAAATCAGCGAGAAACAACGTATGTTTTAGAAATGTTTTTTAGTTAATATTTTAAATTAAGAAATGATTAGGGTTGTTTGGGATAAGACTACTGGAATACCTCTATATAATGCAATTGTATGGTCAGATACTCGTACTACGGAAACTGTTTATCAATTAAAACAAAAAGAATATGCATCTGAAATTCACGAAAAATGTGGTCTTCCTATTTCCACATATTTTTCTGCTGTTAAGCTTCGTTGGTTACTTGATAATGTTAAAGATGTTCGAGATGTTTATGATCAAGGAAATCTTGCTTTTGGTTACTAATTTTCTATAATTTTTATTTAATTGTAACTTTTTACTAGGGACTATTGATTCTTGGTTGATATACAATCTTACTGGCGGTATAAATGGTGGTATTCATATCACCGATGTTACTAATAGTTCTCGCACAATGTTGTTAAATATAAGAACTTTAAAATATGATGATTTTCTTATTAAGTTTTTTGGTTTAGAAAAGCTTCAGCTTCCTGAGATTAGGTCTTCTTCTGAAATTTATGCTGTAATTTCTTCTGGCCCACTTTTAGGAATACCGCTTGCAGGATGTTTAGGTGATCAGTCTGCCTCTTTGGTAGGCCATTTAGCATTTGCTCCAGGTTCTGCTAAAAATACTTATGGGACTGGGTATTGTTACATATATATATATATATTGCTGATTTTTAGTTGTTTTTTGCTTTATAATACTGGTCAAAATCCGACTATTTCAAAAAATGGTTTGTTAACAACTGTTGGCTATGTCTTCAAAGGAATGCAGCCTGTTTATGCTTTAGAGGGTATATATCTTTTACAGTATAATGATTTTTTGAATTTTTATAGGCTCAATTGCCGTAGCAGGGAGTGCTATAAAATGGTATCGTGATCAGATGGGAATTATTGCTACTGCATCTGAGATTGATGAAATGGCTGCATCTGTAGAAGGTAAGAGTTACTTTATTGGTTAATTGTGTTTATTTTGGGTTAGATAGTGCAGGTGTTGTTTTTGTCACTGCTTTTTCTGGCCTTTTTGCTCCATATTGGTGTTATGATGCTCGTGGTACTTTATGTAAGTGTTATACTTTTTATAATCTGAACTGATATTTTTTGAAAGTTGGTATTACTAATTATACTACTAAGGAACATATTGCACGTTCAATATTAGAAGCTATTTGTTTTCAGACTAAAGCAATCTTGGATGCAATGGAAAAGGATTCTGGAAACTCTCTAAATAGTCTTAAAGTTGATGGTGGGATAACTAATTCTGACATCTGTATGCAGGTATATTAAGAATTATATTTTTTCGTTTTGTTTTGTCTTTTAGATTCAATCTGATCTTATTGGTATTGATGTAAATAGACCTGAGATGCGTGAAGTTACTGCATTAGGGGCTGCTATTGCTGCTGGTCTTTCTGTTGGTATTTGGGAAGATATAAAAGGATTAGAAAGTATTGGTTTGGGTAAAACAACCGTTTTTTCGCCAAAAATTAGTGATGGTAAACGAGAACAAATGATTTCTTTGTGGGAAAAAGCTGTTCAGAAATCATTAGGATGGAAAACTAATGATTCATAATAACTTAGGTTTTTAAGAAAATATTTCTGCTAATCCGTGCTTTAAAACGTATTATCATTCATGTATTTTTAGTATTGTTAAATAAAAATAATTTATTTTTTGAATTACTGGTTTTGATTTCAACAAGTCTGTATTTTATATTGATTTTAATAAAATATTTTGTATTTAATAATTTATAAATGTTGTCAATTTATATATATAATGTTTTGGTCTTATTATTTAGATCGATAAAAATATACATTTTTATCTACAGTTTATCTAAGTTTGATTATGTTTAATGCCAATTTATTTATAACCGTTTATAATATTTATAATAAAATGTATTCAAAATATAAAAAAATCAATATAATATAGTAATTTTTTTAAAATAAAATATTTAATAATTTTCTTAAGTGTATATTTTAATATTAATATTCTTTGAAAAAAAAAAAAGATTTTATAAAATTACTATTTATGATTTCTAAACTTTACATGTGACTTATTTGTTTGTAAATATTTTAAAAATTAATTTATTGAAACTTTAATATTGAAGTTTTTTAGTTTATATCAGTTTTAATTGATATTATATAGATATAGTTTTTATGAATGTTAGAGATGATTTTGTTATGTATATATTGTAGGAGATTGAAATTTATGATTATAAAAAAACAACCTATTGGTTAAGATAATTTAAAATTGTTATATGAATTTTTAGTTTTATATATATTTTCTTATGTTAATTTGAAATGTAAATATATATATATTACTATGGTAAATCCTTTTTTTAATATTTTTAAGTTGTTTCTTAATTTCAATTGTTTTAAAATGTTATTATAATTAAATAAGTATTTTAACTGAATATATAATATTTTATTAAAAAATATAAATGATTTATATAGACTGATACAATAAAGTATGTTAGAAATTTGTTGAAAGTATTGAATATAACAGTCATTATAGTTGTAATGAATTATTACTTTAAATGACATAATATTAATGTAATTTATGGATCTTTTTTAAGTTATCATGATAAATTTTATATCGAACAAGATCTAGAGTTGCTTTAGCATCTTCTTTACTATCATGACCACCTGTAATGTTTGTTTGTATTTCACGTTTAAGGTATTTTTTTGCAAGATACTTTAATGAATGTTTACGTTGTAATCCTTTTTCATCTTGGAATAATAATGCTGTATCAATTATACGTTTATGGACAAGTCTTATAGCTATTAAGTCATTTTCAAGACCATGTCCTATTAATATAGTCGAACTGCATAATTTTAGATCTGTAAATAAAATGTTGTGTAAATCTGATAATGATAATTCTGCATTATCTAATGATTTTATACCACTCCAACGCGTATTAAAATCTATGATTTTATTTTTTGGTTTAATTAATTTATCAATTAATAAATTTTCGCAAATATCATAAATAGTAATCCTAGCTAATTCCATCCCACCTGTAGTATATATCATTTCACAGTCAAGGACAGCTGCGTCTAAAAATGATGATTGCATTGGTGCTTGAGATGCAACAAATTTTATTTCTGCTGCCAATTTTGATGGTGATGTAATTTTGAATACATGATGAAGAGATGTTATACAACCTATTGAATCAGTATTGCTCTCATGACAACATGAATATATTTTTGTTTGTTCTTAAACGTTAATATATTTTAAGATCAAATGTTTGGATAATACCATTACTAGTTTTAATTAGTTTCCCCCAATGATAGCGACATTTTGTGTAATGTTGAATTTTTTTAACAATAAATGGAATATTACATCTATCACAATGAAAATATACATCACTCGTTTGTATTTCTGGTATAGGTATGTCTAAAATATAACCAGCTGTTTGAAGTTGAATATCGCTTAATATATAGTTTTCAAGTTCTAATAGTGATATCTCTATATATTTGTAATTTGAGAATATAGTATCTACTGCATTTTCTGCATTCTTTGTGTTTGTGGTGTTTTCATGTAAAATATCTTTATTTTTTAAAGAAATTATATAATTTTTACATGAATTAATATAAATTGATTTATTTTGGTAGGTTGAGTTCAGAATTTCAAGTTCTTTTTCTAGTGAAATGTTTCTTGCTAAAAAATTACCTTGATTAGTTTTTGAATATATTCTTAAAAATTCTTGTTCTATTAATCTAAAAAAATGAACACGAGTTTTATGCGGTATATGAACAAGAGTATGTATAAATTTTGGGCCTATATCATTATCATTTGTTTCTGAATAATTTTGTAGTTTATTATCTTTAAATATAACATTTTTCTTTAGTTTGTTTGCGTCATAAATAGATGTAGAATCATTACACTGATAATCCCTTCTTTTATTAAAATTAAAATATTTCTTTATAATATAGTTTATTATACGTATTTTTTATCACGTTAACATAATTTTCTATATATTATTTTAGATGTTATATTACTTTTTTAAATTTACCTTGTGGTAATATGTTAGAAATATTAGGTGTATATGAATATTTCCGTTTTTTCGTGTCATAATTTTGTTCTTTTAGTGTTTGGTATAAATGATTAAATGGGCAAAATATTGTGTTACATTCTGTATTTTTTCGAATATAAGGACATGTAATTTTTTGAAAGAAAATTCTGTTTGGAAACATTGAAAATTGGTGTTCAATTATTTTTTTCTGAATGCCACTACCTTTTTTTTAATAATTTTTTGATAATTATAATATTTTGATAATTATAATATTTTGATATTAAATTCTTAATATTGGTATTATATATATATAAACGATGTATATTGAATGATATACGTATATTGTCGTATAATGCAATATATAATTTGTAAATTATATTTTGTGTGATGAATAATAAATTTATGGAATTTGATTAAGAAAAAATATTAATGCTTGAAATAATATACATCATAATATAGAAATTGAATAATTTTGTTGATTAAAAAATATTATTAAAGGTTATAAAAGATATAATATATATAAAAGTAATTATAATTTATTTAATTTCGAAATAAATGTTAATAATATATTAAATATATTACAGTACTACTATTTATATAATATAGTAAATTCTAATATCGTTTATAATTATAAAATAATCATTTAATAATCTATTTTTAATATTTTAAATTATATTTATATTTTGAAAATTACATTAATTTCTTATGATAATTTACTATTTTTTATATTTTAATAAAAAATATAGTTACTTTTATCTTATTATAATTAGAAAATATATTATATAAGTATTTTGTAATTATACTTTATTATAATTGTACAATTAAAAATTCATTTTACAAATATATTTAATAAATGAAATTATATTTGTTTATCAATATAATTGCGATAATTCTAAATCAAATCATTATAGTTCTAAAAAATTATCTTTATTTATAAATATACTATATATACTATATATAATTATCGATACATTTTTGATACATTTTTGTTCATCTTATTTATTTATTTGAATATAAGAATATAATTTTGAATAATTAGATGCATTTTTAAATAGATAAATTTTTAAATAGATAAAAATATAAATTAAATAAGATTATAAATAAAATTAAAAATAAAATTTATAATTAATATATTTTTATAAGAAATTAGATATAATATCTATTAAATATCTATTAAAATGATAACTTAAAAATAAATATTGCAATATTTTAAACAAATTATCAAAAATAATAAACTGAAAATTTAATATATCTCAAAATTGCATTTGAATATTTATATATGAAATAATATTTCAAGCAATATTGTTTTTATTATGCTTATTAAAAATAAATTAAAAAATATTAAAATCATTATTTTAAGAATTTTAAAAAAATAGTAATAGTAAACCAACTAAGATTATTATTTTTATTAAATTTAAAAACAGTTTACATGAAACATATTAAACACCATATGATTTATTAACATCTAAATTTTTAAAATCTATAATTCTAAAACAATTAATCATTGTATTGTTTTAATTCATTCAATATAATATAATACTATTCTAAAGAACAATTATCAAAATTAATTTAATTAATTTAAACCAAGATACAAGATAAACAAATATAATCAATTATTTTAGAATCATATACATCATAATACACATAAGCAAAAACATGATAAACGTTTTAAAATAATTTCAGTATAAAAACTAACAGAAAGTAACATATTAAAAAACTATTCATATTATCATATTCCAAACTAAATGTAATTATTATTTACATTATAATTTTTAATGTTCAACCACCAAAAAGCAATACTTGCCCTTAATTGCTATATTCAATAATAAATAGCCAATATATTTTTTTATAAAAACAATCATTATCATAGTAATATTTTCTCACTTATAATTTCTTTTTTTTGTTTAAATATCCTTTCTGATAAAGATTTGCAAATACTAATTATATAAAATTTAGAGCATACTTGATTAATAAAAACAGCTACAAGACTTAAACTATTCAATACATACACATTATATAACTCTAATATTTTATCCGTATTTATATATTATCAAAATGAATCATAATTCCCAAATATATATCCAAAAAATAAAACATTGCAAATATCCAAACGTCTATAATTATATTAAACAAAACCATTTTTTAATTATTTATAGATTAAATGCACCAGAATTTATCAGTATTCTATCACAATTACCTATATCATAGGTTATTACTTAAATAATAACTATAGTTTTTACCTTTTTTTTTATTTTGTTAATAATCAACTAAAACAATCCGAAAGAAAATAAACATACAAAATATACAAAAACAATAATATATAATAATCCAAAGAATCACGAAAAATTCTACAACATCCGCAATGCTCATTTAAAAAAAACATTAACACAAAACGTCTAGCCTAAGTCCATTATTACTAGATGCTATACCAAGATTTTTAACATCATCTCCCCATATTCGATTATCCCATGATATTGAAACTCCAGAATCAGCATATTTTAAAGAATTATTATCTATATCATTTTTTAAATTTCTATCACCAGAAAAACAATATTGCAATGGTTTTGCAGAATCTGTAACATCCAAAATCTGACGATTTAACGAATCAACCGATAATGATAGATTAGAAGACTTTGTACCAATAGGCGCTATCATATTTTTCATCCTATTACTTGATAGCAAGGATAAATTCTCATTATTTTCAGCTACAATATTAGACTTTCTCCTATAGAAGAACGACGGCTTATTCGCAGCATCACCACTAATAACAACATTATTTACAACCTTATTATCAGTAACAAAATTTAAATTTGCAGAACTTCCTCGAAAACATGCGAAAGACTGATAAGGCGACCCTTGTTGTAAAGCTAAAGCAGATGATGACCAATTCTTTAAACACGATTCATCATATGTACAACTAGACAAAACTTTTGATGGTATGGAAAAACCTGAAAATACCATATCATCATCATTTATACTAGGATTGTTATCTTTTACTAAAGTTTCAATTATTTCATCATGAAAAAAAGATGATTGATCAGCACCTAAAACCTATTACCATAGAATATTTCTTTATATATATTATTATACCTAATCGCTTTTCTAAAGTAGTATACATATTACATTCACTATTGGACTTATTTCTCCGACGAGACAACGGAAATTGCTCAGGATGGCCAATAGACCTTTGAGTATAATAATACTGATTTGGATAATAAGCACTTATAGCAGAACGAGAACGCATGTGGTCTGATTCATAAGCATTAGAATGCCGACCGAGCAAAGGATATGAACGATAATCTAAACAATATAAATACAAAAAAAAATGCATTCAAATTACCATATTCATAGTAAGGACGTGTTACTGATAACAAAGGACTTTTCCAAAAAAACGGTTTCCCACATTTAACTAAATTTTCTATTGCCTTTTCAATATCTGAAAATTATAAATTATTATAAAAAAAAAGAATACATTACCATCAAACTGAGAACTAAAAGGCATATTATCACCAGAAGAACCCGGCAACACTATAAATGTTAATTTTTTATAAATTCGTACGAACAAAAACAATACTTTTTAAATCATAATATGATCTAGGATGCCCCAATAAAGAATCAATGCAAGACATAGAGGAAAAAAAAACCTATTAAACTATCAATAAAATACATATTTTTAATTTAAAATAAATTTACTATATACTCTTCTTTAAATGATATATTTTTCTCCTCTCTTTTAAATAATATTAAATTCAAATCCAACTAAGAACCTCTTAATGTAACAATTATTGTCAAGAACTATTTACAAATATGTATGAATATATAAAAATTATAACCTTAAGTTTAATAAAAGAAAAGAATTCCGATGAAAATTCTGAAAAAAAAGCTTAAAATTTTACAACCGTAAATCTCCAACGCACCTACATTATACCCTAAAAAAATAGAAAAAATATCATGGGTTTTAAACAAAATTTTCAAAGAAAAACAATCATTACAAAAATATCATAATCTTTCATATAATATACATTCATAATGTTATATGATTTAATATTTTTTTAAATTAATAATCTATATAATTTTAGAAAGAATATAAAAAATATAATATATATTTATTTATTAATCTATTTACAAATTACATAAACAAAATAAAAAAATACTAAAATAAAATGTTTATATTATTACCTAAAAACATCATCAATAATATAATTGTAAAATATAAAAATTATGTTATCTAAAAATCAAAATTTTAACAGTTTCATGATTTTTTTAAAAATTTTCTATACAAAATTACAAATCATATCATATTATAGTTATATAAATTATTAAAGCACCAGAAAACTATATTAATACAAAATATTAATATAAAAGATATTCAAATGATATATAATATTATATTCAAAAAATGATACCAAATATTTATTTTCAAAAAGATATACTTTATACTTAAATCAAGTACCATATTACCTTTGCAATTTCAATTACTTACAATTTCAATTACTTAGACAAAATGTTGACTTTAAAATTAATATAAACATTTTTTAAAATTACTATTGTATGAAATTCAAACAATAAATAATCGTTAATCATTTGTAATAATTATATAACTATCCTTATAATTATTTAAAATATTATATATTTTTGATTTCAACACATCATTTTTAACCATATCTTAAAATTAAACAAATCTAAAAATATATTAAACCAATTTTAAATTTATATAAAATTAGCTATAAAATATTCTTAAATAATATATTTCTTCTATATCATTTTATTATCTTCTGACTTTGTTTTATTGAACCGAAGATAGCCCTACATCGTAAAAACGTATACGGGAACATTTTCAGAAGCATCAGCAGAGTATTTATATTGCATTAAAACATGCAGGAAAAAATCAAATAAAAATAGGTAAATGCATAGAAATAAGCTGTTGTTATAATTTTTGAAAATACAATAATATATATTAAAAAGCTTTAAACAAAATATAACAAATTGAAAAAAATAGAAAAAACAAAAACTCAACAACTATATTTTTCAAAAACATAAATAAAATTTTCATTATTAAAGTGTGAGAGTACCAGCGTTTACTGGAGAATTATTATCTTTAGTTAATAGATCCTATAATCATAAAAAAGCCAAAAAATTGATTAAAATAATACTAAAAAAATAAAAAAAAATAGAATAACATATTATCATTGGAAACATTAAAAGAATCAATACAATATGGATAATACCGGAAAACTCACAGAACTCAGCAAAAATTACTCAAAAAAAGACTGTCCTAAACATATACTGTCAAAATTTACATCTCAATCAAACAAAACTTATTCTAATTCTTTATTAAATTTACCGTCATCAACACCTAAACAGAAAAGTAAAGAAGATTTTTTAAATATTTCTTCATTTAAAACACTTTCGTCATATTCAACATCACCAGAATCACCAACTACAGTATCATCTAAAGTATCATTAATTTCATATCTTCAGTGTCCATATGAAACGGCACTTGTAAACTCAAGGCGTCGAATTCCATATTCTTTTGGAACAAGCAAACCAGTAGAGGTATTTGAACGACAAGTTAAACCAAACCTTTCAACAAAAAATGAAGATATAATATGCGGTGATATATTACAGCTTTACGAAGTAGAATTAGTAACATTGTTCTACAATACTCATTAATTCTTAAATAGACTCTTTTACCTTCTTCTGAAAATAATAATCGTTGGACAAAATTCCTCAAAAAATTAACTACTATTCTTGAAAAAGAATGGCCTGACAAGAAAATAACAGTGCAAGCATTCGGTTCTACAGTAAATCAACTTTGTACTAGTGAATCAGATGGTAAGTATTTTTTTCATTATTTTGGAGTTACTTACTTTTATTAGTGGATGTTTGTATAACTACAGTAGAAAAAGGACTTGCGGATACATGTAAATTGGCAAAAGTTCTCGCTAATTGTATGGCTTATCTACTATTTAATTAATTATATTTATCTTATTAGATGGTATGGAAAAAGTTGTATGCGTTCCACGTGCTAAAGTACCAATTGTAAAAGTATGGGACCCTGAACTGTAAGTTTATATATATTATTATTTATATTCTAAAGATATAAGTTCTGTTGCATGTGACATGAACATCAACAATACATTAGCCCTTGAAAATACTCGAATGATTAAAACATATGTTGAAATAGACCCTCGTGTGAGACCATTAGCAATGATTATTAAATACTGGGCCAAAAAAAGAATTTTGAACGACGCCGGTATAAAGCTAATATATATGTCTAATTTTTGTTTACATAAATAGCTGGCGGAGGGACATTGTCTTCATACACTTGGATATGTATGATAATTAATTTTTTACAAATGAGGAAACCCCCTATTTTGCCATCCCTTCATCAACTTCCTCACGAGCAGAACGAAAATAGTATAATTGGGGGTATCGATGTTAGTTTTTTTGATGATATAGATGCACTTAAAAGCTTTGGAGAAAAAAACACAGAAAGTTTAGGAGGCCTATTATTTGCATTTTTTCGAAAATTTGCATATGAATTTGATTATGATCATTGTGTTATATCAGTTAGACATGGTCACTATCTTTCAAAACTAGCAAAAGGGTGGCATTTAACTCAAAATAATCGTTTATGTGTTGAAGAACCTTTCAATACAAAAAGAAACCTTGGAAACACCGCAGACGATGTAACAGTAAAAGGTCTTCAAATCGAGTTTCGTAGAGCATTTCATCTTATAGCAAATCATTATGATCTTAAAGAAGCCTGCTCTGACTATATTTTTACTTACGAGGAAAACATTTATAAAATCAATAAACATTTGCGTCCTTTATACTACCAAATTTCACAACATAGTCGTTCAAATACTCCATTACATATAAAAAATGAATCCTATTATAAAAATAATCATAATACTCGAAAATTCCAATATCAACAATATTCAGATTATATGAACCATTTTATATTAAATAATTATGGTGTTGAGTTACCTTACTTTTTTAATCGACCAGATAAATCTGTATATTATGATTCAAAAAACAATTCATTTCTTTACTATATTTCAGGTGTTAATCCTAATGGATTAATAAGATATTATCCTATAACCAAGGAAAATCATATACTTTCTTCTCAAGATATATTATATCCATATTTCCCTTACTGGAAAAAGGATTCACAAGATCTCTATAACTCTAAAGGGTTTGATACTCAAAAAAGAAAAACATCCTTAAATTGTTCTTCATATACCATTTCTCATAAAAAAGAAGGGTCTGACAGTGAGGATTCTAATGACTTTTCTCCACTTATGCCACTGTTTATTCCTTTAACAAAAGAAAACTTTTCATACGGATTAACTGTTGCAGAAAAAAACGAACTTAATGAATTTCATAAAGAATATATATCAAATATGGCTAACTCTTATCATACTGCATGTAAATATCCCTCTGAAAATCAAATATCTAGATCATCTCCAGAAACAGCCTCATTAAATAGATTTTAAAACTGTAACATTAATTCACATACTAACATTTATTTTATTATTGAAAAGATTTATAATAAGGCAATTTTTCTAGCTCTTATATGAAATAATTATATCAGTCATTTTATCAAAAGATTATTGTTTTTTGAAATCAGAACCTTTTATTTATACATTTACATTGTTATTAAATAATCAAAAATCTTTTAATAAATACAGCTAACTTAATAAAAAATAAACCAAATAATCAAAACATAGCTATATTTTCAAATTGGACTACTAAAAGAAACATAAAAGTCATTACTTCATAATAACATGTAATTCTCATGAATTCTTTGTAAACAACATTAATGAAAATTAAATGTTAAAATTAACAAACATGAAACAAAATTTTAATATCTATTATACTTATAATTAAAAAAATATACCTAACTCATTATTGCCCATAAACAGCGTTTCAAAATATATATTGAGAAACTATAAAACTAGTATTTAAATTTTAAATATCCTAGTTCACAACATATAATTTATAAATTTACAGATTCTAAATGCTATGTGTTTGTGATATCATTATAAACACTTACTAGAAACATTGTATTCAACAATTTAATAAGATGTTCTAACAATAATTATTTAGTATTTATAAAATTACATATTAAAAGTACAACACTTTTGCATTTTTGAATTAAGATTATCAATTCTTTCATCCCATTCCAAAAAACAATCATTAACGGTATCAATACCTACTTCATACCAAAGCTCTAAAACTTTTGCTATTCTTCTTGATAAAAAATTTAACTGCTTTTCAACAGATTCAATAGAAATAAACATTATATGAAGTTGATAAATATTTGCTGCAACCTGAAAGTATATATCTGAATCAGGTATAGATAATTCTCTTATAGAAAGCATTTGGGATGTTACAGTACTATATAAGGGCGTATTTGAAAAAACTACACGATTTTTTTCACTTTGAAGAATAACATCATATGATTTAAACGAAAAAAACTTTTCCTCTAAAAGAAAAGTATCAACTATAAAAATAAGATAAGAAATACAAATAACAATATACAACATACATAAATATAGCATCTTTCTCAAAACCTCAGATCCTTTTACTAATTTATTTATTTCAACTTCAATAAAATTTATCAGGGAAAGTATATCCAATGAAATGTCCTTAGAAGAAGCCATATTATTTACCCCATAAACAATATTTTCAATCCTAGATAACCTTGTTTCTAATATTTCTTTTTCTATTATATGATACATTATTAAATATTTTAATTCAATATAATTACGTTACAAATAATTAAAATTAAGAGTACTTTACTGAAAGTTCACAAATTAAAAATAATATAGCAATATATTTCCAAAAAGCCATCTTAAAATTTTAATATAATATACTTATAATAAAACCAATTAAAAAATTAAACATTTATTTTAATAATATTTATCAATATATTATTAAATACAAAAAACTAGAAACAAAAAACAAATAGAAACAAAAAAACAAAAATAATATCAAATTTATTACTATTTATACCTTTAAATGTACTACTTAATATAATATAAATACTTGTTTTAATAATATACTTAAAAAATTTCTAAATAATTACAAAAACTTTAATACTTTTAAATATAAAAAATATAACAATTATTTAAAATCTAAATCAATAATAAATAATATCTAAATATATTGAAATCATCAAAATTATTAAATTTAATAATAATATATTAAAATATTATATAATTTTATTTCAAATTAAAAATATATCCACCTGACATTTAAACGTAATTTTAAATCAAGAATTAAAAATATACAAAAAATTTAATAACTAATTATGGGAATACTTGATATTGTTCCAAAAGGAGTTATTACTGGAATTGATGTATTTAACCTTTTTACATATGCTAAAGTATTCAAAATTATAAAAAATATGTAAAAACTAATAAAAAATTATAGGAAAATGAATTTGCTATTCCTGCAGTGGTAATTTCAAAGAATAATTTAAAAACATAAATTAATAAATCTAAAGAATTGCACATCATCATGTACTGTTGTTGCAGTTTTAGAAGCAGCCAGAAATAGTAACTCACCAATTATTATTCAAATATCGCAAGGAGGTGCAGCTTATTTTGTAAAACATATTTAAGCTTTTTAAAACATTTTAATATTTCCAGGCTGGTAAAGGTCTTAACAATGATAAACAACAAGCTTCAATTACAGGAGCTATTTCGGCAGCCCTTTTCATAAGATCTATTGCGCCTCTTTATAACATTCCAATAGTTTTACATACTGATCATTGCTCGAAAAAACTTTTGCCATGGCTAGATGGGATGCTTGATGCTGATGAACAATATTTCAAAGTCCACGGTGAACCTCTTTTCAGGTTACACCAGGGATATTTAAATAACTAAATACTAATATATATAGTTCACATATGATTGATTTATCAGAAGAACCTAAAGAATTCAATATTGAACTAACAAAAAAGTATCTTCAGCGTGCAGCTCCCATGAAACAATGGCTTGAAATGGAAATTGTTAATTTTACATTATTTATGTTTTTATACTAATTGTTTAAGGGAATTACTGGAGGTGAAGAAGATGGTATTAATCATGAAGGAATCAGCAACGATAAGTTATAAACAAATAACAATTACTCATGTTTTAAATACAATAGATTATATACTCAACCTGAAGATATTTTAGACGTCTATAATTCATTATCTCTTATTTCTCCTTATTTTTCTATTGCAGCAGCTTTTGGAAATGTTCATGGTGTCTATGCACCAGGAGGTTATTATTTCTTAATATATTATGTATTTATTAATAAAAAATAGGTGTACACCTTCGCCCAGAACTTTTAGGAATACATCAAGAATATGTTAAACAAAAACTTAATTGCAACGATAGTAAACCTCTGTTTTTAGTATTTCATGGAGGATCTGGATCTTCACTTGAAGAATTTCAAACTGCTATTAAATTCGGAGTCGTCAAAGTATAATAATATATGTATTTGAAAAATTAATAATTCATCATTTAGATAAATATTGATACAGATACTCAATACAGTTTTCTAGAAGGCATTCGTGACTATATTTTATCAAAAAAAGATTATTTAATGTCTCAAGTAGGAAATCCCGAAGGAAAATATAAAGTATTATATTTATTCTAAATATTGTTTTAACTATATTATAGCCAAACAAAAAGTTTTTTGACCCTCGTGTATGGGTTCGTGAAGGAGAAAAATCTATGTCTAAAAGAGTGGAAATTGCTCTTAGTAATTTTGGAACAAAAAACACATTATAATTCTTTAGACTACTTCTAATTATAATATATATATTTTGAAAACATCCTTTAATTTGTATATTTTTAAACTAAGATCTAACTCTTCATAATTTTAAAAAAAACAATATCTCTAATTACTTTATTATTTAAAATTTCAGCTTTACAATATTAAAACCCTTATTATAAAATGTTTACAAAAATTTAAAATATTTTAATAAAAAGTGATATATTTTTCCAATATGGGATATTCTTCTCATAAAGGAAAATGGTATTTTGATAAGGAAGATTTCAAATATACTCCATCTGTTAGTGATGGATGGAGTTTAGAAAAAGAACAAATAGACAGAGGTAAAGGCGTTAATTTCATTATACAAGTAGGGGCTAGATTAAAACTGTAAACATAATTCTCAAAAAAATATAATACTAATCAAATAGACCTCAGCTTACACTTTCTACAGCAGCCGTTTTTCTTCATCGCTTTTATATGCGTTTTTCATTAGCTAAATATCACTATTATGTTGATATAATTTTTTTTTTTCTTAAAATTAACAAAAATAGGAAATTGCAGCAACATGCATTCTTTTAGCCACAAAAGTAGAAGAATCATGCAGAAAGTTAAGAAATATAATTATTGCATGTGCGAAAGTAGGACAGAAAAATCCAAATCTTATAATCGATGAACAATCCAAAGAATATTGGAGATGGAGAGATGTAATAATATATAACGAAGAAATATTGTTAGAAGCATTATGTTTTGATTTAACAATTGATCATCCATATAAAGATCTTTTAAAATATATAAAACATTTTGGAGGAGAACAAAATACAGCCAAATCAGCATGGGCATTCGTAAATGATAGGTAAGCTGACATTTTATAAAAAAGTATAACTAAAGTACTATGTAATTTTAGCATTAGAACCGCTATTCCTGTAATTTATCAACCTCATATTATTGCAGCTGCAGCCTTTTATTTTGGAGCTGAACATACATCAGCAGTAATTAATTCTATAGGAGACAAATCATGGTGGGAAGTTATAGATATAGATATTAATGAAATAAAAGGTAAAATTAAGGTATTTATATGAATTTTACTAAACTTTAAAGATGTTTGTAAAATTATGACTGCTCTTTATGAATCTATACCAATAAGAGGATCAAATCCAATATTACAATCAAATATTGCAAAAATATCACTACAAAACAACTCTAACCAGCAATCAAATCAGACAAAAGAATTGTATCATGATCAAAATAAAGGAATTAAACGTAAAACTCAAAACTTTATTTTAGAATCTGAAAAAAACGAGAATAAAAAAATTTATGATAGCTTTAAAAATGAACAAAATATTAAAAAACAAAAACAATAATTATTAAAAAAATAATAACAAGCTATAACCAATTAACATATATATATATATATATATATATATATATGATAACTAGTTTCAAAAAAAATTAAAATTTTAAACATAATTTAATACATTATATTTTTTTATTTTAAAACAATAAACTTTAGTATGTAAGAATAAGTTTAAATACTATAATATAAAAACTATAAATATAATTGTTAAGTTTCTATTAAATTAAATGAAGTAAATTAAAAATATCAAAATATTTTGAATGAAAGTTTTTTTTAAAAAAACTAAAAAACAATCTCTATAATTATTTTTATTATTATATATTTTTTAAGGATTATTATAAGTCACAACTCCTAGATCGAAATAAATTTAAAATTGTATAATAAAAACTTTTGTAAAAAAGACAATTTTTCAATACAATCAAAAAATGTTAAGTCATAATTATAATGTCTTAATTTTCTTTAAATTTAAAGATTAAAAGAATAAACTCTATCTTATTTATAACAAAAAAATATAATAAATAAAACCAAAATATATAATATTTTCATAACCTTTTTGCAAAATTTGAATATTTTAAAAATTTATCATAATTTATTAAAAATTCGGGTATTTAACAATAAAAAATTAAAAATATATAAAATTTTAATATTTATATCAATAAAAACATTATTTTTACTCAATAATATTATATCATATAAAAATCAATGAAATTCTAAATCAATTCAAAAATATATTAGCCTTTATAGAAAACACTTATTAAAAATCCTAATTCTATTATAAATTAAAATACAGAACTTAATTTAGAAAATAAAACACAACAAAAATTATTAAAAAAATATTTTGAATTCAACTTTTATAAATATTAATTTTTATTATTAATTCAATCAAAATATCTTATTTATTTCAAGAATAGATTTTATTCCACAAAATTCTTAATTTTAATATATACAATAACATTGCTTAAGAACTATTAAATATTACTTAATTACAAAAACATTTATTCAAAAAAAATATAAAAATACTTTAGTGCCTATTTTGCACAAAAATACTAAAGTAATATAATATTGTATCAAAAATATAGTATATTTTCATATATTTTAATTTCTTTTTTTATAATTGGATATTAAATTCTACAATATTCTAAAAATTCAATTTAAGACAATTATTCTTAAGTAAACAGCATTTAATAGTAAATAAATATATTTATATAAATCATTCATAATTTATGTATAAAAGATTTTATAAATTAACTAAAAAAATAATACGCAATCCTATATAATTTAATATAAAAATTTTTAACAAATTTTAAAAATTTAAAAAATGAAAATACCAGATAAAAAATATAAAGAATTTGAAACAAAAAAAAGTTTTTTTCAAAATACAATAAATAAATTTAAAATAAAAGAAAACCAATCTATTTTATTATCTATTACGGTATTTGCGGTAAATTTTTTAAAATCAAAATAATCTAATTTGACAACTTTTAGACTGCAATAATATTTTTTCAAAGTTCTTGGGCAGAAATATTTGTTCCTCAGGTATAATTTTTCATATAAATTATATAAATTCATTTTTTTAACAATATAAGCTTTAATTTTCATTTTATTAAACTAAAAAATTAAAAAAATAAATCTATATATTATTGTTCTTATTATTGTTCTTTTCAAAAAATGTATATAATATCAATTACGAAAAATTAAATTTTATAAATATTAAGGTTTTCTATCTAGTATTATCTTTATAATATTTTTTCTTTAAAATATTCATAAAATTTATAGCAAAAATCTATAAAATAAAAAATATTCTTAAAAGATAAAAAATTATTAAAATATTTTCAAAAATTCGTAAAAAACATTTTTAAAAACTAAATTATAAATAATTTTAGACATAGAATATTTAATCTAATATATTTTTAATCTAATATATTTTTCAAATTTGATATTTAAACAATTTAATATAAATTTTTAATTAACAATTATATAAAACATTAATAGATATAAATTATTTTAAGTTTACAAATATCCTTTTATTAAAATAAATCAAAAATATTGAAAATATATTTAATATTTAAAATAAATATATCATATACTTGAAATTATACTGTTAATACATTTTTATATATTCTCAAACTTTTAAAGTTTTATTTAAATAAATAACCAAATTATATCTTAATGTAAACAACATTTATTCTATTATATATTTTAAAAATTCTAATTCAAAAAATTATGTTATAAAAAATTAAATTTATAAATTAATAATATAAATATATATCTTATTTATTTTTGATATTATAAAATAATAAAATATTCATATAAAAACCATAAATACTCCATTAGAAACATATGTGTTTATACTAATATAAAAATTTAATACACATTATTGGTAGATTCATTTTTTATCATAAAAACAAATTTTACTCAAATCATATAAAATTAAATAAAAATATGCAAATTATATATATATATAATGAGCAATGAACCTAAATTATATATTTTTTCTCATAAATATGGACATTCCCAAATCCAGGTTCACCAGGTCTTCTAAGAACAAATCTTTCATCAATCCAATCAAGTATTCCAACAATACCTATTTGTTTTGACAAATCAACAGAGTCTAAAAATGCAATTAATCCAATATTGAAATAACGAAAAAACAAAAACCTTTTTTATTTAGTATTTTTCCCATCATTTTTAATATATGTTGTTGAAACAAATGAAAATTTAAACCATACGATAATGAATATTCAATAAATCTCTCAATTGCTGACCATGGACATGAGTCGAATCCAGAAAATAAAGCAGGATTAAATAATATTCCCCTTGAGGACATTATCCCTATTTAAGTTATCAATTATAAAAAAATAAATATAACCTGAATTATATACCATTAACATTAGTATATTTAGCTATACAATTAGCATCAGAAAGAGTAAAGACATCACCATTTGCTACAACAGGAATAGTAAGAGATTCTTTAATTAATTTAATTGCATCCAGATTCACAGGTTCTGAAGATTTTTGATTTCGTCGTCGTCCATGAACTACCATATAATCTACACCAGCTGCTTGTACTTTTTGAGCCCAATCTACCGTTTTACTAACTTAATATTATAATTCTTAAAAGATTTAAAAAAATGCAAACCGTAAATCACTATGAATCCTTATTTTAACTTCAGTACACATTCGTTTGCCACAACGTTCTTTTACTGCCTTTATCATCTCACATACGTTTTGCGGATCATGCATCAAATGAGCACCTAGACCTCCTTGACAAGCCCATGACTGAGGACAGCCACAATTTAAAGAAATGCCATCGACATAATTCGAAATCATTTCCACAGCTCTTCCAAGAACAACAGGATCATTAGAAGCAAACTGAGATACAAGAGGCCTATCATTTAAATTCGTAGAAAAATCACAATAACGTGCATTAGAATGGAAAACAAACTCTTTTGCAACCATCATTGGAGTATATGCCAAGTCAACACTATAATTACGAACAAGAGAACGAAAAGGCAACTTTGAATATCTAACCATGGGTCCACTTATATAAAGAGGTCTTCTTTCATATTTTGCCATAGAAAAAAGTTTCAATGGATGATCTTCTATATTTCTTAAAGAAAAAGAGTTAATTTCAGAATCCATTAACATAAAATTTACAATATGCCCAAATAATCTATATAAACTTGCCTTAATATTTAAAAAACTTCAACACTATACAATTCAATTTTGTATTAAAAAAACCAAATTAATTTAAATTTATAAATTATAAATCAACATAAGTTTTCTTTAACTCTTTTGAAATATTATTTAAAGATTTTAAAAATTAAAAATAAAAAATGATTAAAAATAAAATTCTTATAAATATATATAACATAAAACTAAAAAATATATTTTACATAAAATAATTTAGATCTAATCAAATTAATAAAAATTATATTATATCTACTCTATTTACTAGTTTAATATGCAATTACATATTCTTTTTTGCATATATTTATTTATTATAGATTTAATTTAATCATTTTCAAATTTCATAAATAATTTTACGCCTATTAACATTAATAGAAAAATTCAGAATAAAAAATCCTATTAATTACATTATAATTTAAAAAATTACAATTAGACACATAAATATTACTCTAAAAATACCTTAAAATATAAAAAATTCTATTATCTCTTTTTACAAATTACATATTTATATAAAAAAATATATATAACAATTATTAAATCTATAAACTAATCTTAAAAATATGAATATTTTTTTCAAAAAACATCTTAAAACTAATGTTTTCATTCTTCAAAAAAAGTACGTTCAATAAAATAATATTAAGACTTCCTCGAAACATTTTTAAAACTAATAAAACAATTAAAAAATATTTTAAAAAACTATTTTCTTTTTTATTTATACTCAAAAATAAATGTGATTTAAAAAATTACTCAAATTACTATATTCATATTTTATTTAAAACACAAATATACCAATAAATTAAAATACTCTTTAAAACTTTTTAATAAACAAAAAAAATAAATATCTACAATTTAAATATATTTATTAAAAGTATATTTCATATTTTATGTTTTAAATAATAAAAAACATAAAATGTTTGAGACATAATTTCTAATACAACTTTAACGCTTAAATATATTTTTCCTAAATAAATTGAAATTAACATCAAAACATAATAATATTTATCTTAAACATTTCATTCAAAAGCTATGAAGCCAAAAAAATACTATACATTATATTTTATCTTATAAAACTATATATAAAAAAATATCTCTAGTTAAATTTTATGTTTATTCATAAAATTATTAAACATTAATAATTAAAATATTACTGTTTTTTAAATCTATTAAAAATAATATTCATGTAATATAAATATCATAAATATTCATAAAAAATTATAATAACAATTGCAATTTTTAAAATATTTATTTTTTTCAAAACTAAATACGTTTTTTTATAAATATAAACATCAAAAGTAACATTAACATATACTATCAATTCTAAAATTATAAAAAATAACTGCATTTTTTTAAAACCAAATATATTTCTATTATAAAAATATTATTTTTTTGTATCAATATATGTTATCCCCCAATTATCTGACAATTTATACTATAATAAAAAAAGCTTAATATATCGTAAACATCAACGAATATGCGAGTTTCTCAACAAAAAAAAATAGCATAAGATACATTCAAAGCATTATTCAAAGTTACGACATTATATACTAAATCTACTAAATCGCTATACAACTCCTGTATTTAATAATAGGCATAAACAATAAATCGGCTATATTTACACTTGCTACGCCTCTTTCCCTCATATTCCAGGATACGTCATACACCATTAACCCTTAATAATTACAAAACCCAGAAACATTCCATACGAAAGAAATTCATTAAAAAATAAACAATTCAATTAAAGCAATATAAAATAAAAATAAAAAAATCAGCAGTAAATCGAAACCAGAAGACTATCCAATATGGTATTAAAATTTATATTCATATCTTACAAACAAGCCACTCATCAAATAAAAAAGCCCGTACTACTATATAAAACGCAATTATTCTTCATCGTCTTGTGCAGTATCTGTCATATGCCCATTACGCCATTGAGATTTCTCCATTTCAAACCGCTGTTTATCCTTCTTTGCTCTATTTTCATATGGCTACATATATATTAAACCTAAACTAAAAAACAACCTATAAGTAACATTACCTGTCTATCTTTAACAGACATAGTCTTCCATCGCTCACCAAGAATTTTGCCTATTTGACCTATACTCATGTTTATCACTATTCTAAAAAGTATGAATATAATCTTACCAAATGTTGCATGAGGATTCTCTGTTTTTACAGATTCTCTATTTTCCTGTGCAAAAAACATATAAGCAGATAACCCTCGCTTAGGTGCACCAGGATCTAACTAACATAAATAATAACATCCTCGAAACGTGCAAAACCTTTTTTCATCCGTTTCCCCGTAGACTTCTTAACTCTTGATTTCACGTCTTTTGACATCTACTTAATGTTAAACAATTTCCTTTTTATTTCCCATATATATGCGCAAAAAATGCAAACAAAAAAGAACTCTACATAAATCCCTCAACAATATGCACGCATTTACCTTTATTAAAATATTTCACAAAGTTTTCTTCTAATCAAATCAGTATACAAATCCTAATTATCCTTAGAATCGCATGCGATCATTCATAGCCTTTCTGAAAGATATTTTTCTCCAACAAAACCATCATTTAAACACTTAAGGCTATTTCTTATGATCGACCTAAAGAGACCTTACCAGCGTTTACAGCAATCGAAACACGTTCTTCCTGGTTGGGTGGAAGCGGGTTTCCCGGAAGCTAAGAAAGCGAAGTAAGGACACAACGGGACACATATAACGTTTCCAAATATAAAAATAAAATATTAAAAAAACTAAACTTTTATTAATCCATTTATTATTCATTTTTATAACATTTTAAAACAGAAAACACTTATTAATATATCATTACTAATTTCTGTAAAAAATTAGTATATTAATATCTATAATTTATCGTTAACCAATTTCTTTTTTCACCTTAAAATATAGATAACCTTTAAAATACATATTCAAAAAAAACCTTTAAATTTATTAAACAATAAACTAATACATAATAATATATATATATATATATATATATATGTATACTTCAAAAAGCCATTCACATAATACAAAACAAAGTCTAAATATTTTTAATTACAATTCATGCAAATTAAATAATATTTTCTAAATCAATTATCCATTATAAAAATAAGTACCCATAAAAAATCATATAAAAAAGACTTGTATAAATTAAATAATCTCAAGCTCAGAATCCGAGCTATAACATGTATTTGAAGATAATAAACAAGCAGAAGAAGTAGATAAACAAGGTGTCTGAAATAAATGGTTATATGAAGCATATGGATCAAAACCAATTCGTTTTATAGATTGAGCAGAAAAAGGCCTTACATGCAAATGAGTAGAACTCTCCAAAGAATTAGAAAGGACAGGGCATATTGACTCTGTTTCACTTTTTGAAGTACTAAGAACAACATTTTGTGAAATATTTTGAGAAATAGGAAATTTCCGCAGCACATTAGACTCTTGTGCCTGTCTTTGAAGTCTATGACGCTTTTTTTCAATTTTTTTAGTATCCAAAACATCATATTTATAACTGGAAGAGAAATTTGGCATAATAAACACATTACCATTCCATGGATCATGTACCCAACCAGTATGCTCAAACAAAAGACCTTCAGCAGATTTAAAACCAGTACTATAGCCTACTTTGGTCGACATATATTTATTTTTTTTAGGTGAATATAATTGTGTACCAACAGCAATTTCCGTTCGAGCATTTTTAGTCTTTCGCAGCCCTTGATCAAGATGAAATGCACATATCTCAGAATGACGTATATCAACCCATGCTGCACATTGTTTTCCATCTCGCTTCAAAGCATTACAAAACCCCAAATCTCGAGATAAACCAAGTTCCAATAATGAATCATATTCATGAGACAAGACTAAACTAAAACACCCAGAATCAATCTAAACAAGTTATTTAATATAGCTTATCGTGAAAAAATATATACCTTCTTTGGTTTCATAATACCTGGATTCAAAATTGCTACTATATATCCTACTTGAACTTTCCAATAACGTTCAAACGCATCGCTGAACAAAAAAAGAGTTATTTCCCATTTCAAGTCAGTTAACGTCAATACACAATATCTAGACTTCATATCTATATCTTTTTCTTTATTCTGAATATATTTTGGAATCGACTTATATGCAATAATTCCAATTACAACCCAATCATAACCATCATTAGGAAGCTCATAAGCAGGAGCAATCACCGTTTTTAACAATACATGTAGTAAAAAGATTTTTTTTCCTTTAAAATAAGAACTCAGCTCATCATGAGAAATATTTCTTTTTGATAAATAAAGCATTGAATACGGATCATAAAACCCTTCTTCAAAAAGAGGAGACAACACTCTTTTATTTTGAATAACTTGAAAAATTCCCTGATCTTGTGATTTATTTTTTTCATTTGACACCATAAACCCTTTAGAAAGAGTACTTTCTTGAAAATTCATTCTAATTTTCTTTGTCCTTTCCTTATTTCTAAGATCAACTAATTTTTCTGAAAATGTTTTAAAAGGCTTAATAGGTAAAATAGGCATTTTTAAAAGTGTATCTTTTTTAGATTTTCCTAGATACTTAAAAGCAAAAAAATAAGAAATATGAAAATATACCTTTTTCAGTGTCTAAAAACACATCAGCAGATAGAATATTAGATTCTACTGTTTATATTAATCAAACGCTAATTTATAAAATAAAATTACCTGGACTTGGACTTCTTAAAACCTGAATATTTACATCACTTAATCGTTTCCGTCTATTTTCCATTTTTTAAAAGAAAAATCTTTAACATATTTTAATTGAAATTAAAAACTTGTTTTATTTCATTTTTTCATTTTACGTTTCAATCATAAAATTCAATATTCGTTCAAAAACAAAGATCAAAATCATAAGTAGAACCAAGTTTATGTCTAGAACTCTACAAAAAAAATATTTTAAACCAATATTTTAAATTATTTTTGATAAATACTTATTACACTTCTCATAACGTATACTTTACGACACACGAATTATCTAAATTCTCAAAGTATGAAAAAAATTATTGTTAAACCAAAACATTCTTCTGGAGAAGAATCTGTATTTGAACAAATAATTACTCTTCCACATCCCAGAACACAGATACCAGTTCGCTATCTTATTCAAAAACCACAACTTTTACAAATAATCAAAATCAATGATTCTTACAAAAAAAAAAGTTGGTTTATTAATAACAACATTATAAAAGGTCGCTCTTTACACCTTACATATCTTATATGGATTTATTTAATACTAGATGGTTCTCTTTATCTTGCAACACCCTTTGATCTTATATTTCTTACAATTCCTGTCCTTGAAAAAGCATGCAACAAGGCAATTACTAAAACAATAGAAATTTTCATTGTAATTGATCACTTATTTAGACATCAGAGTCTTTAGGAAAATATCTTCTTATGGAAGATATTTTAGAATTTTTCTCAGAATATCATTTTCCCATTCTTATTTCATATTTAGGACCTCAAATAAAAAAAGCTATTCGATCCATTTGCCAGGAACTAAAGTCTACTCATCCATTTTTCCGTTTCGATGAAAAACTATTACTAGAAGTTCTAATATCTAAAGCTAAAAAAATAGCATCTCATTTACCTAAAAGCATTGAATTTGAAGCTATTACTAAACATTTTATGGAAAATATCGAAAAAAAAGAACTAGAAAACAAAAGTAAAGAATTTAAAAACATTATCCAATTGGCTCGTTTAAAGACAGCAATGCAATTTATTAATAGCTATTTACCTATAAAATATGAAAATCTTCTTCTTCAATCAGAAGAGTACAACTTATTCATTTGTATTTTACTCTATTTACTAAAATTCATAGTTTTACTCCATTATCATTATATTTACATAAGCTGCAAACTTATAGAACTACTACCATCTTTATACAAAACTCTAATAACTTTACAACAGATTATTTAAAAAAAAGACCTAATACAATTTTTGAAATAGAAAACAAAAAAAAAAAGAAATTAAAAGGTAACAATAATGAAATACGTAAAAAAATGAATACAGAAGGAATAAATAAAATCTATTCTTTCTTCAAAACTAAAACACAAAATAAAAATTAAAATATTTTTTTTAATAGAATAACTCTTATAAAAAGGAATATAAAAAGAGTTATCTATATTAAATTAAATTCATTTAGTTAAAATGTATTTTATTCAATCTATTTAGTTAAAAATTCTAAAAAGCTTACTACCTTTAATATATTATTACTAATCTGTATAAAATTATTTTTGAAATTTTTGAAGTATTGTTTTCTATATAAATATCTGAAAACAAAAAATGAAAATCAAAAACTTAAATCTATGTTATTATTGCTACTTATTATATATTTTTATTAGCATCTTTACAACTTTAACTCTTTTGTTTTGCAACTATATTATTTCTCATTTTAGAAAAATAATACCCACAAAATTTGAAAATAAAATTTAAAAATACAATATATATTTAAATTTTTATAAACATTTAAATAATACAACAATCTAATTACTATTATTTCATTAACAATCTTTTTCATTATATTTAATAACAAAATCAATACATTATTTTAAAACATTAAAATATTAAATTATTTATATCATAATTATACATTTTAAAAATCCTCTTTCCCAAGAACCATAAATATTAAAATTATTAATTCTACTTATGTTTTTTAAATATTATAAAAAGTAATATTATTTATTAATCAAAAATTATTCTAGGATTATTCTTAAAATACAAATACAGTTTTATTTTATAAATTTTATAAAAAATTTAAATCTTTAACTCAGAATGTTATAAAATAATCTAAATTAAATCTTAAAAAATTTCCATGACACTTTCAGGAAAAAACAATGAAATAATAACAGTATCTTCAGCATCATCAGTAGATCTTCTTGCAGAACTTTCACGAATTCGTGATAAATTTGAACAAAAAAAATCAAATAAACTAAATAAAACCGAAAGTTCTTATGAAGACAAGGTATAAGAAATACAAAAAAAAAATAACCAGATCTTAAATCACTAGAAAAAAATACAAATAAAATCAAATATTGGCGTGGAATTTCGTTCAGCAAAAGACGAACTCAATCAACAGACAAATGTCTTAGGACTAGAAATTGAAGCCTCAAAAGCAGCATTAAAACGAAAAGCTATTCAATATGAAATGATGAGAAGAGGAGCTCATGATATGAATATAAAAGGAGCAACAGTGGAGAATCTACTAGTTGATTTTGATAGAAAATGGGCAGAACAACAAGAATTTGTAACAAATTCGTCCTCAGAAAGTAGTGAAACAGATGAAGAAAATAATCCATGGGTAGAATATGTTGATGAATTTGGAAGAACAAGAACAATACGTAAAATAGATTTACCTAGAGATATCACTCCTGAACAAGAAACAATTCCAGAAAATATTATTTATGGAGATTTTATCCAAACATTTAATCCAGATAAAGAACAAATTCAAAAAATTCTTGAAGAACCTGAAGAATGTAACAAATTACATATATTTTTATATATTTTTAATATTAAACAGCACTAGAAACATTCTATGACTCAAAAAAAGAAATTAGAACAAAAGGTGTTGGATTTTATCAATTTTCGGAAGATGTACAAAAAAGAAAAAAACAAAGAGAAGCTCTTGAAGCAGAACACAAACTTACTGAACTAATGAAACAAAATTTAGAACAAGCTTATGATAAAAGAAAAAGAAAACTAGATGAAAGAAGGAAAATAATAGAAAAAAAAAGATATAAAAATATAGGTGAGCAATGGTTAAACAACACAATAAACAACAGTACATAAAATAACTTTAAAAAGAAACTTCAAAATATTTTAAAACATTAAAATAATCTAACTTAAATTGCAGCATTATCTAAAAAGTTTCAATAAAAATCAGTAATATAATAAATATTTTGTATTTTTTTATATATAACTAAATTTATTCATATATTTTTTTTAAAACAAATAAAAAACATTTACCACTTATTTATTTTTAATAATTCTTTTTGATAGTAAAGTGATACTTTTTTCATTATAAACGCAGCACTTATTATTTATGAAATGTTTAAAAAAATTTTATAACTCAATAATTTCAAAAATCCTAAATATCATATCATTATTTTTTATCTATACATATACCAAATCATTATTTTTTATTTATAGATATACCAAATCATCAGACTAAATATCATTATAAACTCAAATAAACGATAGAAACTTGCAAAAAAATTATTAGAAATACTTTTTAAAATAAACTCCAAAAATAATTATCAATAATTGCAATAAAACTATTTTTTCATATACAAATAAATATTAAAAATAAAAAATTAATATATTATAACACATTTTCAACAGAATCTGATTTAAAAGCATATTCTCTACGATATTTATCATCAATTTTAACAAGATAATATGCATTAGGAGCAATATTAGAAACATCACCTTGCGGAATATAAGCTTTTGAAAGATATGCTTTTTCTCGAAGAAATATCATCTAAAATATTAACTATCGAACTCATAAATTATAAAAAACATACATGCTCAAACTCTTCAGGAGATAACACTCTCCTATTTTTCAATTTTTCCTTCAAATTAAGAATTTTAGCAATATAAGATATATCATCATGAATAGTAAAACTAAAAAAAGTAGAAGCTAGCCCAGAACCATATGAATAAGCTCCTATACGTTTCCCAATCTAAACAAAATTAAACAATTAACTAATAAATAAGGGCCTTACAAGATCGGAAGATGAAACATTACTTAAAAGACTAACCAAACAACCATATAAACTAGCAGTATACATGTTCCCAACATTAGTTGACATATCAAGAGTAACACTAACACGTGACTGAAATCGCTTTTTACTAAGATCCATAAATTGCTTCTCAAGATTTTTATCTACCAAACTAGATTCATATTCAAGTTTAGAAAAATGTTTTACATTCTCAAATTCGGGATGATTCTCGTTATCCATAAAATCATTATATAACATTCTAGCATATGCTTTTTGAACAGATTTGCAAGTAGGAGAATGAAAAATGCAATAATCAAAACGGTCTATAGATAATGAATGAACTGAATTACAATCTGTATCACCAAGATCCTTCCTAAGTGAATACCTTTTATTATATGCTTTATAACTATGATCAAGAGCCCGAGTATAACATATAATAGAATAATGGCCATCTACAATAGGATATTCAGAAGAAAGATCAGGCTTATAAAAATCATAAACATGATCCATGTAAGACCCCCTTAAACCTAAAATAAAACCAAAGCTAAATAGATAAACAACAAATATGATATAACCTACCAGAATCTATAACAATAGGTGCATCTTTCCCAATGATCATAGCAACACACCCAGCACCGCCTGTAGGCCGTGCAGCTCCTTTTGAATAAAGAGCAATGTCTCCAGCAACAACAATAGCGTCACGACCATCCCAGTTTTCAGACTGAACCCAATTGACAGCATTAAAAAGAGCATTAGTACCACCATAACAGGCATTTATATTGTCTATTCCCTCAATATCAAAATTTGGAGAAAAAAGCTGCATAAGAACAGTTTTGATAGACTTAGACTTGTCAATTAAAGTTTCTGTCCCTACTTCTAATCTTCCAATATTATTAACATTAATTCTGTAATTTTTAATTAATCTCCAAACTGTTGTTAAACAAATTGAATAAATATCTTCCCTATCGTCACAAAAACCCATCATTGTTAAACCAAGGCCTTAAAATGTCAGTTTAATGACTTATTAAAATCAAACATACCAATTGTATATTTCCCAGTAGAAACACCATCATGTTTTTCTAACTCTTCCTGTAACACACACTATACTACTGTTACACTCCACTCATTTGAAAATACAAGTAATTAAATAAATAAGTTATACCTGAGAAGGAAAATAGATTTCTATACCTAAATATAAAATTATTTATTTTTTCTAACAAAACATATATAATTACCTTTGATACCAACATTTTTTGGAGCTTCCAATATCCTCATTGAAAAATTTATTTTATCTACCAAATTTTAAATTAAATCCTTTCTATTTAAAATATTTAAGAGAACTTCAAGGTATTCAAACGATTAAAAATATCCTTTAAACCCTAAATAAATAATATAAATATTTAAGACCCTAAGTAAATAAAAAATGTAAACATATTATCAAATAATTTTTAGACACATCTTTAATATTTCTTGAAAATAAAATTATTTAATATCAGCAACTTATATTCTTTCTATTTTATACTTTTTTATAAATACGCAATACAATTTAAAATAATATAAATTTAAAATTACAATAGTATAATTTGATATTTTTTTTATATAGCTAAAAAAATCATTATTCTGAAAAAAAAAACATTATCAATATCAATAAATACAAACATCTATAACAAATACAAATTCTTAAAACCTAAATAAAATATTTCATATAAAAAATCTATGATTAAAAAAATATAAATTTATAACTTTAAGAAAAAACGCTAATCTTAAACAAATATAAAAATAAAACGTAACTTAAAACTTTCCTCAAAAACCTTTAAAACTTTATACCAACTTTAGCTTTTATTAAATTGTTACATATTTATAAAATCACACTATTATAAAAATAAAACATTAACAAAAAATACATGATTTAATATTTAAATCACAACATAAATTTTAAGATAGAATATTTAATAATCCTAATCATGCGTAAATATTCTATGTAAAAACAAATAAACAATATATAAAACCATTATAAAAAATATCTAAACTCAAAATATTAATGCTTCAAATACAAAACAAAATAAAACTCAAAGAGATTATATCCAACTGTAGTCACTAAAGCCATCTGATGCTTTCATCCTTCCAGAAAACAACTTTTGTAATTCCACATCCTGTGTTCCAGACAATGAACAATTATCGGAATTTTCATGAGGAATATTAAATGAATTCGATAATCTAGAAAATGTAGCTGAATTTTTCCCAGAAGAAAGATCAAATTTTATTGCATGACTCTTTAAATTCCCTGAAAGTAAATTACTTTTTCTTGAAATATCTTTATTATCATCATTTTTTACAAAACACTCTTCATCTAAATTCAGCATAGGCTCACCATCTAAATTCAGCATAGGTTCACCATCTAAATTCAGCATAGGCTCGCCATCTAAATTCTGCATAGGTTCACCATCTAAATTCAGCATAAGCTCGCCATCTAAATTTAGCATAGGCTCGCCATCTAAATTCTGCATAGGTTCGCCATCTAAATTCTGCATAGGCTCGCCATCTAAATTCTGCATAGGTTCACCATCTAAATTCTGCATAGGCTCGCCATCTAAATTCTGCATAGGTTCACCATCTAAATTCTGCATAGGCTCGCCATCTAAATTCTGCATAGGTTCACCATCTAAATTCTGCATAGGCTCGCCATCTAAATTATCCAAAAATTTAGAATTAATAATCCTAAATATACTTTTTTCTTGAATGCATAAACTACTTATTTCCGAATTCTTGACTTCTACATTAGAAAAAGTATCATTAATATTTGAAGAGCTATCATCTAAATTATCCGAAATTTTTTTCCATACTGACCTTCCAAATCCTGTTTTTGTACTTTCTGAAGATTTATTAATTTCAGGAACATTTAAAAGATTTTTCTCTTTCAAATCAGATTTTTTTTTACCAAGAAAAATTTCCAAAAAATTTTCCAATACACCTTGACCAAAAACTATCCAACTTTCCCATGCACTAGTAATATTTACAATTTGACGACGAAAATTATCAGCTTTAATACGTCCATCAAATGATTTATAAATTTCAGAAAAATGTAAGAAAACAACAGATAAATTCTGTTCAAGTCTAAAATCATCATTAAAAATATTTAACAAAAATTGTTAATTCACAATTGCCTATATTTCCAAACATTAGGAATTGCAATAGATGAATTATGCAATATATCACTAACTAAATATAACCTTGCAATTTTAGTAGAAATCGAAGCATGCGATTGTATTAATGAAGATATCAATATTTCGACAATCTTTAATTATTTAGGAGATCCAAAAAACATATCACAATAACCTCATCAGCAGCACTTGCATGTTCTATTGCAAACGACATAGCCCTTGCAATATTCCCACGACGATATGAAATTTCACGAAGCAACCAATCAAAGTGATATCTGGAGGCAGAACCTAAATACGACATTTGCCTTCTTTTCTCAAAATTATCATCAGGAAAATCATCGTCATCCTATTATATCTATGAATATTAAATTAATAAAATTGTTTTCAGCAAACATCATCCGTATTTTCCGGTGGTATCCACCAAGCACCATTTGTAAACATTTGAAAAGGTTCTTTTAACCACTTATATGGAAAATCACCATTTAACAAAGAAAACAATTTCCATCTGTAATAAACATGCTCAGGAGTCTTGAAAAATTACTAAATACCCTAATAAAAAAATAAATCATACTGTTGAATCAAATAAAAATTCATAATCAAGATTATTACACTCTCTTTTCATAAGGAAAGCCTAATCACTAAATAATATACAAAAAAATTATTAAAAAATACCTCAAATTCTACACCATATTCAACAACTTTTTCAATTACCCTATGAATTCTTCTTAACAATTTCAAATCTTTAGGCTTCGAAACAACAACTTCAATTCTATTTAATGTCGATGATGGAACGATTCTTCCACCAGCAATTCCTCCAGGAGGCGGTGCTCGATTAAAACCCATTGTTCCTTGTTTAGCATTGAATGGAAGTTTAATATTATGAGTATCGACATCTATATATAAGCATTTCATAAAATTAAAAGAAGTTACAATTACAAAAAGTAGAAGATTTTAACTCTTTTCCCCATATAACTCTTGCTCTCCACCCATGTCCAAGATATGTCCCATCAAGATTACTCTTAGCCATTTCAGCGTCTTTAGGATTCTCGAAAGTTACAAAAGCGGAAACTCCTTTTTTAAATTGATCATCAGTAGACCTTGAAGGAAGAATATTAATAGACGTAATTTTCCCATATGGCAAAAGTAAAGTTGAAAGAGATTGTTGTGTAGTAGAAGGAGGCAACGAAGTTAAATGAAGACTTCGAGGACGAGAGCCAGATGACTCTTCACATGTTTCTAAAAAAAATCAAATTCAAAATAACTACCTATAAATAAATCAACCTGTAGAAAAAATTCCTGCATTAGTATTGCGAGACACTTTAAAAATTTCTTTTTGTTGATTACTAACTTAGTTAGTACTTGTTAATGTTCTTAAAAGAATAACACCTTTTAATTTCTTCAAGAAAAATATCTAAATTCCTTTTACGATTTGATACATTTTCCTTTACCCATATCAATAGTTTATTAAAGTTTTCAACCACAATACCGCATCGGAAGACAATCCAGCAAAATGACGTTTACTACATGAAACTCCTCTATGCATATTCGGAGAAAATGCTTTCAAAAATTAAAAAAATCTTATCTATAATTCCTTACAACTTGTATTATATTCTCCCGAACCATCATCAAAACTTTTTACGAAATCTTCATATATTACTTTTGCTTCCTCTTCCTCCCTCTAAATCAAATATTAAGATAGTATTCACAATAAGCTCTAACAAAACCTTTTTTCTTGCATTTGCTTCTTCTCTTGCCTTATCATATGCCGTTTTTTTCGGTGTTGCGCGTTCAAAAGCAGCAATTTTTCCCTGGTCAATAGACTTAAAACTTTAATTAACAAATATATATAAATCTTTGATCAAAATACTCGAAGACTCCCTTCTTTAAAAGTTGTTAAACCATAAGGTAATTGACGAGGTTTTGTCATTTTTCATAAACTTCGATATCAAACATAAAATTAAATATATTGCAAATATTAAATGATTTCAAAATGTTTTTTTATTAAATATAAGTTTAACTAGCTTTTTATTTTTATTTACTAGTATTCTGTTCTATATTAATAAAACCCTTTTATAATTTTTTTAAAATATTTAAATTTTTATTAAATTTTATGACTATATCAACTCCTTATATAATTAATATTATAAACAATTCTCCAAAACCAACACAGAAAACCTAAAAATAAAAAATATATTTTCTATAGAGTTATATTCATAAAACTATACAACATAGATAAAAAATACAAAATTTTAAAATAGAATTATTTAAACCATCTAACTTAAATAGACATTATATACATTATCATATAAACAAAGTATTACTTATGTTTACAATAATGCCATTTTTTAAAATTATAAAAAAGTATATTAAAAACTCAATCATAAAAAACCATAACTCGAATTAACATATTATTTTAAAATTATTAAAAAAAAAAAATTAGACCCAATATTTCAAATAAGCCATGTTTTTTTATAATATCTAAGTTCTTCTATACTCTCTCGAATATCATCCATAGCCCTGTGATTAGCTTTTTTTTTCGGTGCATTTTGAAAAACATAATAATTCCAACGTCTAGCAAGCTCTTTTATTGTGGAAACATCAATAACTCTGTAATGTAAATACTCTACAATTCTTGGAATATATCGAAAGAGAAATGCTCTATCAACGTAAACGCTGTTTCCAGCCAAGATCGCTACTTTAGGTTTCGAAACATACTTTTGAAGATACTCCAAAAGTTCTAATTCAGTGGAAGCTAAAGTGTGTGGAGACGATAAAACACTTTGAATAAGACCACTCTGTTACATTAAAATTTATAGACTTAAATCTTTTCAATAAATTATACCTTTTCGTGATTCTTTTTACACCAAGCGTCCATAGAATTCAAAATATATTCTGGATGATGAATAACTCTTTCGAATCCTTTCTAGAAATCATTAATAAAACATATAAAATATTTCAAATATAAAAACCACCTCTTCTAAAATATTTAGATTTCCGTCTGTTATTAAAACAGCAATTTCAAGTAATTCATGTTTTTCTGGATTTAAGCCAGACATTTTTTTAAAAAAATTAATAAAATCCAAAAACATTATAATTAAATACCACAATCTACCCATACCATTGGATTCTGAACCATTACTCTGGTAACTAAATTCTTTACAATTAAATTCTTCCAAGAAATACAATTAATCCAATACATTTATCGTTAAAAAACTTCAACCTAATTTCAATATTTATATATAATAAAAACAATTTAGAAAATATAAATTTTTATTAAAAAATAACAAATTAACCTCTACAAAATCTATTTAAAATAAAAAATACAAACATAAAATTTATATAATATATTAAAACATGAAGTACAAACATTCAGTACATGTTAAAAATTAAAATTTTTAAAAAAAGATACCAAGAAAAACCAATATTTTCACAAATAATTAAAATTTCAAATATATATTTAATATTCATAAAAAGTTCCATATATAATAAAATTAAAATTTCTTATATCAACATATATAAGATTTCTACAAATAAACTAATTTAAAATTCGTTTAAATTCATAAAATTGCTACTAGAAAATTTTTATTTTAAATTATAAAAAATATTCAATATTTTTTTTTAAAAATAAATATAAATCATATATACATTTTTTAGGTTTATACATGTCCAAAAGAACGTTTAATATTCTTTTTAAATTTCATAAGCTTAAAAAAATAAATCTTTTCTAAAACAAAGATATTTCATTTTTTATTTAAATAAACACATCTACATATTAATGTAATAACTTAGGAAAAATAAAAATATATTATATTTAACACAATTTTGTCCATTAAACATAATTTTACAAAATTTTTTTTTATAATAATTAACTTCAAATAATTTCAAATTAAAGTTATTTGAACCAAGTCATTTCTTAGACTCTTTTAATTTTTTGTAAATAAAAACACTTTTAATGTACTAAAACTTATACAGTTGAATATTCTTATTTTTTTAAAAAAATAAAATATTTAAATACATTTAATAAAAAAAATATAATCTTAATCTACATTTATATATTTTAAAATATTTATTCTATTTTTAACCAAAATATTTTAAGACCTTAATACAAATTCAACAAAACTTTTCAATACTCTTGAAAATAAAATATAAATAATAATGTAGAATATATTTGTAAATCTTATACCACAATAAATAAATAAATAAATTATATAAACTATAAAACTATTAATCAAAGACTTTTCATTAAAACTTTTTCAGAATCAGAACTATTCAAATCTACAAAATTATTAACACAAAACTGCATTTCTAAAATTACCAGCGATAAATTATTTCATAGAAATATATTAAAAACAAAATTTTAAAAACTATGCCAAAATATATCTATTATAAATTTATAACAATTTTTATCAATTCTTTTTTAGAAAAATTGTAATCGAACCTTTTAGAACTCAATGCTGCTACTTTATATCATTAAATTTCCTTTAAATCCAATGAATATATATAAATAAAACAATTTAAACCTAAATTACATATAAAAATGAAATTAAATAAATTAATATAATAACCAATATTCAAAAGATAAAAAAAACTATATATTTTTTAAAAAATTTTAAATACTATCAAAATATACAAAAGCGTTTGGTGAAAATAATTATTAAAAATAATTTTTTACACTCAAACAAAAAATTAGAATCAATATGTATTCCAGAAAAAAAAGCGCAACTTTTACAACTTTATAAAAAAGTGCAGGAATTGACTGTTATATAACAATAATATAAATATTTCAGTCATAAAAAAATTAATATATATCAAAACAATTATAAAAACAAAAGCATTAAAAACTTTGAAAAAAATAAGATATATAATAACCAATAAATTTCTATCAAAAAATATCTAAATGTTTTCTAACAAACTCAATAAAATATCAATAATAAAAAAGTTTAAATATTCATAATATTTAAATGCATAATTAAATTTGTACTTAAAGTTATTATTTATTTAGAAAGAGAACTAAATGCTTAGTAAAAAGACCTATTTTTATTTATTATTTCTTTATTCACATAATGTTTCATAATATTTTTTTAAACTAATTTTAAATATCACGAGTTAACGTCAACATACCTTCCATGATCTTGACAAAATCTAAATTTACAAATAAAGAAAAATTATGACATCTTTTAGAAATACAAACACATTCAAATCTAAATTTTTATCTCAAAACAATGACTATTCTACTTTTTTCAATCAAGAATCAAACACATCCCGATTTCATAAATTCCAAACAACCGAAAAACAAGCAAATAATCATTTTTTAAGAAATAATAACAGGGCTACCTCCAAAGAATTTTCCAACAGAGAAAAAACTCCTGAAGAAGAGGTATATTTTTTTATAAACCTATTTTTAATTTTCAATAAAATTACAGATTATTATCCGTTTAACTACTTTGCCAAAATCATTATATTCTTCTACATCATCACCTTCGTTTTTAGCGCATACTCCATCTAGTGATATGGAAAGACTCGAAAAAGCTTGCAAATCCGCTATATCATCTAAAAAGCAGCAGAAATCGGAATCGTTTTTACCATTATCTTATACATTATATAATAAATCCAAATCTCCCGAAAATAAAAGTATTAGAAATATTTCACCTGGTATTCAAACCTATGAGGATTTAGAAAATTTTAAAGAAAGTATATCTATAAAATCACCGAACTCATCTCAATGCTTTGTCAAACTTTCAAATAATATTTCGCCTATTTATCCTCCCTATGATCATATGGAAAACTATATACCACTACCTGATCTTATGCCAGATTCAAGGGCATCTACCTCTAGTTCTGAAGAAAGCGAAATAAAACTTATTCATTCAACCCCATTATATAAAACTATAACAGAACATCCAGAGCATGCTGTTAAGAAAAAAGACTCACCATATAATATTCTAAAAGAAATAGCACAATATAATGAAAATTCAGAGCATGAAATTTCACACGCAGAATTAGATAAAGAATCTAGAAGCATTTTTTGCGAAAAAACAAACAATACAAAAATAAATAATTCTTATAAAAGGAATAATATTCATGAAAATATCCTATATTCTCCAGAAAATAGAAAACTATCCAATATTGCTGATCTTACTATGGATAGAACTATAAAACTTTTTGGACCAGGCGCATGGAAAACTACACCACAGTGTAACTATATAATCATTCATAATTAATCATTTTTTTATGTTATATAGCTCGGCCATATATTGAAACATTATCAAATTTACATGCTTCTGAAAAGCAAAATAAATATTCTGATGTTTTAGAAACTCAAAATGAAAATCATCAACGGCTTACAAAAATGCTATTACTTTTACAAAAAGAGCTGAAAAGTACAATTATTAACGTAGAAGAACTAGAACTTAAAATACAAAAATTTGAAGAAGAATCTAAGAATAAGGTCTCTATTTCAAAAGAAGATATCTTAGAACTTCAACTTTTATATAAGAATAAAAAAATGAAAACCAAAAAACGTATTTTGTATTGTATAAAGCACATTTGTTTTGTAGTATGTATTATACTTTTAACTGTAAATATTATAAAATGGTATATGTCCTTTTAAAAATCAGAATTACACTAACACTTTATTAGGGTACTACCTATACCTAAAACTTACTCAGAACTACCATTATATCAGACATGGCCAACTTAACCACTGTAAGATTTTATATTTTTTAAATCTTTTAAAACCGAAAAATTACCTTTATTTTAAAAATATACAAAGATACAAATTCATTTATATAACCAATTGTTATTTTTTTAACATTAACACCATGTAAACACTAATTACAAAAGCTAATAAATTTTATATTGTCTTTTTTTTGAGTCTACTATAAATAAAATTTCAATTCATAAACTTTATCAATAATTATAGCTAAGATCCATAAACTTTAGCTTTTAATCTGAATCAAAACAAAATAACAACTTTAAAAATATGATTATATAAAAACAAAAAAAATAAGTTCCATAAAACCGATAATTAAACAACGAATATTATATATAATTATAAAATAATCTTACTATACAACTTAACCTATTTTAATCAAAAGCCAATTTTATACAAACGCCAACAATATTCTTAGAAAAATTATAAAGCCAAAACTTCCTACAACTCCAAATAAAATGGAAATAAACGAAAACATTACGATATACTCCCAAATCCTAATATATATTTAGCATAAAAATAAGTATAAGTATTCTAAAACTTATCACTAGCCATTTGTATAATATCCTAAAGTCTATATAATTTAATACAAAAACTAAAACAATAAAAACCCACAAATCTAACTAAAAACTATAACTTAAAAACTATTAGAACAAATCCAAGTTTTCCTGAATACAAACAATAAGTATTAAAACTTTTTAAAACAACCATTCTCTTAAAAATTAAGCCACTGTATCTTAACTATAACATAATATAACATAATATTTAAAAAGCATTTCATTAAAAGCGATCATTCTCTTTAATTACCTTTATTAAAAAATTACTTAAAAAACCAGAGCAAAAAATAAAACTAAAATAAAAACATTTTATACAAAAATATTCAACCAAAAACTATTCTCGCAATTTTTCACATTTCTTTAATTTTAACCAAAGTTTAGTCACTAAAAAAACCGTATCCTTACTATTCATTCATTCTATTTTTTTTCTAACTATCCAAGTACAAACATATCCATAATAAATATGTTTAATCTTTCCTAAGCAAACCAGTCTTTACATATATCAATACCCTACTAGCATATAAAAATTTTATGTTTATAAACAGGTAACAAATCAATTTCTTATAAATAATATATAACAAAAAAACAGTTTATAATAATTTAACAAGTATATTATCCTCATTTAACCATTTATAACTTACATTTTCTCATTAATACCTACAACTTATAATTTGTCTTTTTAAAAAATATAATTCATATATAATAACTTTAAACAGATTATAATATTTAATTAAAAACAATTAATATTAATATAGATAAATATCTTATTTATATAGTAACCTAATTCAACAAATTCACAACAGTATAATTTGATAACTAATTCCATGAAAAATAGTCATAATAATCCTCATTCAAACAACCATTCTTGAAAAAACCTCTAGAAACTAGACGTAGCACCTTCAAAGTATAATTCAAACCATAAAAAACTTCATAAAACTTCCAATACTTAATAAAGCAATATACCTCAGCTAAAAAAAATCTAATATTAAATACATTTAAATAATCACATAAGATCCGTTTTACCAATACATTCTATGCACACTAGTGCATACTTGCAGCCCTTGCATTACTCTATCCAAATTTTTAAAAGAGAAATTCCGTAATGTTTAATCTGGTACTAAATCTTATTAAGGAAATTATCAACAAACCGAATAATATTCCTAAACTAAATATAGGATAAACAAATACAATGATTTTAAACCCTAACCCTTATATCATCAAAACTTAGCTTTTATAGAAACATAACTAACTATATAAAGATAAACTCAGAATATTCATAAGCTGTCAGCCACTGCGGCATTAACATCAAGCCATATAAAGTAATTCACCATTCTAGCGTTCTTGTAAGATTTCTACCAAACAAGTCTAGTTTTAAAAGAGTTTTTGTCATCATGCAGACTGGCTAACATACTAAACTATGAAGGCTTTGAAGTAAATGTTCTAAACACATGAAGAACGGCATTGAAACTTTATATTTACATTTTAACCCACTCACTTCTTTTTTTCATATACAAACAATCAGCCTAACATTTTCATTATCCTATCACTGTTATTTTCTTCAAACCCTTTAAACATTCAGACATCTTTATAGCTAAATCTTCAACATTTCAGAATCTTTTCATATTATATTTCAATTGTCTATAGATTCAAACAAGCTTTTCTCATCTAAATTTAACCTTTTAAATACCTTTTCGAGACCAACTTTTGACAAGGTATAAGAAACTACAAACATCTACAATATTGGTAATGAAACAATCAACAACAAAGGAAATTCTAATTTGACACACCGGATATAAACATTTATTACCAACTTGTATATTGTTGAATTTAATATTATTCATTTTATAACCAACTACATTAGTAAACGTATTACTGACGTCAGGAAACTTGTTTATGAAAGCATGTTAACAATTTTTGTCTTTTTCTTTATACTAATTTTCAACAGATTCTTTATTTTAACAATAGCATATATAATTAGGAAAGCAAGTCAGTTTATTTTACGTGTTTATCAATAGTGTATTATGAAGTCTCTTCCTCTATTGTCTCAGCAACATCCTGTGGCTCTTCCTCCCCTTAAACGGCATCATTCAATGCCCGCATCCGAGCAAGTCTTTTTACAGCCTTGTAATATTTACCGCAGCGGTTCAACTTCCACAATCTCAACCACAAGCACTCTCGAAACACCATCTTCTCAAACACTCCCTCTTACACCACTTAAAAACAATATTCACAAAGATTTTTATACTACTACACCTAAAATGCAACATACAGCTACACCTATATTACTGGATAATCTTTCGTGTGGACAGCCTATTCTTAAAAAAAGCCGACCATGTCTTGAGAGCATTAAAATAACGCGTTGCAACACATATCCTGAATATAGTGATGATCCCTACTGCACGTCTACATCATATTTTGCTTATAGTCCATCATTCCCTCAATCTCTTACAGATTCTTTTTACGATAAGTCATCAGCACAAATCATGGCTGCTAGCAATGTACTTAACTATTTTCAACATCACTATGGTCAACAAGAGTCGTCTAATTCGTATAAAGATAGTCATTATCTTCCTTTGGTTGTCTCTTCTCTCGATAAAACTCATATTTGTGATATTTGTAATAAACGCTTTAAACGTTACGAGCATCTTAAACGTCATGAGCGCTCACATACCAGTGAAAAACCATTTCAGTGTAGTATAAGAGAATGTGGACGATGGTTTTCACGTAGCGACAATCTACGAGCTCATTTACGTACTCATTTCAGACGCGGTGGTCGTAATTTATTTGTAGGAAACCCTGATGCCAATGATGAAATTAACTATATGGTTGCGGACACAACAAATTCAAATGCCTTTGAAAATTAAGTGGTTTATCTATATTATTTGATATTTATACATCTTTTTATGCACTGAAAATTTTTTTTGAAAATAATTTTTAGGAATATAAATGAAACACTTTCTTTTTCAAAAAAGGCTCAATTACCATTTCAAATTTACTATTTACATTATTCATAGAGACGATTTATTCATGTATCTAATACTTCCAGGAGAAGAATATATTTCTTTAGTTTGTAATTGGTTTTTTGGGATAATAAAATAAATATATCAGAATCAAGATATTATATATATCTTAGAAAATAGTATTTAAACTGTCAACATTGCCTTATATGCTTTTATTTTAAACGATACGTTTACATCGACGAAAGCATTAAACGTTAAAATTAATCTTCATCAGCCCTACATTAAAAAAACATCTTAATAATACAAATAGCAAGAATATACACACATTTACTACTTCTGCATATTTTCCATTATATATCATGTCTTTACCACCTGTTCCACCTCGTCCTGATAGTCCACAAAAACTTACAACATGCGCATTACACTCAGAACAGTTGCCAAAAAAGGCAAAGGATATACCATATAATAATTTAAAGGACGAAGAATCGTCAGATTTATGTCAAAAAAAACTCTCAGATGAATTATTTAATAGTTCTAACAAACATATTTTAACGGAACAAATGAATCATCTCGAAAAAGATAGTGTTATTAATACTTCATACAATACACATAAAGATATTAACGTTCGTTTTCCTAGCAGTATATCTGAATTAAACTCTCAAGAAGAACCTGCATTTGAAAAATCTAGCTCTATTTTGATTTCAACAAATTCAATATTTAATACACAAAAACAATATGCATACATTTGTGATGAAAACTATAGAAAATATAACAAAAAGCTTTATTCTAAGCCCGAAAACGAAACATACACATCCTTTTCAAACAATAATAATAACTATCAACTAAATTCTTTAGAAAAAAATACTATTATTACAAACAAGGAAACAAAAAAACACAACGAAGAAAAATCATTATGTTTCTCTAACTCTTTTTTTCCATCTAATGATACTTATTCTCCAAAAAATTTCAACAAAAATTCTACTATTACATGTCTACCTAAAAATATCAAAGATTCTAATCATGTTCAAGAGACAAAATTGTTATCTAAAGCAATTATTTGTGAAAGCGAAAAAAGAGAGCCACATTGTAATAAAAACAATTCAAATATATTCCAAAAATATCAAAAAACAAAGAAAAATTTAGAATTTCAAGAATTCAAAACTTTAAAAACATCTGCTCAAAACACCCTCATATTAAATAATACAAGTTTAGATAATAAAAAACATTTTCCAGATAATAGAACTTGTGAACAAAATAATATCTCTTTAGAAGACACTACAAGAAAAGAAAACTCAATAGTTTTATCAAATTCTATTAACAATGATACCTTTGAAATCGAAAAGCATTTGGAATTTACACAAAAAATTAAACCATCAGATCAAATTATAAAATCGGAAAATAAAGACTATCAATCTACTAATTTAAATATGAACGATAAACCAATTCTTCCATCGAGACCTACAAAAAAAGAAATAACGTCAACCACACTTCATTCATCACATACATCATTAGCTAGTATTAAAAATCCAATTAACACGCGAACTCAGTTTTCTCGAAATTTAGAAGAAAAATTAAAATTTGGACCTCCAAAAATATTGAACTTTAAGCATTTACAAAGTAATACCAGTGAGAATGACATTTCTAACTCTTTGTTTGAAAATACTAAGCCATTGCTCGAATTGTCCATGTTAGAGGATTTACGAAAAACAAGATCTAAAGGCCCTTCTAGACGCAAACCTACTATTATAACAACAAAATTCCCAAAAAAACTAGGATTTTCTAATGTTATTAAATTATTTGATATCATAAACGATGAAACATCAGAAAATCATAAAAAAAATATTATAGAACCAATAATAAAAAATAATCTTAATACTTCTAATATAGAAGACTTTATAGAAAATGATAAACCTGTAATCATCACATCCTCTAATGATTTATCAAATACTTTCTCAACAATCACTCTTAATTAAAATTAATTTTGTATAAAAAATACATTAAATAAAATTCATAATTTTATCTAACTAAAAAATTATTTTTTAATTATCAATTGTACAATACTGTAATAATTCCGAATAATCCATTATTTATTAACATTTACTATTTTATTCAGTTACTGTTCAATAAAAACTATAATTTTATTTTTACGATATTCAGATTTTCATATTTTTTATTAAATTAGAAATAAAAAACGTTTATAATGAATATAAATAATAATATTATAGTTAGTTTTATTCATTATACTCTTCCATGGCTTCTTTTAACACTATATATTACAGCTTCAATAACATCAAGAAAACATAAAAAAAAACAAAATATTTCATTATTACTCCAAACTATTTCAACTTTTTTAATTTTATTAACATTTGTATTATTTGAATCATATAAAAACCATAATACGAACTAACATTGTCTAGATTGGAGATTCAATATTGTTTTTAATTTATATATTAATTAAACAAGATTGGTGGGTTGCGCAATCTACAGTAGTATGTATTTCAATATTTCAAACAATTTCATAAAAATTATACTAAATAGTCCTTAGTTTTATACTTTAAGTAGTATTTTCACATGGTCTATAATATTTATAGATACTATTAAGATAAAACATCAGAATATTATAAAATCAAACACTTTATTTATTTATATTTTTCAAATACTAGGCGATATAATACTTTTCTTTATACTATTGGACTCATCTCTATCTAATTGGGAAATATCATATTATTCAATAACTTTACTGAGAATTTTAATCTCTTTATTTTTTTTTACATTTTATTTATTAACAATAGTAAGAAAACCAACACTAGATACAGAAGAGACTTCACCTTTATTTGAGCAAAATCAAACCTATGAAGATGATGAATTATCAGATATTAAGGTAAAAATCTTTGCATTAAATAGAAATAGAATTATTTATGGGATTTAAAGACAAAATATACTTTAAATGAAAAATCATGGAATAAATGGTGGGAGTACATTAAAAAGTTTACATTGTTTTTTCCATATATTTGGCCTACAAATGTTTTATCACTAAAAATTATAATTTTTTTCTGTTTTGGTATATACGTATTATAAATTATTTTTTCCCTAATTTCCTTAGCTCTTTTACTTATTTCAAGATATGTGAACATTTTAACACCGCAACAGCTAGGGATCATTACTGATAAACTTGTTACTAATACAGATAACAAAGGTAACAAACAACTATTATAAATAAAAAATATGAACAATACAGAAAATATTTGGATATACGTTCTTGTTTTTATGTTTTATAAATTTTTGCAAGGAAATATGGGCTTAGTATCTTCCATTAGATCTCATCTTTGGATACCAATTAATCAACATGCCTATAGAAATCTTTCTGTAAAGGTATTACCTTTATCTATAATTATTTATTATATAATTTTAAGGCTTTTGAGCATATTCATGCTCTTTCATTGGATTTTCATTTATCAAAAAAAACAGGAGAAATTATGAGTGCATTGGATCATGGTTCTTCTATAAATACTTTTTTCGACCTCATTATATTTCAAGTTTTACCAGTAATTATTGACATTTTTATTGCTATTATATACTTTTTTGTTAATTTTGATGCATATTTTGCTCTTATTATTATGATTATGACAATTTCTTATATTTATATAACGATAAAAATTACAGAATGGAGAACAGAGTATCGGTTAGTTCCTCAATATTGAAATTACTCTTAAACTTAAATATATCTAAATAGGCGAGACATGATCAGCAAACATAGAGAAGAATATTCAATAAAGTGTGACTCTATAACTAACTATGAGACTGTAAAGGTTTACTATTATGTTATAGCTTTAAAATTTACTAATATGTTAAGTATTTTAATGCAGAATATTTTGAATTTAATCGTCATGAAAATGCAGTTAAAACATATCAAAAAGCTGAATACAATGTACTAAGTAAAAACAATTAACTTTTCAAGAAACAATACATAATCATTATAGGTTCTTTAAATTTTCTAAATACAATACAAAATACAATATATACAATTGGTCTCCTTTCTATAGCATTCCTCTCTGCATATAAAGTTATTAAAAATCAAACTTCAGTAGGAAATTTTGTATCTTTATTAACGTACATGACTCAATTACAAGGTATTTAATATTTATTAAAGATAGTATTTAATTATCTTTGTAGGACCATTAAATTATTTTGGAAGGTAAAATAATATTAATTAAGAAAGAATAGACTAATAAAACGATTAAGTCTTTATAGATCTCTACAATCAAGTTTTGTAGATGCAGAAAGAATGTTGGAACTAGTAAGAAGATATTTTTAGATTTACATTAAATAATAATTTATAAGTTTAATGAAAAGCCTTCAGTTTCTGATAAACCTGATGCTATTGATTTAAAAATAACACACGGAGAAGTTATATTTGGTATAATTTTAAAAATTTAATAATTATATACTGATAAAAATCTAGATAATGTTCATTTTTCCTATGACAATAAAAAAACTGCTCTAAAAGCATTAAGTTTTCATGCAAAAGCTGGCACATCAGTAGCTTTAGTAGGTAAGTAAAAAAAAAAATTATATACAAAATAATTTCAAATAAAGGAGAAAGCGGGTCTGGAAAAACAACAGTACTTAGATGTTTATTTAAATTCTTTAATATTCACTCTGGCACAATTAAAATTGATGGACAGAATATTCATGACGTGAAACTTAATTCTCTTAGAAAAAATATAGGAATTGTTCCACAAGGTATTTTTTTTTAATCTAATTTTCTTAACATTTTTAGATACAGTTCTTTTCAATGATACTATTATGTTTAATATTCGTTATGCAAAACCTGATGCATCAGACGAAGAAGTTTTCGAAGCAGCGCGCATGGCACAAATTCATGACAAAATTATGACATGGCCTGATAAATATGATACGAAAGTAGGAGAAAGAGGATTACGTTTGAGCGGAGGAGAAAAACAAAGGATTGCAATAGCACGAACAATTTTAAAGAATCCTAAAGTATATATATCTTCAATACATTGGTTACTTAACATTATTAGATAATTCTATTAGATGAAGCAACATCTGCTCTTGATACACATACAGAAAGACAAGTTCAAGTTGCACTAAAAAAATTAACGGAAGGTCGTACCACTATTTGTATCGCTCACAGACTTTCTACTATTATATCATGTGATCTTATTCTTTGTATGAAAGACGGGTCTATAGTAGAAAGTGGTACACACGAAGAACTTTTAGATCAGACAAAAAAATTAAGCAAGAATTGTCTATATTATTCTATGTGGCAAAAACAAATTCATGGAGATAAAAATTCAGAAGAAAATGATAAAAGAGATAAATAACATTAAAAAACTATTTATATAATAATTATTCTATATAACTTCAAAAATATATATTTTTTAATAATTGATAAAATTTACGACTATTTGTGTATTATTACCAATTAGAAAGCATCATTGGGAAACCAACATATTTAATTTTATATTAGTCAAAAAGTACAAAACGATTAAAACATATTTATATGTCTTTAAAACTATAATCTAATTTATAATATAGTTATCATGTTCACCTGTTTTAAGCATCATATTCCTCCAATGTTCATTTCCATACCAATCAATTCCACTTTCTAGAATTATACCCTAAAAAAATAAATATTATAAAAACAAATTAAAAAATTGATACTTGTAAACAATTTTTTACAATAATAACACGATGTTTTATATCATTCATTTCCCTAACTAATCTAACTAATATTAAAAAAACAAAAAAAGAAAATAACAACACTTGTCTTTCTGTTGTTTCTCTAAAACAGAAAGCATTTTTTCTTCACGATCCTTAATATTAGTAATGATTTCTAAAATTTTTTTAACCTTTTTTCTATTCTCGGAAAACAATTCTATAAAAAATAAGAAAATTGAAATCAATCATATTCATATACTTAATGTCTCTTTTTGAAGATGTAAAATTTTCTTCTCATTTTTCAATAAAAAATTATGAAACTTCAAAAGTTTAGAAATAATATTATCACAATTTCCAAGAGAAAAATTTATAGCTCTAAAACATGAGAAAATAATAGAACAATTTAGATCAAGTTACCGATCTTGTTCAGTTAAACTTTCATTTGAATAAACGGCTTGTAAAATAGGATTTGTTTCAATAAAACTAGATATCCAATTAGAATAATTAAACAATAAATAAACATAATACTTTTCAATTATAAGATTTTTTGTTGTATTAGTTGCATTTGCAATAAGTAATTCAAATTGACCCTCTTTAATTTTTTCAGATAAATCTTTTTCTGAAATACTATTGTCTACAACTAAATTAATGTTAAACAAAAAAATAATATAATTGAGAAGTAAACCAATTTCTTCATCCAAAATAACCTTTTTTTTTTCATTCTTTAATTTTTCTAATTTTTCAAGAAGCAATAATACAGATCTTTCTTTTTTACTGAAAACTTCAGAATGTAATTTTAATCGATGAAATTGAATTTGATCTTCAGTAACCTCCAAAAGCATTAACTTACAGTAACTCGACAACTCTTTTAAAGAATTCATTAATTTTTTATAATTCTTTTTAATATAAAGTTAAATATTTTTCAACCTAAAAGAATTCATTTAACTTATTACTTTTCCAAAGAAATTTTGAAAATTTCAAAAAAAAAAAACATTTTTATTCATAATAAATCTATACAAGTGACTATACTAATTATTGCTCAATTTTAAAATTTACAAGAATTAAATTACATTACAAAAATCTAACAATAATAATATTAATATATTTTATTAAACATTTAAATGGTTTTATAGAACAATTTAAATAAAATAAAAAATAACAGTAAAAAATCAAACAAAATTCTATCATTAATTTATTTAAAAATTTTAAAATCTTACTACTTTTATTAAAACATATTCAACAATAATATATTATAATACTGACAATTAATTATAACCTAAAAACCGGATATTATAAATGAATTAAATATTTGAAATTTTAATTTTATAAGGAAATTAACGAATTTTTGCTAAAATAAATTATATTTATTATAATTTTATTTATATAATTTTATTTAAACATAAATTTCTCATTAATACCTTACTAAATAATATCTTAATTATAAAGCATAATACCATAAAAACAAAATAATTATTTTAATTCTTTTTGTTTTTTTAATAATTTGATGAAAACAGATTTCATAAATTTTTATATTATAAAAATAATAAAAATATTCTCTAAATATATATGTTTATAATAAAATGAATAATTTAAATTTTTTAAGTCATATTTAAAATTATAAAATTCAATATTAAAATTTATTTTTTCTTAATATATAACTATTTTTAAAAATTTTATAGGATTTAAAATTTTTAAATAATTCATACAATACAGTAGCAAATTTAAATATTCAAAAAAAATATCAAATAGAAACATTATGTCATATATTATTACTATAAATATACAAAGAATATCATTCTAGTTTTAATTCACAATAAAATTCATTAATCATAAAGAATACTTAATAATTAAAAATATAAAATTTATTAAATATTTAACTATTTACAATATTAATATAAAAATAATTATATTGTTAATCTTAATTAATATAATTATACTTTTTTAAAACACATTTATTAATATTATTTATAAAAAGTATATAAAAAATTTTAATAATTAAAAAACAATTTAAAATCACAGTTTAACTGTATATAAATATATTCAAAACATTAATAAAAACTAAAAAACTGCAAAACTACAAAAATCTTAAACATTTCTTAAACACCGAAACTACAGAAGTAAATCTATTAAAACAAAGCATTAATATGGACTAAAAGCTACTAAAAAATTATAAAACAAATCAAATACTATACAAAATTCCAAAAATCAAGATATTTAATATGTATTTTTATAAATTATATTAATAAAAAGGTCATAATATATTTTTAAAACTTATTTTTATATCAAATAGACCTATCAAAGAATAGACAATTACTTTACTACACTACCATTTGAGTAATGCCTGGACCTCCAAGAAGAGAACTATTTGTGAATGTCTGACCCTTAAGAGCAGCGATTACTATCAATATTTAACAATTTATATAAAAATGAAAATAATCTATACCATAACATAAACAAGCAATAGTCATAAAAAATCCAGCAACAATTAAGGATGTCAATTTAATAATTCCCGAAAGAAACAAGATAGTAGAAAAAATAATGTACACCCCCTATAGAAATAAGTTACAATGTATTTAAAAAAATTTTTAAAACACACAGCACGTGGCCAATTTTGATTAAAATATTGAATAAAAGAATCACTATAACATTAGTATTCAAAAAAAACTAAAATACATACAATTTTTGGCTAGTGGGACATATTCTTGTTAAAAATGGAATTTCAACAAACATAAGTATAAAGCCCATTACCCTAGAGTATTAGAAAATGACAAAAAAAAAAAAAGCAAATACAAGCTCAATACACTGAAAACGACAATAGAGCCAATATGAAATAAATTCACAAACCCCAAAACAAAGTCAACTATATACTTATTGATTTTTGTTCCATAATAATAAAAAATAAATTACGAATAATAGAGATAATCCCAAACCTAAATATTAGATTAAAACACCAATTTATAAAAAAAAAGCTTAAAAACAATAATACCATTGCGCATATATACTGAAATTCCAAGCTTTAATTTCATCTACAAAACCCATAATTCAATAATTTTTCCTAAAAAACAATTTTAGTAGAATTATTAAAAAAAAAGTTTCTAGAATTTACAGAAACAATCTCAGAAAATATTCAAATAGCTAAAATAAAACCAAATCTTCTAAGACTAAATTTCTTTTTTTCTTCAAAATAGAATAAGTTTATCAAATTTTTCAAGTTCAGAAATTAATAATTGCCTAATATGATTTAAAATAAAATAAAATATTAATAAATTGCTTACTAAAACCTGAAAAAATACGTATTTAATAAGCACAAAAGATATATTATTATCTAAATATTGAACTTGATGTACTTTTATAAAAAAATATTCCGAAAATTTCATTCGTAAATAAATTATAAAAATAAAAAATATAAAAATAAAAAAATGACTGGTATATATTTACTTTTTCACAATATTTAAGATAAAAATCTAATAATAAATAGATATAAATGCATTAGCAACACAGTTTACTGTATTGATAATTATACACCTCATATTCTGTTAATTCTTTATAGGACTTTTATTATAAAAATTTTGATACAGATAGATCTCAACTGGCGTCATTATATGTATGTAATAAGATATATAATAGAATGATTCAAACAGACTTACTAAAAAATAGCGTTCTCATTCAATGCTTACTTTTGAGAGTTCTCAAATTCAAGGAGCTGACAAAATTATACAAAAATTAATGGTTCGTCCTTCATTAATATATAATATTTAAAATATTACATAATAAATTTTTATATATTTTTTAAATTGACAACTTTATAGGAACTCCCTTTTACTAAAGTACAACATAGAATTTCAACTCTTGATGTTCAGCCTTCTATGTTATCTGGAGGAAGTGTTATTGTTATGGTTACAGGTGAACTTTTAGTATATACTTAGTATACTTGGAAAACGTAATTAAATTAATATTATTAGGTTGATGAAGAACAAAATCCCCAACGATATTCACAAACTTTTCATCTTATTCCAGAAGGGAATACTTTTTATGTACTAAATGATATTTTTAGGTTAAATTATTCATAGAATAACTAATTATATTGTAACAATGCGTTTTTCTCAAAAAGTATATACACATTTTTTGATATAAATAATTTTTGTATAATATTATGAAACATAACAATTATATTTTAACATATTTAAATATATTTGAATCTTTTAAAACATGAGATTCATTTCAACCAAATCTAATATCAAACTATATAAAATTCTAAAAAAGAGGTACCGAAAGTTTCAAACTTAAAATATCATAAAAATTGTAAATCAAAAAAATTAAAATCAAATTACATATCATAAACATGTATTTTAATATTGTTTAATAGTATAAACCAAAATTTAAAAGATAACTAAAATACTTTATTAGACTTTAATTTTTAAATACAAACTAAAAATCTAAAATTAAAATATTTAGAATAGTTAAATGTAAAAATATCTTTAAGAAATATCTTTAAGAAAAAATCATAACGTTAAAAAACAATTAGTAAGAAATAATTTTTAAAAAATCTATAAACAATTTTTATTTTATATATAACTCCTTTAATAAATTTTTTAATCTTAATTACAACAAAAATACTATAAAATAACTACTATTATTCTATTTTTATCTATAGTAGCTTTTATCTTTTTAATTTTCTTTTTAATTCTATAAATATCATATACAAATGATCATTATTAAAAATAACCACAAAACCATAGAATTACTTATAACATAAGAGTTAGTCACAGATTTACAATTTACATATTGCAAAATTCAAAACCTAAAATCTATTATTTTTAAAAATATCTTTATTTCAAAAAAAAGCAATAGAAAACCACTACTTTACTATCACTTTATAATATTAATATATATACCATAAATATCATCTAAAATTATTAAAAAAAGCAAGAATAAAATATTAATGTTTCTATACAAATCACTTTAAAAAATTACTATCAAAAATCAAGAATTTAAATAAAATACAATAAAAAAAACTTCATTCTTTTTAAAAATATTTTATTAAAACAAAATTAGTAAATATAACTTAAATAACCTAAAAAATAATATGAAATAACTTTAACTTTAATAAAGAAAATAATAAAAAGATAACTTTAAAAATGCAAAATAATAATAGAATAGAAAAATAATCTTATTATTATTATTAATTCTATAATTAATTAACATTATTTTTCAATATATTTAAAAATAACAGATTAAAGTTTATAAATCTAAGTATTAATGGTTTAAACTTGAAAAAATGTTTAAGAAAAAACAAAAAATACTAATAAACTTATTTAAATACTTCAAATCTATAAAATCTATAAAAAATATAATTAAACAAAACTTTTACTGAAACAATATTTATGTTTTCAAAAAGTTTTAAGTTATCAAAATAATCTTAATTTTAATTTATAATATAAATTTAAAATATCTAAAAATACAACTTTAATTAAAAAATAAACACAGGTTAACATAGTAATCTAAGAATTAAAAAATAACTAATTAAATAAAAAACATTAAATCTTAGAAATCTAGAAATAATTTTATTATAAAAATTCAAACATATTTACAAAATAAAGATTTATTAAAAACATTCGAACAAATGATATTATTGAAAATTAAAATTTATTTATTATTTATATTTTATCTTAGTCATTTGTTAAATATCATTCTTTTATACAATATATCATATTTTTATTACTTTTTTATGAATAAAAAATTTTCTTTTTTTATATTTATAATTATTAAAGATTTTATTTCAAAAAAAAATAATTTTTAAATTATTTCTATTATTGAATTATATATAAAATGATAATTATCATTTAACTATTATTTTAAATAAATTAATCAAAAGCATATTTAAAGTTGTATCAATGAAAATATTCAGATGAAAAAATCCAGTAATAATTTTTTTTTCAATAAATTTTAAAATGAAAAAATATACAAAAAAACAAAAAATACAAAATTTTATTAAAAACATCTAAATTCAAAATTTTTCATAAAACATTTTTTTTACAAAAGCATAACCAACAAACAATATTACTAAATAATTAATAATGCATAAATTATTAATAAAATTATCTTCTAATTACTCAAAAAATCTATTATTACTTTTATTAAGATTTATAATAAAACAATAAATCAATATTATTAAAAGTATAATAAGTTAACAAAGGAATATTTTTTAAAAACATTAAAAAAAATCTAAGATTGTAAAACAAAAATCAAAAAAAGCTTTTAAATATTAAAAAAAAATAACTAATTAATTATGAAATTTATTAATTTACAAGTAACACCAAATAAAATTGCAAATTTCTTAAAATATTAAAGCCTCGTTCGAAATATAAATTTCATTAATAAAATATCCTATAGATTACCTAAACAATACAATTTTTATGTCCTTAAATTGTCCTTAAGTAAGATGATAAAGTTTAAAAATCTTCAAAAGAACTAACAATAGCAATATTATTTACTCTTGTCTAAGTCTTTTTACTCGAATATAAAATTTTGTAACAAGAAATACATTTACGTGTTTTTATAAAAAATAATAAAATATTCTTGTCACTAAACCTAAAGAAAATTATTTTTATAATGAAAAACTAGAAAAAATATATAAAAAAATATATATGTAATAATGACAAGCTTTCCCTAATAAAAACAAATATATATAGTAAGTTAAAGAAAACAAAATAAAATATTCCTAAAACATTATTCACTCCAAATAGTTTATACTATTTAATCATAAAAAAAATTTGAACTATCTCTCATTTTTCATTGAACTTAATTGCTATTATTAATTCAAAAGAGTATTCAGATTTAAGTTAAGTTATTTTTATTTGCAAAGATATTACAAAAGAAACTTTAAAAATACACAAATTTAAGCATAAAACAATAAAGAATACCAAATACTTAAAATAACAAATAATGAAAATATTGATTAAAAAAAAACTACAAACCGTAAATTAAAACTAAAAATGAATTTTTTAAAACTAATCAAACTATATAAAAATTATCAATGCAAAAAATGTACAAAAAACTTGTATAAATGACTAAAAAAGCAGTCTTAAAATCAAAAATTAATAAAATACTTGAAAACATCAATATTTTTTTAAAAAGTAATTATCATTAGTTGAAAAGTATTTTTATAATTTAAATTCTAAAAACAGCAAAAAACATGGAAAAATACGAAAAACTATATGGTTTTGAATTTAGATTTTAACTTGATAAAACTAGATATAAAAAATAAGTAAAAATAAAACAATATAAAATAGTTTTAGATAAAAAATAAAATTGGAATAAAAAATCTAAAATAACAATATTTTTTATGCATAAAAATATTGAATCAAGAAGAATGAAAAATACGATAATCTTAAAAATGAGATTATAGCTAGCTTTAATAGAACTAGAAAATCTATTAATAATATTAACACATGTATATCGAATGAAGAATTTTATTTGAAAAAAAGCCACTATAACTATCATATTCAATGCATACTCTACCGAGAATTTTCTGATTTTTCTAATATCTATAATGATATAACAGAACAATTCTATGAAAAATTCCTACATAGTTGGCCTATATTTTTTTTAATTGCCTTTATTTTTTGTTTATACCCTTTTATATACTATACCTTGTTAAGATTTACGATTACCCCACATTTACTCCGCATAAATTTAAAATATCGCGAAGCAGCCAAGTTACACGTTAAAGAAAGCGGGCACCTTTAAATGTATTTGGTACACACTGCTTCTCTGACAAGTCTTATCACTAAGTTTACTTGAACTCCCTTAAAATTAAGAATAATTTAATACTTAAATTTGAAGACATGGTTCTAACATCTCACATGTAGTCAAAACACATTAACGGAAACTCAAACTCAGCCACACACCACAGTGCAAACCCACCGCCGTCAGGCACAGCTTGGCGCGGGCGGTGGCGCGGGCGGTTAAGCGGCAAGCACAAGTGACGCAAGGCGTGCAAAATGTATATGATGATGAGGATTATCTTTTGGCGTTGATCTTGAAAGATAAATTAGAAGAAACAGAGTGCAAAAAAAAACTGAAAGAATACTGCAAAGGTTTAAGAACTATAAATCCTGGATTAGATAAAGTAGATGAAAAACTACAGAAAGTATGTAAAGAAGATAAAACAGCAGAAAAAAAGTGCACAGGATTAAAAGAAAAGATTAAAGCAAAATGCACCGTATTCATGAATGAACTTAAAACAGAAAGTGGAAAAAGTATTTCAAAATTGAAAGACAACGATTGCAAAAATAATGAGCAAAAATGTTTGTTTTTAGAAGGAGCATGCTCTGATGATCTTAAAGAGAAGTGTAATGACTTAAGAAATAAATGTTATCAAAAGAAACGTGATGAAGTGGCAGAAAAAGCTCTTTTAAGAGCGCTTAATGGTGATCTTAAAGATAAGGACCTGTGCAAAAAAAAGATTGAAAATGTTTGTCTTTTGTTAGGCCAAGAAAGTAACGAATTAATGCAAAAATGTTTTGATACAGAATCTCTATGTACATCTTTAGTACAAACAATAAAGGATAAATGTGCTTCTTTAAAAACGGAGATAGGAAAAGTACTAACTACTGATGGGAAGTTACAAAAAAAAGAGCATTCTTTACTTGAAAAATTACTTGAAAAATGTCATTTCCACTATGAGAGCTGTAAAACAGAAAATCCAGATTGTAATAACTTGAAAAAGAAATGTAAAGATGCAGGAATAACTTATATACCACCAGGCTTAAAATTTGATCCTACAAAACCAGAAGCTACACTGGCGGAAAAAATAGGTTTGGAAGAACTTTACAAAGAAGCGGCAAGACAAGGAGTTGTAATTCAAAGAGCACTGGAAAGAGATATTGTTGATCTATTAGTGTTTCTGTCAGGAAGTAACCCTTTTGATGACACACAATGCCAGAGTGTACTCAATACTAAATGTAGTTCTATTGAATATCTAACACAGGGTCTAAAAGATTTATGTGGAAATAAGAGCAATTATACAAAGAAATGTAAAGAATTTAAAGAAGAATTTCAAGAAACAAAGGACTCTCTGGAAGTAAAGTTTAGAAGCAATTTATTTGAAAAAGAAATTAAATTATGGGGTGAATTACCGAAATTTCTTACAGAAAATGATTGTGTAGGGTTACAATCAGACTGTTTTTATTTTGAAGGCCAAACAGATTTTGAAAAAATATGTAAGAATGTTAAAGCAGCGTGTTATAAAAAAGGCCTTGATGCATTAGCAAACCAAGCATTACAAGACAAAATGAGAGGGAAATTCCATAATAGAAACGATACATGGTTTGAAACACTTCAAAAAGATTTGGTAAAGACATGTGTAGATTTCAAAGGGGAGAGCGATGAATTATTCGTTTTATGTGTAAAACCAACAGAAGGAGCTCTTACAGTATTAACGGATTTACATACGAGGACAAACTTGTTGCAAGGAGATTTAAATGAAAGACGAGATTTTCCTACGAGACAAGATTGCGAGGAATTACTGAAGAAATGTCAAGATTTAGAACAAGATTCAGAAGAAATCAAATGGCCCTGTCGTACGTTGAAACACCATTGTAATAGGCTGGAGATTGCAGAACAATTGGAAGAGAGGTTGTTGGAAGAAAAAGTGAAGGATTTGGACAAGTTCGATTTATGTTTAGAAAATTTAGGAAAACGATGCCATGAATGGAGTAAAAGAGGAAGAACTCGTTTTGCTCTTGCATGTGTAGCACAGAATATTACTTGCAAGATTCTTACAAAAAGCGTAGAATCTAAGTGTACTACATTGAAGGCACGTATGAAAACAAATGGTGTTTTGGATAAAGCGAAAGAAGAAAAAACAATGGAAGAAACATGTGATTCTTGGACACCCTATTGCAGCAAATTCATGTCAAGTTGCCAAAGTCTAATTGCCGGTGATGGAAAATGTAAGGAGCTTAACAAGGAATGTGAAACGTTCATCAAAAAGAAGGAATTGGAACTGAAAGTAGTTGATCAATTGAAGGGTCATTTAAATACAAGAAAAAAATGTAAAGGGGAGCTTGACAAATACTGCACACAATGGGCTAATGCAAGTAATGGGCTTGAAACTCTATGCACTGATACTACTAATAGCAAGAACGATACTGAAGTTAGGAAAAAACTTTGCGAAAAACTAGTAGAACAAGTGAAAAGTCAATGCCCTGAATTACAGAAAAAACTTGCAGAGACTAGTAAAGAGTTGGAGAAAAAAGCTAACGAATATGAGGATATCAAAAAAAAAGCAAAAGATGCAATGGAAAAAGCAAATCTTGTTTTATCAAAAGCGAAAGTAGAAAACAATAAATCGGCAAACGAAGTTGTGCCTAGTGCACCAGCTGTACCCAGCGGAACAAAAGACACGAAGTTGTTTAGACTTATAAGAAGAGATGCAACAGTGAAAGTAACAGAAGACGAAGCGAAAGCATTTGATTTGGTTGCACAAGCATTTGGACTCTACGTAGAATTGAGAGAGATATGCCATGATTTACTAAAAGGATGTGGATTTAAAAAGGAATGTGATTGTGATGATCTATGCAAAACGATAGAAAGTAAATGCCATGGATTGAAGCCACTAGATGTGAAACCATACGAAATAACAACTAAAAACATAACAACTACAACCACAACCACAACGACGACAACAGAAACCGTTAAAGACGCAAAGGCAACAGAGTGCCAGTCTCTACAGACGACAGATACGTGGGTCACAAAGACATCGACCCATACTAGCACTTCTACGACTACGTCCACAGTCACATCAAGAATAACACTCACCTCGACGAGGCGGTGTAAGCCTACGAAGTGTACGACTGGAGACGATCCAGAGGATGTCAAGCCAAGTGAAGGTTTAAGAATGAATGGGTGGAGTATAATGAAGGGGATGATAGTAGCAATGATGATTTCATTCATGATTTAGATGTAAAATGGGAATGGGATATAAGAGCAGCATGTATATTTACTAGATAAATGAGCAGGGTAGGACAGGAAAGAGTAGAGTATGATCTCTTCAGCATCAATTGAAAGTGCATTACACATAAAGTAGCGTGTTCCCTGTGCAAATAGCATGTATTGCCCGGATGAGTGGCCGCTGTTTGTTGTGCCATGTCGTTATCAGCGCATTCAGCGCCTACCCCGGATTTGCCCCACATGGAGTCGAGGTGAGATGCAGTGATGGAGAGATGATGGGATAGAACAATGGGGGGAGTGGGGTTGGGTGGGCGGTGTTTTTTATGTGTGTAGCGTTGAGGTTGATGAGTGGAGTTGAAGTTTGTGAAAGTTGATATAGGCGTTGACAGGGCGTTGACAGAAGCGTTGATATAAGAATTGATATAAGAATTGATAGAAATTAGTGTTTAGAAAGATTTCCATAGTGTATTTGAGCACTGTTTTTAAATAAAATCAAGATTGAAATAAAAAAAAGAAATATTTCAGAGATCAAGATGAGCTGTAGATATTGAATTTGAGAGCCACTGGAAAAAATGAGTGAAAAGGAAAGATGTTGAGAGGAGTAAGATAAAATATGTCGTTAAAATGAAAGAAGCAGTTTAAGGTGGGGGAAAATGAATTTTTTTAAAAAAGTAAAAGTAGATGATAAGCTGAAAGGAGGAGAAGTGAGTGGATAAAAAAAAAGAAAAAAACAAGAGAGAAGCGTTTAGAGGAGTAGGAAGAGTGTTTAGAGTGAAGGTGAGGCGTAGCCAAGGTGTTTTTGTGAATTCAGTGAAAATAGATATAAGATAGATAGATGTAAATAAATGAATCATCAAGAAAGATTGAGTAAGAAATAGAAAGAATAGAATGTAAAGGAGTGAATGTGCATAAGAATAGCGGGGAAAAGTGATGGGGAAAGAGAGAGGGGAAATTTATTTTTTTTTGTTAGAGTAGATTAAAGAGTTTAATATAATTAAACATAGAGAAAATAATAAAATGAAAAATATGAAAAATACATGAAAAGAAGAAAAAACGCCCACTGAATCTAAGAGGAGAGGAGAGTCAGGAAAAGTCGTTTTTTCTTTATAAAACACGCTGGATGGGGAGGAAGTTGAGTAGAGCCAAAGTCGAGGGGAGACAAAAAGAGGATGAATAAAAAACAAGAACAGCAGGAGAAAACAAGCAGGTGTAGAGGTTAGATTTAGAAGAGGAGAAATCACAAGAGAAATGGCCTTTTTATGTAAATTTATTCAGATAAAAGTAGGTGGAGGAAACTGATCAGAGTTGGGGTCGAGGGGAGAGAGGGTGGTAGATAAAAAACAAGAACAAGAAGAAAGAACAAGCAGGAGTAAAGATTAGATTTAAAAGACACAAAATAAGAAGAGAAATAGCCTTTTTATGTAAATAAAAATAGGTGAGAGGGAATTGATAGCAAGTGGCGTCAAAGGGAGGGGGAAAAGTGGTGGACAAAAAAGCAGAAAGAGGGGGAGAAAAGAGAGGAGCAAAGAGGATAGAATAAAATGAGGAGAAGCAGTGCAAAGAGAGGAAGAATCAAGGAGGTGGAGGGCGGGGTGAGGGAATAAAGATAGAGAAGGGACAGGGGACAGGGGAGGAGGAGGGCACGGGACAGCCGGGGAGGGTTACGGACAGCCGGAGGGGTATAAATTGGGAGGAGAGAGGGGGGAGGGGGGGTGGGTCCTCTTTGCAAGAAAAACCAAAAAAAAGAGGGTTCAAGAGAGGGGGTTAGGAGGGGGTTTAAGATGAGATTTAAGCCCGGATTTAGGGGAGGTTTAGGGTCAGATTTGGAGCACAGAGGAGGGTTTATTTGTTTTCAGGCCCGGACCTCAGCGAGGCTTCAAACTGCAGTTTAAAAGGCGGAAAAACGGAGTTAAAATGAGGGTTATTTTGATTGGAATTGGGGGGTCATTAAGAGGGTGTTTTCAGAAGAATTTCAGGCAGAATGGCTTAGAAATGGCCTAAAGCGAGGGTTTGACGTGGGAGACGAGGGTTTAGCAGAAGAGGAGAGGGTTTGAGGCAGGAAAAAAGGGTTGGGTAAAAAAGGGGGAGGTTGTTTCCATGGCAACAAAAACAGCCAATAGGATTCGAGTGAGCTTGGGTGGGGTTTGAGTGGGGTTTAGATAGGGTTTAGATAGGGTTAGAAGGAGAATAGAGTTTGTTTTGTAAAAGAATGGGAAAAAGATTGCAAAAAGATTGCGTTTAAACACACGGTGGAGTAGTTATAGGCAGGTCAAGATCACGTGACCCACACGTGAAAGTCACGTGCAACGAAGAAATTTGGGTGGGGTAAGGCCGGGGTTAGAGTAGGGGAGCAGCTGTGAGGCATTGTTTAGGCGAGAAGCAACGAATGAACGTTGTTTGAGCAGAGTATGGAAAAGAATGCACCGTTTAAACGGGGGAAAGCATAGAAGGGACAGTTTGAAGAGTTTGAGGGGGAAACGCAGTGTGGAGTGCTGGTAGGGGAGGTCAGGATCACGTGACCATCACGTGTCACAGCCAAAATTTGAGTGGGGTAAAGCCAAGAGTTTAAGTAGAGGAGCACAAAGCGTTGTTTGAAGAGGGGGTAACGAATGGATTTTGTTTAAACAAGGAAGACGTAAAATGTCGTGTTTAAGTAAAGGAACACGTGAAAGGGGGCAATTTGAAGAGTTTGAGGGAGGAAGCGCAGTGTGGAGTGCTGGTAGGGGAGGACGAAGTCACGTGACCAACACGTGACAGCCAAAATTTGAGTGGGGTAAGGATAGAAATTTAAGTGGAGTACCATCAAGTATTGCTTGGGTGGGAAAAAGGAAATGGACACAATTTAAGCAGGAAAGAACGTAAAAGTTGTGCTTAAGCAGAGGAAAGTGTAGGAGGGGCAATTTAAACAATTTGAGGGGAAAACGCAATGTGAAGTACTGGTAGGGGAGGTCAAGATCACGTGACCCTCAGGTGACATTCACGTGACAGGATTAAAATTTGAGTGGGGTAAAGGCAGGAATTTAGAGTAAAGCAGCACAAAGTGTTGTTTAGGCAGAGGGTAACGAATGGACTTTGTTTAAGCAAAGAACGTCTCGAGAAGTTCAGTTTAAGCTGAAGGACGCGTAAAAGTGTCTGTTTAAACAGTTGGGGGAGGGAAACGCAGTGTGGAGTAGTCGTAGGCAGGTCAGGATCACGTGACCATCACGTGACAGGATTAAAATTTGAGTGGGGTAAGAACCAAGAGTTTAACCAGGGGAGCAGAAGGTGTTATTTGGGCAGAAGGTAACGAATAAACTTTTCTTAAGGAAGGAGGATGTTAAGAAGTCATGTTTGACTAGAGGGAAGCGTAGGAAAGCAAGTTTTAAAGAATTTCTAGAGGAAGTGCAGTATGAAGTATTGGTAGGGAAGGTGCAGTATGAAGTATTGGTAAGGGGAGTGCAGTGTAGAGTACTCGTAGGAAAGGACGAAGTCACGTGACCACATGTGACCCACACGTGATACTTTTAAAATTTGGGTGGGGTAAGGTCAGGAATTGGAGAGAGGCAGTGCAAAGTGTTGTTTGGGCAGGAGGCAAAAAATAAAGCATGTTTGAGTAAAGAACGACAGAAGAAGTTGAGTTTAAAGGGAACAAAGTGTAGGAAGGGCAGTTTAAAGGGTTTGAGTAAGGAAACGCAGTGTGAAGTAGTTGTAGGAGAGGCCGAGATCACGTGACCATCACGTGACAAGATGAAATTTAAGTGGGGTAAAGGCAGGAATTTAGAGTAAAGCAGCACAAGGAGTTACTTAGGCAGGAAAAAAGAGTGGAATTTGTTTAAGCAAAGGAGGGTGTTAAGAAGTCATGTTTGACTAGAGGGAAGCGTAGGAAAGCAAGTTTTAAAGAATTTCTAGAGGAAGTGCAGTATGAAGTATTGGTAAGGGAGGTGCAGTGTGAAGTATTGCTAAGGGAAGTGCAGTGTAGAGTACTCGTAGGGGAGGACGAAGTCACGTGACCATCACGTGACAGGAAGAAATTTAAGTGGGGTAAAGCTAGATTTGGAGTGAAGGAGTACAAAGCGTTGCTTGGATAGGAAAAAGAGAATAGAGTTTGTTCAAGCAAAGGACGACTCAAAAAGGCGAGTTTAGTCGGATGAAAGAGTGGGAAAGGCAATTTAAAGAGTTTGAGGAGGGAGTGCAATGTAGAGTACAGGTAAGGGAGGTCAAAGTCACGTGACTCTCACGTGATATACGCGTGACAGGATGAAATTTAAGTGGGGTGAAGGCAAGTGGATTTAGAGTAAAGCAGCACAAGGCGTTACTTAGGCAGGAAAAAAGAGTGGAATTTGTTTAAGGAAAGGAGGGCGTAGAAAGTCATTTTTAAACAGAGTAACACGAGAGAAAGGCAGTTTTTAAAGAGTTTGAAGAAGGAGTGGAATGTGAAGTCGTCGTAGGGGAAGTGCAGTATGAAGTATTGGTAAGGGAGGTGCAATGTAGAGTCGTCGTAGGGAGGCCGAAGTCACGTGACCATCACGTGACAGGAAGAAATTTAAGTGGGGTAAGGCAAAAATTTAAGTGGGGTAGCACAAAGCGTTGTTTGGAGAGGGGGTGAGGATTAAACTTTGTTTAAGGAGGAAGCAAAGTAAAAAGTCGTCTTTAAGCAGAGGAAAGTGTAGGAGGGGCAGTTTAAAGAATTTGAGGAGGGAGTGCAATGTAGAGTAGTCGTAGGGGAGGACAAGATCACGTGACCATCACGTGACATAGATGTGACACTGAAATTTAAGTGGGGTCAAGGCGAGTGGATTTAATAAAGTCAAGATAGGATTTGGGGGTTGAAACGAGTGGTTTTAACAAAGTTTTAGTGGAGTTGTTTTAGTTAATGATTTGAAATGGTTTTGATGAAGTTTAAGTGAAGTTTGAGCGGAGTCGTTTTGAAGTTGATGGAGTCGTGTTTTTTAGAGTTTGAAGGTTGAGTTGAGTGATTTTGATGAGTTGTTTAGTGAAGTTATTTAAGTGGGGTTGTGTTGAGGTAGTTTGAGTTAAGTTTGAGTTAAGTTTGAGTGAAGTTTGAGTGAAGTTGTTTTAAAGTTGGTCAAGTCGCGTTTTTAGAGTTTGAAGGTTGTGTTGAGTGGTTTTAATGGGGTTGTTTAGTGGGATTGTTTGAGTGAGGTTGTTGAGTTGTTGGGGTGATCGATTTGAAGGAGTCGATGAGTGTCTGGAGATTAGGGTTAGGGTTAGGGTTAGGGTTAGGGTTAGGGTTAGGGTTAGGGTTAGGGTTA